>NC_137262.1:8400000-8445000 GCF_053477335.1 Acartia tonsa | reverse complement strand
TTTGTGCTTCGCTACTTATGGATGTTGTCATCCTTGTTACTAAGTAGATCCTGAACCTGGATATATTATTACTTGTAATTACCAGATCGCTAAATATTTTTTTTCTTATACAAAACTCCCCAACCCAATGAAGAAAATAAGATATAGTTCATTAGTTTATGTCAATAGTAAGGGGGTTAAATTAAGCAATATTTTTGTCCTATTAAAAAAACACCCAGTAACAACATCTTAACTGATATGGTTCTACTTTACATTGTAGCTTCTCATGACTATTGGAAAGATTATAACTATTTTGGTGGAGGGAACATCACCCTCAGAACAGAAATTGCCACTAGAATAAATGACCTCCCCCCCTTGTTTAAAAAAAAAATTTCTATTAAAAACTTAATTTATAACAGGGGGTGATCGACTTCAATCCTCCATCCACCTCAAGTGCCCCCAAATGCATAGGGGCGTAGTCGCTAGTATTTTCTATTATATAAGTAGTAAGGTTATTTGTCTGTAGCGAAGGATCTCGCTAACCGCTGAACCGATATGGTTCTTCTTTACCTTGATGTCCAAGGAGTGTTTATAACCATTTTGGGGTGGTTATCTACACCCACCCAAGAGAAATAGTTCCTAGGAAAAATGATACCCCCCCCAAAAAATTATATTTTTTACATTTTCTGAAGTCAATTAACTTTAAAATTACTGGTCTATATGGATTATACTTTACAGGGAAGCTTTACAAATATCTTTGGGTAGTTTTAGGGTATTTTCCTGTCCTTCTACCAGAGGCTGGGGTTGAAGCAACTAGTAGTAGTAATTAGTATAATTATAATATCAACTTATTTGTTTAAACCTTTTAAAAGATTCCTGTAGCTATGGATAAAGTTTGATATAAAATACGGGTAAATAATGTTTCTCTCCGCTGGCTAGTATACTATAATCCCAATCACCTCCTATGACTTTACCTCATCCCTTTCCATGACCATGGAGGAAGGTATTGACTTATTTCTGAGGACTATATACCATTAGCAGCAACCTAAATTGTCGACTAAATTCCTCTGTCACAATAGACACGTATTCTATATCCATTTCTGGATAAGACAATGGAATAAATTGTATGCAGAAAGTCACAATAGTGTTTAAACATACGAATGAGTGACTCTCAAACTTTGGGGATCTTAAGGGATAAGACATTAGGTCAATAAATATACACACCCCCCCCCCCCCCAAATTACTAAACATATAATTTCCCTGTCGGTAGATTAAAATTTATTTGATTTAAAAGTTTGGACATTAATAGTTTGGTTCCAATCAATCATAATTTATAACAGTACCTAAAGCTTCTGTGCCAACGAACAAGATAATTATTTAAAAGAACTTTGGGTACCAGTAAATTTTCAGCCGTATATCTCCACCCTTCCTAGCTGTCACTTTACAATGCCCCACATTTTGTTAAGCATTTATGGATGTTATCATCCTTGTTCATTAAATATTTTACCTGAATTAATTCTCAAAATATTTTAATTCTCAGAACTTATGAGAAGATACCCTGTTAAGGAGAACCATATCAGCGTTTAGCGAGATCCTTCGGTACAGACAGACAAACATACAGACAAACAGACAAACAAACAGACAAACAAATAGACAGACAAACAGACAAACAAACAGGCAGACAAACAGACAGGCAAACAGATAGACAAAAAAACACACAAATAGACAAACATTTAGACAAACAAGACAGACAAACTTTATCATAAGGGCACGTAAGGTCTTCTATTCTATCAAAAAAAATATCTTTTCTTTCTCTCACTTTAAAATTATCCCCCTCTTTCTTTCTTTCTCTCTTTCTATCTCCTTTTTTCCCTCTTTCTCTTTTTATCTATCTAACACATTTTCTCACTTTTTATCTCTCTCACTCTCTCTTTCTATCTCTCCTCTCTCTATCTCACTCTTTCTCTCTCTCGCTCTCTCTCTCTCCCTCTCTCTCTCTCTCCTTCTTACTCTTTCTCTCTGCTTCTCTCTCTATCTTTCTTTCTTTATCTAATTATCTCTTGGTCTCTCTTGGTCTCTCTTGGTCTCTCTCTTTCTTCTTTTCTCTCTCTCTCTCGCTATCTCTCTCTCTTCTCTCTCTCTCCTTCTCTCTCTCTCTCTGTCTTTCTTTATTCTTTTCTCTCTCTCTCTCTCTCTCTCTCTCTCTGTCTTTCTTTCTCCTTTTCTCTCTCTCTTCTCTCTGTCTCCTTCTCTCTGTCTCTTTCTCTCCTTCTCTCTCTCTCTCGGTCTTTCTTTATCCTTTTTCTCTCTCTCTCTCTTTCCTTCTCTCTGTCTCTGTCTCTCTTTCTCTCTCTGTCTCTCTCTCTCCTTCTCTCTGTCTTTCTTTCTTCTTTTCTCTCCCTCTTTCTCCTTTTCTCTCTCTTTCTTACTCCTTTTCTCTCTTCCTCTCTATCTCTTTCTTACAACTTTTTTCTCTCTTTCTCTCTTTTTCTCTCTCTCTTTCTTTCTTTCCCCTTTTCTTTCTCTCTGTCTCTTACCTTTTCTTTCAATTTCTCTCTCTATCTTTATATTATACATTTTATCCAAAAAATATCTTTTCTTTCTCTCTCTTTTTAATTATTTCCTTTTGTCTTTCTTTTTATCTCCTTTTTTCACTCTCTCTCTCTCAACGTTTAAGAAAGAAAAAAATTAATTATATTTATTTAAATCTAACTATCTATCTATCTTATGATCATAATAATTTGGTAGATTTTTATTTTGCTAAAATTGTCATTCGCGGATTTTTCGAAGGGTAGTCAACTTTGGCGCCATTTTTAAGCATGAAGACGGTCAGCTACATAAAAATGGACGCCAGATTCGGAATCTCCGACCCCAAATTGTATGGAAAAATGTTCTTTAATTTTTCATATAGGCCCTATGGGGGCTATAATATCAAAATCCGTTTTTTGTGACGTTGAGGGTGGTCCTTTATAATATAGTAAATTTAAGAAAACTCTGTTTTAAAAGAACTCGATTGTGGCAACACTTCCTGTGTGTTCAAATATTGAAACTAAAATTTTAATCATATTAACCCTTTGGTGATGGTAAACTGAAAAAAATATAATTGAAGAAATCTTAAAATCATTTAAATTATTAAATATTAACTTCTTTCTTTTTAGATAGTAATGGCGGGGGCGGAAAATTGATTTATTGAGAAATAGATAAATAGATATACTTATAGAACACTAGCCAATAGCGAGATAGTTATATCGAGCCAACTCTAGTCTCTATATACTATAGATCTCTTATTAGCGTAGCAACTGTATTCTGACTAGGGTTGGGCCGGATACTTTTTTTGGCCGGATACCAGGTATCCGGCTAATTTCTAATAACGGATACCCGGTTCCGGCCGGATATCTTGCCAACGTTCGATATCCGGCAAATTACCGGATATCCGGCCGGATAACCGGATATCCGGCGTCAAAAATCAGCCGGGTATCCTGTAACCGGATAGTTTTAATATCCGGTATTCGGCCGGATAATGAAAATGGCCGGATATCCGGCCGGAAAACCGGCCACACCGGATATCCAGCCCAACCCTAATTCTGACAAACTTGTTATAGCAAAATAACATTCAACTATTATACAATTAATATACATATAAGAACAGCAGACCATAATAAAATTTTAAATGACAAAAACTAATTTGAAGTTAGCTTACAAAGTGCCATTTTTTGTAAATAAAAAAATATAGTATTTTTACATTTTCCACAGTCAACTTACTCTGATGGATTGACGGACATAGGACATACAAATTTATAGAGTGGTTACGCTACCTAAAATAGATTATCATCATCTTCCAGTAAGAAATCAAATAAATACAAAACAAATCATTTAGCAACAGTAAACTAGTTCTACTATATTTAGATGTCAAAACATTAAATAGAATTTTTAGTAGCTTATGAATTAAAAGGGTAAGGAACTAATGTATTCACATAAATATTTTTTTTCTTCTCTAAATGTAGGATACGTATAGTTTACAGTGTGTCCTATATAAAACAAGGATGACAACATCCATAAAAGCGAAGCACTGAAACGGTAGGACAAACGGACATTAACATTCGTATAGAGTCAGAACTGAATAATCAAAATATAAATGTTTAAGAGTCGAACCAAAATTGTAAGTAAATTTGTTGAAAAACTGCTGGATACAGAATAATGTTTATGAACATCCTTACATTTTTAGGACTTGATTATAGAGTTGCTTTGCTTATAACAATATACTTTGTTGTCCCAGGAATCAATATACCAAAAATCAGATCAATCAGATGATTAGTTCACATAAAAATTTGTTGTTAAAATAGTAGAAAAAATCGACATGTTTAAAATGGACGTACGGACATTTTGGTAATGATGATAGAGTTGCTACGCTTTCTAAATCGTACCTAACTACTAAAGGAATCACCATGCAAAGTTTAAAATCGATAGGACAATTCTAACATGATTAAATTAACGAAAAAAGCACCAATAAATTTACTGATGAATTTTATAAACATTATTTTTAAGCATTTTACAAAACAAGGATGACAACATCCATAAAAGCGAAGCTCTGAAATGATATGACAGACGAACATTAACTTTTGTTTAGTGTCAGACTTGAATATACAAAATATAAAAATAAAAGGTTTGACAAAATTATACGTAAATTTGTTGAAAAACTTCCTAAATACAGAATTCTGTTTAAGGACATACTGACATTTTAATACTTGATTATAGAGATGCTTCGCTCATAATATTGTACCTTATTGTAATAGGAATCAGATTGATCAAAAAATCAGATCAATCGGATGATTTTATCACATAAAAAATGGTTATAAAAAAGCAAAAAAATCAACATGTTTAAAATGGACGTACGGACGTTAATGATTATAGAGTTGCTACGCTTTCTAAATCGTACCTAAATACTAAAGGAATCACCATGCAATGTTTGAAATCAATAGGACAATTTGCGAAAAAAGCTATCCGTTACGGACGGACGGACCGACCCTAAAAATAGAAAAGCTTCGCTTTTAAAAAAATAATACAAATAAAATTACAAACCTCGAATCTTCATTTGTAGAAATGTATCTAAAAAATCCGCAACAAATGAAAATAATCAACTTCATGTTCACTTTCAGAAATATCAATTTGATCACTAGACATCAATTTAATTATCTCATATTTTGTGTTCATTATTTATAACATCACTAGGAAATAACATTTCTTTAATTGTTTTTCATTTCAGTTTAATTCATCATTTTGTTTGTTTTCATATAGTTTATCATTTTATGCCTAAAAATAAATAATTTTACACCTTTATATTATTTAGATAAGGATGATTACGTCTTAAAGCAGCGATTCTGATTTGACTAATTTTTGTTTAAAATCTATGGTGCTATTGACAGGGTTAAAAATACTACCAGAAATTTTTATATATCATGGTCACCATTTGTAATGTGTTGCGACCAGACTTTTTGCTAAGTTTTATCGGGAGTTTCCACAAAATATCCTTTGACTTGCCATTGAGTTACAAAACTTATAAGTTACAATTAAATGTAAAGTACTACTACATTTAAACAATCATATTTTCCCTTTATTGTTATCGAGATACTAAAATAATAAATTGATTTTATGGATCATGGAAAGAAAACAAAGTCATTCCTAAATTAGGACAGAAGTCACCTTCCTAGGAAGGACATAAGTAGCCTTCCTTAAGTGAGAATTTGTTAGATGAAGGGCATAACATGCCTCCCTTAGTTTTCCAAGAATTTGCTATGTTTTGCAAGAATTTGCTATGTTTTGCAAGAATTTGCTATGTTTTGCAAGAATTTGCTATGTTTTGCAAGAATTTGCTATGTTTTGTAAGAATTTGCTATGTTTTGCAAGAATTAGCTATGTGAAGGACAGAAAAGCTTAGTTTTGCAAGAATTTGCTATGTTTTGCAAGAATTTGCTATGTTTTGCAAGAATTTGCTATGCTTTGCAAGAATTTGCTATGTTTTGCAAGAATTTGCTATGTTTTGCAAGATGAAGGACATAAGCAGCCTTCCTAATGTAAGAATTTGTCAGACAAAGGACAAAAGTCACCTCCCTTAAGTTAGATTTTGTTAGATGAAGGACATAAGTAGCCTTCCTTAGATCAATTTCCAGTGACTTCTGTCCTAATTAGGAATGACTTTGTTTTCTTTCCGAACGTAGCTACTTTAAAATTAGGGGATGTCAGTAACAACGTAAAAGTACTTTAACTACCAAGGTATCGTGATTTTCTAGTATATTAATTAATTCTACTAAATTTTCTTACTTTAACATTTTATTATTGTATTTTCATCAAAATGGTTATTAACTTTCAATACTTTGCTATTATTAGACATTTTATTTAATGATTATGACTAGCTATAGGAAGGGAGGAAGGAGACATTGGGCTGTTTATTACACTAGTCCCCAAAGTTTTACAACAACGTTTTCTTATTAGTTGGCTCAATAACTTTAGGAACTTTCATTACATTTTGATTAGTAGGTTTATTAAGTTCATTGTACAAACGTTTTAACCACTAATTGTATTCTACAGAAGGGTAATTTTGTGTATCATCATTAGGTATGTACATCAATTTATCGGTCATTGTCTTATCCCTTTAGATCCATGTTATTTGTACTAATTGTGTAACAATAATAAAATAAACTAATAACTAAAATTAATTGAGATGGAAATAGAAATACTCAATTAGATTATATAAGAGTAGAATTAATTGCCTGACTTTTAATGTCATAACTATTAATCATTAACAGATCATTGGTAATAAAGGATGAAAATTAAATGATGATATAATTTTTAAATTGATTTCTGACTAGTTTGATTTGAGTATTTTAAACGTCTGAAAATGTCAAAATACAGTTAGTATCCCTTTCTAAAAAGAACTTTTGGATCATAAAAATAAAACGAAGTAGCGGGTTTCATCGTATTTTCACATTAGCTTTTCTTCTATTTCCTAACCTAGCGACTGTGAAAGCTACTGTGAAAATACAACAAAACCCACTTCTTTGTTTTCTTTTCATGATCCAAAAAAAGAAGGAATTATTGTAGTTTTCCCATAAAGAACCCCTTCCACCCTTGTTTTTTAAATGTTTGAAAATAAGAAGGGTGAATGTTAAATTTCTTATTTATGCCTAACCCCTTTGAAGGGAACTGGGACCTATACTTGCGGTGTCCTAAACCTGCGAAACCGCCGAATATGGCCGGTGCGAGGGGGAGGGTGGGGTGGTTATTTTTACTCAATTGTAATTACTCCAACAACAAAATGTCTTTTCAAAAAGAAGAAACTAATAAAATGTGTAACAGCCATAAAAATATCAATAATAATGTAGGAAATCTAAAAAGTCCAAATGCATCTAATTACTTTTTGACACTAACAGTTGGGAGATTGAAAAATTTCTTCTATCTTAAATTATCTTAACAATAGAAAATGAGTTGAGGGCAATAGCTTATAAGTGACCGGTTGTGCACTGATAATCCCCACTCCCATTTCTTATTTTGAAAAAAAACCTGAAAATAAAAGGGGGGGTGAGGGACGGGTATTTTTTTAAATGCCTAATCCAATTTTAAAATGATGAAAAAGTATTCAAAAAAGTTTATTATAAAAGATATTATTCTTTTGGTATCAAGGGTAGGTTTTTTTTGGGCAAAAACTAAAATTCTTTACCATAAAATTGCTAAATACAAGATTTTTACATTTTGTCGGTTTAAAATCTTAAATGAGTATGATAAATAATAATGATAAGGAAAACCAAAGTAGTCAATTTCTAACTCATTATACAATATCTAGGTTACATATTTTTACATTATCTTTATCAATTTCATATTTAATAGAAGAGAACTCTAAACAACTTCCCAACTAAAACTATACGACAAAACGGTCACACTATTTGATCACCATAACACATATGAATCAGTGTTGCCTCTGTAAGCAACATCAACAAACTAAACTATAAACCAATTAATACTTTTTTTTGTTAAATTGCATATCCTGTGCGTTTTGTGTGATTAAAAAGGATTAAAATTTGAAAGAAAATCCTTGGGCATTGAAAATTAAATATTCTATTGATTATTATTTGGTTCTTCTTCCTATTTTATACTTTGTAAAGAGTTTTAGGTTGACATTAGCATGCTTTTTGATTTTATGTTTGCAGCTCCTATTTCAGCTTATTTGTATCTGTTATTCTTAAATCAAAGTAACTTGATGTCTGTCTGTCCGTCTGAAGCTTAAGATCTCAGTAACCTCTGAACCGATTGGGCTCTACTCTTCAGATAATATGCCTACTGGTCCTGTGGTGGTTTTCAGCTATTTTCTTGGGGTTGGGACCCCCCCTAAAACAAATTTTGTAGGCAGTTACTGCACATAAATTTACAGCACCAGAATTTTTTTAAATTTATTTTTTTTAAATTACTTCGTGGGACAAAGCTTAGAGGCTAGGGGCGAAGCCGCTAGTCTCATATCAAAGTAACAGGATATTATTCTGTTTGTACGACTGTAACCTAAGATCTTGCTTACCGCTTGACCGATATGGTTCTTCTATTCAATAAAGTTTTAAGAGGTCCAGGGACAGTTTATAGCTATTTTGTGGAAGGGTATCTCAGCCCTCCATAGAGAAATAGCCCCAAGAAAAATACCCTAAAGGAACACCACCCCACTCCCTCCTAAAAAAATTTTAAAAATGATTTTTTTATATTTATTTTCGAACAAACAACAGGACCAAAGTGTGAACTAAAATTTAAGAACATGGTTACTTCAAGCTCTACTAATTACGGTATAATTGTTCTTGTTCTAATCATCTAAAAAGCATGAATTTGTGTGTGTGTGTGTGTCAACGTAGTTTTTACCCTCCTACCAATAATATTAGACAGATAAAAGAGATGTAGCTGACTACATTAATTGACAATTTAACAGCCAGCTGCAAGCTAACTAACAATCTTCAGAAACGCTATTTTTGGAGCTTCACGCCAATAATGATGACTGTTCGCAGCAAAGAATTTATAATTCAAATAAAGCCGCAGTATACATAATTCGACCATCCATCGCATAGGCTTCAGAAATAAGTCTATTGTCGACTCTTTACAGACAAAGCCATATTAAGGTTTCATTTATTGTGTATTAAAAAAAAATATTTTAACGAAGGAAGGAGGGGAACTTTTACTGAAAATTAAACTAGTCCCCAAAGTTTATAAACTTCTACTCCCATTGCATTGGCTTTAAAAACTATTGGAGTTTAATTGGTATCTTTGCCACCAATAATCATTTTACACAAAAGGATTAATTTTGTTTATCATAATTTGGGGGTTGCATTAACTATCGTCTATCATCATTTAAGATTCGCTGTTGTAAACAAATAAATTTGCCGTTTAATATGAAAACCTATAGAAACAAGCATACATTATAAAATGTATAGCAAATTTATAGAATATGATTCAACGAGAAAATCTACCAACCATAAAAATTCAGGGTCATATGTCATTAAGGTGCAATTTTTATATTATACGCGCTTTTTAAAAGCGTAGCATCTCACTTACTCGCCGCTGTTCGAACGTCAGGTTGCATTTAAGAATTAATTAAGCCGTACAAACAATAAACATCTTTTTTATGTAAGTTTTATTTAAAACATTTGACATAAACTGCGGCATACAAAAGATGTTGCATTTATGATAAAAGTAGGTTTAGGTTTTTGTGTTGTTAACAGGCCAGTTCATTTCCATGCAATGCAATCAAATTGTTTGTCGTCCGCTTTTCAAATGTTTACATATATACAAATGTTCTTGTCAATAGTATTTATATCGTAGCATGCTGTTTAATAAGGTTGCTGACAAAACAAGCTACTTTTTTTACTTAATATAATTTATTAGCTCTGGATTCAACGAAAACAGCATACGCCATGTCTAAAACAAAATAGGAGCTTACGCTGCTTTTGGGCGGCTCTGATATGGCTCCAGCCTAAGCTAGATAAAATGCTGCTCGGTATTTTTGATAGCGGAGCTAGAATGTAAAAAGGATGTGTCCGTGCTTTCGTCTGTTTGACGGCCCGGTAATCTGTTTGACGGTTATTATAACAGTCCCTTTGAAGTGGCTTTCAGCACAATCTACAAATTATGTTCTAATATTCTTGTAAAGTTTTCAATGATTAATTTTGATTTAATGAAAAACTAGCGGCTACTTTGAAGCATCTATGGGCTTTGTATTCAAAGAGTAGATAGGGGGTAGCTTAAAACCATTTTAACATACAACACTAATATATGAAGAAAAATTGGACTAAAACCATCACTGGACATATGTAAAGCTTGCCTAAAAAAGAGAACCCATTCGATTCAGCTCTTATTGAGTTCTTAAGCTTTAGAGAAAAAAACGTAGGTACTACTTTTATAATATAATAGGATGATTAACCGTGTTATATCTAAAACTATCTTTTAAGTCTTTTTTTGTTGTCTTTTTTAGTATTTTTAAGACATTTTTATGAAATGATAATTGGAAGTACATGTAATAAGTTATCGCCCAAGATATCTTGCACCTTATCTGATAAAGCGAGGCTAAAAATCACACCGACAGACAGACAGACAAAAAATTACAAGCATTCAAACAAACAAACAAATATACAGTAAACAAACAAGAACAAATATGCGCAATCGTTGCCTCTAACATCTAAGTTGAAAAGCAATTAAAAAATTAAAAGATACTCATACATTTTAAAAACTTATATTACTGTAGTTACGAACCATTGACTAAGAGTTTAAGTGCAAGAATACGAAGGTTAGTTATAGAGTTGCTGCGCATCCCACAAACACACAGGCAAAGAAAATTCTAACACGTTCTGACCAGATTGAAAAATCCGCGTAGAATTTCTAAGATCTTTTCTTTCCTCTTATGTAATACTACTTCCCATTTTCCCCTCTCAGAGTTCAAATATATTTCCCAATTCTATTACACAGTAATATTTAAATGTAATTATAGTAAAACCACATATATTTTGCTCGGCCATTTGTAAATTGTAACAAGCTAGGCCATTTATACTGTTTAAATCCAGCTTATACCAATAACGAAATTAACTAAGAAAAAAATCACGAAACCTATATATGTTTTTCAGCTATCGTTGGGGGACAACACATCGTAAAATTGACGACCTCTCCCTTTGCCCCCCAAATATTATTTGAGATTTATTTTGTTTGTTGGTTATACCTTATTCCTGGTTTAAATCCGTCTCTTTGCAAGGAAGTGAGGTACTTATGTAACTGTGTCTATTTAAGATTTTTTATTAATAGACTGGCAGATATTCATACAAAGGTATACAGCTATTTTTTATTTTTATCTATAAAATGACTGTAAAAGCAACAAAGTTATTCTTTGTTTTCTTTAATAGTTTTAAAATGACCTAAAAGTTCCACTGTGCTATAAATCTTTTGACCACGTAGACTCTCACATATTCTACTAGTCTGACCGGGAGCTATCTGTCCCCCCTCCCCCTCCCATCCTCCTCTCCCTTTACTCTAACTTTACCTTTTCAGTTAAATATAAAAGCTTGAACCCTAGGCCAGTAGAGAGGCTGACATTTGTGCTATTGTGTGAGTGTGATACAGCGGTGTGTGTCTGTGTGTGTTGTAAATAGGAATGTTATGCAAAAATTTTAGCAACAATAAACAGTAACAAAGCTATAGTAATGAAGCATTAATTTATTAATTAATGTTATAATAGTTTGTTCTCTTTAAGCAATTAATTTATTGTTATATTTTGTTTCTATATTTTATTAAATAACAATATTCCAATAAAACCAACACACACAGTAAAAATCATTATTCAGTGAGGCATGCAGTTTAGACTGCTGCCGCTAGTGGCCGTTCTGGCGCTAGTGTCGCTAGTGGTGGTGACCAATGGCTCTCCAAATGCCAAACATCCAACCAAAGGCAAACTGCCCAAAACACAGATTGAAAAGCCACCAGTTGTAGCTGCTAACAAGGTATACATGTTACCCCTGCGGGGAGCCATAATATTTCTCAACTTAAATCTTTAAAACTTACATTAAGAGTTTAAGTATTGAAGTTAATTTCAATTATAGTAGTTTAGCAATAGCGTAGAAAGTCATAAATTCAAATATTAGAAAGTCATAATTATGAAAAGTAAACAAACCTCATTATACATATGTATATCTTTTCAAAATATTTGAAATACAACAAACTAATAATGAACTTTAGTAATTACTTTCTTTTTAACTTTCTCCTGCCACCTAACTACTGTTTTAAAAGTTGCATACATTAATGCTTTAACAAGAATAACGTCGTTCAACACAATTAGTCTGTGAGTAATTCAAAATATTTCATGCATTTCGCCAAATTTGATTTCAAAGATAAGAATCTCATTGAGTGTACTAAAATCCTACTTATTAGAAAGTCTTTTGATATCCATTAATATTTTTCCTTAAGTAAACAATTAATGAGTAATAATTTGGATTTGAAAAGGTTTTAAAAACCTATCAATAACCTTAAACTACGCAGCAAATAAGTAAGAACCATTCTTGAAAGGCAGAACATCTCAAAAGTTTAGAGACTTCTTGCTTCAAAAACATCTTTAATAAAGCAGTAAGGATTTTTTTGTCTGAGGCTTACGATTTCACTAATTGCTAATCTTATTGAGTTCTCCTTTTTTGGTTTTATGCTACTTTAATTTTAGATTTGAGTTTTGGGATGGTTTTAGGCTCTTCCCTTTCCCTTCAAATACAGAGCCACTATAAGGAGCTATTAGTAGAAATTAATCCCATCTATTTTTGGATAAATAACAGATATGTTTGTAATAATTATTGGTGGAAAAATTTAGTTAAATAGGTGTCTGGCTGGGTGTACTAAAAACAAAGTAAATACCTTACATTGCTGTTGTGCTATAGTTTTACCCAGCTGACTAGTAATCCAGGGAGCAGGGGAATGCAAATGGGAATTAATTCATTAGTCTCCGTGATATATGATCAAGCTTTTCTTTTCACAGTTTGTACTTTTAAGTTAGAGAAAGATTCATATATCATTGTTATATCCCTTTATTTCAGCTATTAGCTTCTAAATTCAAATATTTCTTATATATCTTATTGGTCAATATCCCATTTATTTGTTTCAAAATAAAAATAATTAGCATTTTCTAATTTCTGACTAAAGCTTGACGTTTTATATGTCTGCTTGATTTTGGGAAAGCCTTATTCTCTAATTAATGCTAATAATTTAATGCTTACAAAAATTTAAGTAATAGATTAAAGATAAATAAAAATTCTTGCAATACAAATATTTTCGACTACCACCAACCACCACCCAAATATATTTCTTACATAGGGGTATACATTTACCTGAACAGGATAGTATTAACTTTTTCAACTTACTCATTTCAAGGTTAATTTTGTTTTCTCCAGACAAAAGTCAGTCAATTAAAAAAAGTCTTTTATTTCACAAAATGCTCTCTCATTTTTTTCTGTTGATTTCTAGATTTCTTTCTTTAAATACACAATAAATCTAAACAAACAAAAAAATATTAATATACTCAATTCTATTGAATGAAACATTAGTAGTCAAATTATTTGTTCGTGTTGAGTTTAAAATATTTTATTTGCAACTTTTTTTCCTATTTGAAACACAAAACCAATTTTATATTGTTAAATAAATATTTTTATGTGACAAAACATTTATTAGCAGAAAAAATTAAAATTCATATTGTGAGGAAAACTGCATTGTTTTGTTCACATGATTATGATGTAATGTAAAAAAGAAAAATAAAATATTTCAACTCTATACGAACTTTTGTGTAAAGAAACGTTTTCTTAATTTAAAACTCTATACTTTTCTTTCTCATGCGTAAGATCTAAATTTGAATGGACTGGTTTTCATGCATTCGTTTTGTTTCATTTTTTCTTTATTCAAGACAGATATATTTAATAAGTTTTCTCGTATTCATTTGAATCCGGTGGATAGGAACCGGTTCTCTAAATACGAAAAAACTATGTCTAGCATCGTATTATATCCAGTTTTCTACGAATATAGAAATGTACAATCATAAGATTGAAACCAGTTTTTTTAGCCGGTGCCTGCGGCACCTCGGGGCTAAAAAAACTAGTATTAATCTTATAATTGTACATTCTATATCCGCGGAAAGCCGATTATAATACGATACGAGAAATAACTATTATATCATAATCTATGGACTAGAAAACAATATTCTTGAGTCAAAAAAAAGAAAAAAGTTTATTTGCTTATATTTTTAAATATCAAAAATTTTGCTATGTACAAGGAGGTATCAGTCTATGGCAATTAGAACTCTTGAGGTACAAGGGGCGAAGCAACGCATGAATTTTACAAGCATATGAAAAGCAGATAAACTATACTCCTGTTTCGTCACCTCGGGGCTAAAAAAACTAGTTTTAATCTCATAATTGTACATTCTATATCCGCGGAAAGCCGTTTATAATACGATGCGAGAAATAACTATTCTCGTATTCATTCGAATCCGGTGGATAGGAACCGGTTCTCATCCATACGAAAAAACTATTTCTAGCATCGTATTTTATCCAGTTTTCTACGAATATAAAAATGTACAATCATAAGATTGAAACCAGTTTTTTTAGCCGGTGCCTGCGGCACCTCGGGGCTAAAAAAACTAGTATTAATCTTATAATTGTACATTCTATATCCGCGGAAAGCCGATTATAATACGATACGAGAAATAACTATTATATCATAATCTATGGACTAGAAAACAATATTCTTGAGTCAAAAAAAAGAAAAAAGTTTATTTGCTTATATTTTTAAATATCAAAAATTTTGCTATGTACAAGGAGGTATCAGTCTATGGCAATTAGAACTCTTGAGGTACAAGGGGCGAAGCAACGCATGAATTTTACAAGCATATGAAAAGCAGATAAACTATACTCCTGTTTATAGTTCTTACCTGAAATGAAATAAATGAGATGATATTTTCGGTTTAGACACTGAAAGTTGGACAAATTGCAGGATATTTTAAAAATTTTATGCTCTTTTATCTTAAATGTAGTTTATCATGTAGCTAATTTATCAGAGAAAAAGAATTTTTTAGTCTTATTTAATATTTTAAAAACAAAGTGCAATATGCAAGTAGATTAAGTGTAACCTGTATTTTTGAACTGAGAAAATGATTTTTTTAAAATTTCTTCTGTGGTTGTCATACAAAAATGTTTAGTTGTAAGTAAATGATTTGTATCATCTTTGTACTTTAAAAGGAAATTGAAAGGATTTTAATAAATGAGAGAAAATTCTAATCTCATAGAAGTTGGAGTCATAATTTGTATTATTGTAATATGCTTATTTAAATTGTGAGTTAAAACATGATTTTTTTTCTTGTTTCAAATTGGTATATCAACATTTACAGGGGGTAAGGGAGGGGACAATGGATCGAATATTCAATTTTTAGGAGTCTCAGACTTTGGGTACTGGCTTAAAAGGAATGTACAAGAATTTAGTAGTTTCTGACTGAGTTTGGGTACTAGCGCATCAAATGCCACAATTGCTCGCTGAATTAGTTTTGAATATAGCAGACGGAAGAATTTGTTATGATATGGCTGGTTTTAAAAAATAAAGGACCACCCTCAACGTCACAAAAAACGGTTTTTGATATTATAGCCCCCATAGGGCCTATATGAAAAATTAAAGACCATTTTTCCATACAATTTGGGGTCGGAGATTCCAAATCTGGCGTCCATTTTTATGTAGCTGACCTCCTTCATGCCGAAAAACGGCGCCAAAGTTGACTACCCTTCGAAAAATCCGCGAATGACAATTTTAGCAAAATAAAAATCTAACAAATTATTTTGATCATAAGATAGATAGATAGTTAGATTAAATAAATATAATTTTTTTTTCTTTCTTAAACGTTGAGAGAGAGAGAGAAAAGGAGACAATTATAAAGGAAGAGAAAGAAAAGTTTTTTAGATAAAATGTATAATATAATATATAAAGATAGAGAGAGAAATTAAAAGAAAAGGTAGGAGAGAGAGGAGAGAGAATAGAGAAAGAAAGACAAAGAGAGAGAGCGGGAGAGAGAGAGAGAGCGAAAATGAGAAAGAGGGAGAGAGAGGGAGAGAAAAGGAGAAAGAGGGAGAGAGAGAGAGAGAGAGAGAGAAAAGGAGAAAGAGAAAAAGAGAGAGAGAGAGAGAAAGAGATAGAAAAAGAAAGATGGAGAGAAAGAGAGAAAGAGATAGAGATAGAAAAAGAAAGAGGGAGAGAGAGAGAGAAAGAAAAGGAGGAAGAAAGAGAGAAATAGAGAGAGAAACAGAAAGAGAAGGAGAGAGACAGAAGGAGAGAGAGAGAGAGATAGAGAGAGAGAGAGAGATAGAGAGAGAGAGAGAAGAAGAGAGAAGAAGAGAAATAGAGCGAAATAGAATAAAAGAGAGAATGAATGAGAGAAAAATAGAAAGTGAAAGAAAAAGTTAAGGTAAGAAACACATAGAGAGAGAGTATAGAAAGAGAGAGAGAGAGAGAAAGAGAAAGCGAGAAAGAAAGAGAGAGAGAGAGAGACAGAGAGATAAAGAGAGCCAGTAAAGGAGAAAAAAAGAAAGAGAAAGAGAGATAAGGAGAGAGAGAGAGAGAAGATGAGAAAGAGAGAGAGAGTGAATGAGAGAAAGAGAGAAAGAGAGAGAGAGTGAGATAGATAAAGAAAAAAGAGAGAGAAAGAGAAGGAGAGAGAGATAATACGATGGAGAGAAAAAGAATATGAGAGAGAGAGATAGAGAGAGAGAGAAAGAAATAATACAAGGGAGAGAAAGAGAATAAAGAAAACGTAACAAAAAGATCAAAAAAAGGGATCTAAAGGGATAAGACAATGGCTAATACATTGAAATACATTCCCAATGATGATAAACTTCTGTAGATTACAATCAGTGGTTGTTACGTTTTTTTACACCAATTGTTGAATGAAGATAACTATCCTATTAATCTGATTTTTGAATAATGATGTCTATGACAACAAAGTATAATATCATAAGCAAGGAAACTTTATAATCATGTCCTAAAATTGAACGTAAGTATTTACGCAATTTTGCAACAAAAATAAGAACAATTTTGTTTACACTTATTTGTTTACAAGTTCTAACACTCTACAAGGGTTAATGTTCGTCTGTCCTTCCTTCTGATTTTAGAAATGCACTTTAAGGGATGTCATACTTTTTAGAAGCGAAGCCACTTTATAATTCACTTTGTCCGTCAGTCCGTCCGTCCGTCAGTCCGTAACGCTATGGGGGAAACATAATTTTCTTGGCTCATATTCAAGATATACAGCTGAAATTTTTAGTGAAGTTTCCTTTGACATATGCCCATCTAATCTATACATTGTTTTGTCCACCTGTTTGTTACATTTTACATATTTTCACCAAGTTTTATTAAGAATTGTTTAGGTATTAATTGGAGTGCTAGATCGATTTTTAGATTTTTAGATTTTCTTGAATTTCTCTATTCCTATTCATGATTAACCTAAGTTACAAACAGAAAAATATCACTGTATTGACAAACCGACAAAGTGAGTTATGGGGCAGATGTTCAGTTCTTTAGAAATTAAAAAATTAAAGTAAATCACGAAACCTTAAAAAATAATGTTTGCTTTGAACGACGGACAGACGGACAAAACAATGTATTGATTAGATGTGCATATGCCATTAAAATCTTCACTTAAAATTTAAATGTCTATCTTCAATAGCAGCCGAGAAAATGGCGTTAAGGAATGACGGACAGACAGACAGAAAAAGTTTAAAGAACCTGGATTGATATACCCAGCCATACATGTTGACATTCTACAGATATGCAATTTCAAGAGTTTATATTTACTTAAATAAAAGCAGTTGTGGCTGACATAATATTGTCATTTATAACATTAAAACTACAAGATAACAACATATTTTTAGCGAAGCTACTCTACAATTCCTATGTCTGTCCGTCCGTCTGTCTGTCCATCCGACATGAAGTGATTTTCTCGGTTTTTCAAGATTTTGTTTACAGCTTGTTTGTTGTCATCCATGTTACTAAGTAGATCCTGAACCTGGATATATTATTACTTGTAATCACCAGATCGCTAAATATTTTTTTCTTATACAAAACTCCCCAACCCAATGAAGAAAATAAGATATAGTTCATTAATTTATGTCAATAGTAAGTGGGTTAGATTAAGCAATATTTTTGTTCTATTAAAAAAACACCCAGTAACAACATCTTAACCGGTATGGTTCTACTTTACATTGTAGGTTTATAACTATTTTGGGGGAGGGAACATCACCCTCAGAAGAGAAATTGCCACTAGAATAAAGGATCCCCCCCATTTTTTTTGAATTTTTCTATTAAAAACTTAATTTATAACGGGGGGTGATCGACTTCAATCCTCCATTCACCTCAAGTCCCCCAAATGCATTGGGGTGTAGTCGCTAGTATTTTCTATTATATAAGTAGTAAGGTTATTTGTCTGTAGCAAAGGATCTCGCTAACCGCTGAACCGATATGGTTCTTCTTTACAGTGATGCTTCTTATATGTCCAAGGAGTGTTTATAACCATTTTGGGGTGGTTATCTACACCCTCCCAAGAGAAATAGTTCCTAGGAAAAATGATACCCCCCCCGAAAAATTATATTTTTTACTTTGTCTGAAGTCAATTAACTTTAAAATTACTGGTCTGTATGGATTGTACTTTACAGGAAAGCTTTACTAATATCTTTGGGTAGTTTTAGGCTATTTTCCTGTCCTTCTACCAGAGGCTGGGGTTGAAGCAACTAGTAGTAGTAATTAGTAGTAATTATAATATCAACTTATTTATTTAAACCTTTTAAAGGATTCCTGTAGCTATGGATATACTTTGATATAAAATACGGGAATAAAATGTTTCTCTCCGCTGGCTAGTATACTATAATCCCAATCACCTCCTATGGCTTTACCTCATCCCTTTCCATGACCATGGAGGAAGGTATTGACTTATTTCTGAGAACTATATATTAGCAACCTAAATTGACGACAAAATTCCTCTGTCACAATAGACACGTATTCTATATCCATTTCTGTAGCATATATGCAGAAGGGTTAAGACAATGACAAGATAATTATTTAAAAGAACTTTTGGTACCTGTAAATTTTTAGCCGTATGTCTCTTTCCTTCCTAGCTGTCATGTTACAATGCCCCACATTTTTTAGGCATTTATGGATGTTATCCATTTTAATTCCCAGAACTTATGAGAAGATACCCTGTAAAGCGTTTAGTGAGATCCTTCGGTACAGACAGACAAACATACAGACAAACAGACAAACAAACAGACAAACAAACAGACAAACAAACAGATAGACAAAAAACAGACAGACACATAGACAAACATTTAGACAAACAAGAAGACAAACTTTATTATAAGGAGATTACACGTAAGGTCTTCTATTTTCTCAAAAAAATGTCTTTTCTTTCTCTCACTTTATAATTATCCCCCTCTTTCTTTCTTTCTTTCTTTCTATCTCCTTTTCTCCCTCTTTCTCTTTTTATCTATCTAACACATTTTCTCTCTGGCTCTGTCTCTCTGTCTCTCCTTCTCTCTCTTTCTCTCTCTCTCTCTTCCTCTCTCTCTCTTTGTCTTTCTTTATCCTTTTCTCTCTCTCTCTCTGTCTTTCTTTCTCCTTTTCTCTCTCTCTCTCTAAAAAAAAAATTATATTTATTTAAATCTAACTATCTATCTATCTTATGATCAAAATAGTTTGGTAGATTTTTATTTTGCTAAAATTGTTGTTCGCGGATTTTTTGAAGGGTAGTCAACTTTGGCGCCGTTTTTCGGCATGAAGGAGGTCAGCTACATAAAAATGGACGCCAGATTCGGAATCTCCGACCCCAAATTGTATGGAAATATGGTCTCTAATTTTTCATATAGGCCCTATGGGGGCCTTTAATATCAAAAACCGTTTTTTGTGACATTGAGGGTGGTCCTTTCTCCAAAAAATATCATTTTATAGATAAAAACATTTGTGTAATAAACAATCTAAGAACCCTAATAAATTAAATGCTTGTATGTAGTGGCATTTAAAATTTAGGAATATGGGTTGAACGAGTTCTAGAGAGAATTTTCTAGTAATTAAATACAAAATGGTTATGTCAGTCTAATATACTGGTAATCTAATTTTAAAATGAATGCTTTTTTTCTTGGAACTTTTTTCTTATTTTATAATTTTCTAAATTTTACTAACACAACCTTTACAATTACCTTCAAATTTTCTTGATAAATCTGGATTTCATGGCCTTTCATCAAAAACTCTTAAATCGAATTATTTGCCCATAGTCCCCTCCCTTACTCACTGCAACATTTAACATTAAAAAAATTAATATTGATATTAGGGATCAAATAGCCAGAGCAATATCAAAACCAAGTTTTGTTAATATGCTAATGGATGATGTTTTCTAGAACATGGAGATGACTGGTCTTGATGACATGGATGATTTTGAAAGCACAACCAAACCAGATGATCTAATAGATAATATTTTCTAGAATATGGAGATGACTGGTCTTGATGACATGGATGATTTTGAAAGCACAACTAAACCAGATGATCTAATAGATATTGTTTTCTAGAACATGAAGATGACTGGTCTTGATGACATGGTTGATTTTGAAAGCACAACCAAACCAGATGATTATGATAATTAATAAACTAATAGATAATGTTTTCTAGAACATGGAGATGACTGGCCTTGATGACATGGATGATTTTGAAAGCACAACCAAACCAGATGATTATGAGGATGACGATATCACTGACTATGATGATGTAAGTTTACTAGATTAATAAGAGGCAGTTTAGTTTATTTTTTTTAGTAGATTTCACTGTATTATAATTTAATTTCAAAATTTAAAAGTGTAAAATGGTAAAACTATTACACATTTATTTTTTTAGTAGATTTCACTGTATTATAATTTAATTTCAAAATTTAAAAGTGTAAAATGGTAAAACTATTACACATTTATTTTTTTAGTAGATTTCACTGTATTATAATTTAATTTCAAAATTTAAAAGTGTAAAATAGTAAAACTACTGCACAAGTAATTTACCTAGTTAATATTCAAAGGTTCTAAAAAATGGCAAAAATAAAGTGTCATAAAGAGTTTTTTTGTGTTGTTGTTGTTAAAGGGTGAGCAAAAAAAATGCGTAGATTTTTAAAATTCAAATTGTGCGACTTGTATTAATAGTAGAAAAATGTTACGCATACTGTTAGAACCGCTATGAAGTGTATTTTTTGGAAATGTAAGAACGATTCCTCTGCTGCATATAGATAGGGAGCTACATGGTAAAATGTCCCAACTGACTTAAAACTTGACTTGCGAGTAAAATTTGGAATGTTTTACCACCTAGCTCCAATATTATTTGTAGCACAGGCACCGTTTTTATATTTCCAAAAAATAGAGTTCATAACGGTTCTAACGGTATGCGTAACATTTTTCTACTATTAACACAAGCCGCGCAATTTGAATTTTAAAAATCGACACAGTTATTTATGCACACACTATTCTCTAAAATTTAGTAATAAACTCGCAAGTCAAGTTTTACCTCAATTGGGACATTTTAACGCGTTTCTCCTTACCAATGCGTAGCACAGGAATCGTTTTCATATTTCCAAAAAATTCAGTTCATAGTGGATCTAACGGTATGCGTAACATTTTTCTACTATTAACACAAGCCGCGCAATTTGAATTTTAAAAATCTACGCATTTTTTTTGCTCACCCTTTAGTAATATTCAATGATACTTTACTTCTTTTACCCAATTAAATAGCGAAAACAAAACATTAAACTTTAGACATATTAATGACTATTTTTTACACATGCTCTATTAACATTATCTCTTACTGCTAATTGTTTCTTTAATTTTGGAAAATGAATGAAAAGTTTGAATACTACTTTAGATGTAAACAAGCAGTTTGTTAAAGAAAAACAAAAAAGTTTTTACAAAATATCTTATTCGTGTTGCAATGTTACTGTTTCATATTGTTTCTCTAACAATTGTTTTTATAAATTAAAAAGTTCTTTTAAACATTTTGGAGTAGTAAATATGAAAAAATTGCAGGGATCTAAAGTGATAAGTAAATGGCCGATACATTGATGCACATCCCCAATGATGATACACAAAATTACACCTTCTGTAGAGTACATTTTGAGGTTGAAACGTTTGGACATTCAGCTTAACCAACAATTTGAAATTCAATGAAATTTGTTAAGCCAACGAATAAGAAAACGGCATTATAAAACTTTGTGGACAAGTGTAATAAACTGTTTCACTTATTGAATAGTTTTTCTACTGAAAATGTACTACTATAGATATTTCATTCATAAAGTGTAAATTTTTGTAAAATGACCTATGATCAAAATGAATATTGACAAGACAGGTCAGCAATAGTATGAAAACAGACATGAAAGGCATAAAATCTAATCTAGAATATTTCCCCTGATTTTTTAAAATGTGATTTTATGTTGACATTTATGTCACATGCTATTGAGTATACTCATTTAATTTGTTAAAAAAAACTCAGATACTTTTTATTTATACTAGCGGCTTCGCCCCTAGCCTCTAGGGGCTTAGCCCCAAAAGGTAATTTAAAAAAATGTAGTACATGTGGTGCATCTTCATCTTCGTCATTGTTGTCTGCATCATCAAAAAAAAAATTAAGGGGGATTTTCTAATTTTTAAGGGGGGGGGGGGTTGGGGGTGTCCCACGCCCCAAGAAAATAGCTTAAAACCACCACAGGACCAGTAGGTATATTTCCTGAAGAGTAGAATCCGATCAGTTAAGTGGTTAAGGGACAGACGGACAGACAGACGGATAGACAGACAAACATCAAGCTACCTTGTATTATAGATTACAGAATTTTTTTTCTAAATATGCTTAATTTGTATAAATATTATTTGTGGGGGGGGGGGGGGTAGTTCTTGTAATATTGAATAAACTTGACCCAAATTCAAATGATTTGTAACAAAACCCAACATTGAAAAGAAAATTGCATACATAATAGATAAAAGGCATTATTGGGACCCAACTCTATATTACAAATTAGCTAAATAAACAATTAAAATATAAAATATAAAATTTTCAAATTGGATTTCAATTTAGGATGTAGAAGATGTGACAGATGAAGAACTGGACCAAACAGCTGATGAGGATCAGGCTGAAATAGATCTGACCGATGATAAGCATGGTTTTGATATTGATTTTGTTGTTGACAGACCTATTGATGATATCCCTATTCATAAGGTATATCTATTTTCATTATTTCTCCTTTATATGTACAGTGTTCTAGTGTTCCGTACTTCCACTATTAAATTTTTTTTCAATGCTTTCTTGTCATTTATATGGATGCTATTGAAGATAGACAGCTGAAAATGTTAGTAAAGATTCCTTTTATATAATATATATGTGCATCTACTCTATACATTATTTTGTCCGTCTGTCTGTTGGTCATGCTTAAAAGCCAAAAGACCTTGTTGTTGGAGAATTTTTTTTTTTCAACTGCTATTTTAGGTAGACAACTGCTATTTTTAGTCAAGATTCCTATTATTTATAGACATCTACTCTATACGTTCTTTGTCAGTATGTCTGTCGGTCATGCTTCAAAAGACAAAAACCTTATTATTTCAGTTAGAAAAGTCATGAAGATGATTAGAGTCCCTCCACAGATTATGACGTCATACGATAGAATAACTAATGAGAGGCCAGCATAGCTTTTACAATTGGTCTATTACAGTGTATACTGGCCTCTCATTGGCTAGTCTATCGTATTACGTCATAATCTATGTAGGGACTATAATCATCTTCAGAAGTCACCAGTTTTAAATTTTCATGAAATCTATTCTTGTTTCATTTAAAAACTTGCTCAAATTTGTACTAATATCAAATTTCTCATAATGCAATGTGCATGTAACTCAATTTTATAATTTCCCTCTTTTTTTAAGGATAATCATGATGATGGTGATGATGATGATGACAATGATGATGAAGATGAGAAGGATGATAGACCTGTCTGTGGCACACTTAATGAAGAGGAAGATATTGAGGGTGACCTGGATTGTAGACCTCCAGAGGTAACTTTTCAAATAAATCCTTAAAATAAAGTAACAGGATCTGTGTATGTCTGTTTGTGTGTAACAAGGATCTCACCAACCACTAGTAACGAAATGGTTCTTTTTTACAGGGTAGCTTATCATAGGTCCTGGTAAGGTTTATAACTATTTTGGGGGAGGTTACCACATTTCCAATAAAAATATCTCATAGGTAAAAATTACTTTACCAAAAAATATTTTTTTACTTTCTTTTTAAAACAAAAATTTAAATTTGGATGGGGGGAGGGAAACGACTTCTCTCCCCCTCCCCCCTAAACAACAAAGGTCTCTAGGGGCGTAGCCGCTAGTATATGAATATAATGATTGTGTTTGTGGTACTCTCCATGAGAAAAAAAAGTAACAAGATGATTTGGATTTTAGATCTTCTGAGGTAGCAATTGATACAAGCTTTTCAAATTAACAAGAACAAATATTTTTTAATTGATGACTAAAAAAGAAGTGTATTATAAGAGAACTTGTATTAAGTATTTATTAAAAACATTAAGAAACAGCTACAAGCATTTTTATTAGTGATTTAACTGATACTCATTCAGAAACTGTTGTGACTCTTGTGTATGTCATTATGATCTTCACAAGAAAATAAATATACATAAATTAAGGCTTATCATGATTGAATTGACTTAATATTTTATTTAGAAAAACTGGAGACCCTATGCATCCTACAAAGGTTACAATACCTGGGAGAGACAACCTCTCTTTGTCATTATTATTGGGGGGTAAGTAAATTTAGATGTAATTACACAGGAAATACATATATTCAATGTTTGGGTTGAGAATGAAGCTTTAGAATTTATGGCAAATAAAGACAGAGGAACAAAAGCTCATTTCAGTACTTTTTCGGATGAATATTTATAAAAATATTAACTAAAATTTCTCTAACAGGTTGAGATGGGACTACCTAACTGGAGATTCTCTCAACATGACTGAAACTGAAAAGAAGAATTTGAAAGCTTTTAATTGGATCAGAAAACATGGCACTACAATGAAGCAGGTGCTTTTTCAATTGGTTAAATTTTCCTTAGAATAACTTGCTTATAAAGTACACCATTCCACTACTAACTATTATATTGATCCTAAAAATTATTGGTTAGGTAATAAGGATTATCTAGCAAGGATATAAATGTAGGGATAATTTGATTAATACATAATAGGTTAGACATGAAGACAACAAAACACATGTTCAGTGGTAAAATAATTTTTTTTTTGATTTTCCAATACATTAAACTTTTATTCCTCTTTTGTCTCTTGAATTGATCTACTCATTTGCACAAGGTTATCCCTGTTTATCCACCACTGGACCTGCCAACCTGGACCAGTTTGGCTACAGGACTCTATCCAGAAACCACAGGTAAAAGTATCATCCTATTTTGCAAGTAATTGGATTTCTTAAGTATCTGTAAGAATGATAAAGCTGCAGTTTGTTTACTGTTCTCAGCTTTTGGAGAATTTAGTTTAAGGATGGGGCGCTAGGTTAGGAAAGGTGGGGAGTGTGATTGTTATGTTAATCTAAGAACGTCCAAGCTTTTTTTGAGGGGTGGAAAATGAGGGATTTCTAAGGTTTGATGGGGGTAAAATGAGGGTTTTGTCTAAAGTTTGAGGGAGGTAAACACCCCTTTACCCAAGCCCTTTGACGTTAATCCCCTTGAAGAGAAATGTCACCATACAAACAGTTATTAAAATTTTAGCTCTCTTTCCATACTCTAAATTGATATTCAGCTTGAACTTTATTTAAATAATGCAGAATATCCTAAATATGTCTTTTATAAATTATTTAAATTCTTTTTAGGTGTGCTTGGTGACTACATGTATGATCTCAAAACAAGAAAATTATATTCAAAGTTCCAGAGCTTAGGTAACTTTTACTCTTGTTTTGTATTCTAAAGATATTAAAAAATCACGAAACCTTTTTAAAATAAAACAGTATTAAATAAAGTGCATTTTTTACGTCTTCAATTATTGTTTTACTTAAGAGCATTATAGTGAAAATCAAATTATAGAATCAAATGTAAAAATAAATGTACAGAAAATATTATAAATATTTAAACTGTATTTTTGTATTGAATTTACAAAACAAAAGATTTGCATAATTGAAGAAATAAGCTCTCTTAAAATAAAAACATGTAACAATTTAAATCCCATTTTTCTTATGTGGTACATATCTTAGATGCACTTAAATGGCATTTCTACTTGAGTTATTCTATACCTATATGAGCGACAACTTTTTCAATTTTTTACCTTATGAAATATTTTTGACTGATCTTTTTATAAAACGGCATGCTATATTGCATCAAGATCCATGACAGATCTATATAGGAAATAAACGTCTATAAATGAGCTCGAGTCTTCCAATAGTAGAGGATTTAATACTCATAGTGCTCCAATAATCCTCATTAAACTCTCATTGACCAAAGCGAAAAGGCCTTTATTCTATTTGTTTATGGAATGAATTAAGTTTTTCACTTCATGTTGATATTTGATATTACATTGAACTATTTAATCTTAATTTGATAAACAAAAAATATACGTTCATAATATAGTAAATGTAAGAAAACTCTGTTTTAAAAGAATTCGATTGTGGCTACACTTCCTTTGTGTTCAAATATTTAAACTAAAATTTTAATCATATTAACCCTTTGGTGATGGTAATGTGAAAAAAATATAATTGAGAAAATCTTTTTAAAATCAATTAAATTATTAAATATTTACTTCTTTCTTTTAGAAAGTAATGACGGGGGAGAAAAATTAAAATAGATAAATAGATATGTACTTATAGAAAACTAGCCAATAGCAAGATAGTTTAATCGAGCCAACTCTAGTATATCTATATTTAGACAATTTAAATTCTATCTGCATTTGTAGCTCATAAGATTAGATAATAATAGAGTAAACATCAAAAACTTTACATTTAAAGCGCCATAGTCCCGTGGCTCGTTATGTAAAGTAGTAAGATTTTATCGTCGGAAGCTTAAGATTTTAATAAATGCTGAACTGAGATTCCCTTTTTAGGGAAGCTTCACATAGGTTCCTGGATGGTTTTAGGAACTTTCTATTTTAAATTTAAGCCTTGGTATGGTTTTAGTCTATTTTCCCTTTATAATTAAAAAGAATTAAGAAAGGTGAAAAACAATTGAAGTAATTTGTTTGTGCTGTTAATGTATCAATATAAATCTTTTACTATAATGTTAATGCAGAAGCTTACTATTTGCCGTAGTGTCATCTCCCCAATTATAAGGCATTGGCTCAATAATGGCGTTTACATAATGTCGTAAGTCTGTATTTTTGTCATAGCAATCCTCAACGTATTTATTTTCTTATAGAATAGAGTAAAACACTAGAGGGAGAAAGGTTAAATAACAACCGTCTTGTGAAACTTCTCTATTGAGTCATTGTCATCAACTAATGGTGTCGCTTATATATATTAACGCAGCCAAGTAGCAGTAAATAATTTAGAAGCAGACGAAAGAGGTCTTTGAAAATGAAGAGTGGTAGTTGTCTGTATATACATCTATGCTATAGATCTGTTGCTTATAGAGCATTATTATATAAGATTACCAAGAAAGGGTTAGTTTTATAAAGCTCTTTCATGAAGTAATGAGTCTTTTAAAATAACAACAAACTATATATATATTTCTTATTTTATTTATTTGAAATGATACAATTTTTTAAAAAATATGAAATAATAAATATAATTTGTTATTCTGGTCATGAGCGTGCTATGGGCAACTAAATTGAATTTTTAAAGCTCGTATTGTGAATTTTAAACATATAATAAAGATAAAAACAAGACAAGCTTACATTATAAAATCTTTATTTTATGGATTTTGTGACTCAAAATTTAATGTTTCTTCTCTTCTGACAGATTAAACGTCAAAAAATGGAAAAATAGGTTTTAAAAGTACAATTGTATTAATAAATGTTTAAATATAGATGTATAACCAGACAATTACCTGGATCCCCCTGTTGGGGACCTTTTTTGACTGTTAGGAAATTGCTTTCTGCTCTTTAGTAGCGACTTGGCTGTTTTAGTTTTCCCGATGCTATAGGTTGATTTTCAAAGACCCAATTCTAAGTCGGCACAGGGTCCTCGCGGTGGGGTCATACAGTTATTCAACCCCTTCCCTCTCTATTATTTAACTCGAACATAATGTATCCATAAGTAGAGAAGCATTAGAAGATAACAAAGATTTGAATGAAAAAGAACTAGAAAAAAAGGAGGCGGCAGAAATTATGTTAGATTTAGAATTGAATAAATAGATAGTAAATGATACGTTGCAAAAATACCACGAAACATTGCAAGCTTAAGTATTTTTTAGTCAAACTTATTTTTGGTGGATGGACCATCGAAAACATCAGACATAAGGATTAGCTGTGATAAAAAAAGTAAAACAGAATGCAGATACTGAGACATTGCTACACATACAATCTGCAATTCAACTATTAGATTTATCTCATGAAAAGCCATAAATTAGATGCAATAATTCCTTACCAATATAATCATATAATTTATCATTTGACATTGGTACCGAAGAAAGGACAAGTAGAAAACAAGTTACCATTGAGATTTGCCATGTTGAAGTTCAGAAAACAAACCATAGAGAGACAATGCATTTCTCAAAGTCATAGATTTCTGAGGTGGTGGTGGGGGGGGGGGGGGTTGATAAAGAGGTGTTTTATTTTACCCCCTACAATTTTTTAAAAATACATTAGATTATACCATTGAAACGCCTTATTTTACCCGAATAACAAAAGCTTGGACGTCCTTGCTTAAAGTATGTATTTTAACTTGGCAAATTGAACTAAAAAACATAAACATCATACATTCCCTTAAAAGCCCCTAAAGTTTTCCATTTTTGAATAAGAATTCCTGACATTATCTTGTTTGGTTTCTGAAGTCCAACCTAGCAAAATTTGTGGGCCCCTAGATGTCTTACCGTACGCAAAAGGGGAAGGCTGTCATAACAGACATGAATACAAAATGTAATGTTCCAATTCAGAATACAGATTTGAAACTTAACCTTGAATACATATGTATATTTGTTGTTGTTAAAATGATTTATTCAACTTATGGAAAAAAATCATAAAAAATAATAGGAAAAATACAAACAATTAACTAACAAAATGATACACAGATAGCAAATAATCATTAGTACAGTAAGTTAAGAACAATGTTTAACAATCTCACAGTGAGTTAGATAGGTTCAAAAACGATAAATATGATAAGTTAGTTATGAGATTATTAGCAACATAATGTTATAACATATATAATATAATGACACATAGGTTATAATATGGTTAATATCATGATATAATAGTTATTAGATGATAGAGGTTAAAGTTTTAGCAGCTAGATTCAAATTTCCTCATTTATTGTAGATATTTATCCACTGACAAATGAAGTTTACTATTGTCACTTTTTACACTATATACATAATCCACAAAGACAAATGTCATTGCTTCTCGGTGCTGATTTCTTCTGCAGTATTACCATGACTTGAAATTTGAAGAGGAAGGTGTCAGGAAACTGCAACTCGTCGACAGCAAGACGCCAAAGTTTCAATTAAGAAACCCTTCATCCATAAATAAAAACGGCTGACGCCTGGCATGGATGTAACCAAGAGATTCATACTGAAAAATCAGGAGTTATGTCATAATAAATTAGTCATCTCCAACCTAATTTATTTTAAATGTCCAAGATTTACCCATTGTGTGAGTTGTAGTGTTATGATGCTTGGTTTCAAATTGCACGCCAACTTTAATTGCGCGTAGGTCAGGCTGGAGAGGAGGAGAGTAGGCTCTGATTGAGGGGTGTAAGTGAAGGTAGAGTATTTCTGTAAGGGGAATATTTAATCCCTTCTCAGGTGGGAAACAAGGATTTTTTTGAGAAAATGATAGCATTTTAACTAAAGCTGACGTTCATTGAATGGTTTTGGTATGTGGAAATTTCTTCTTGGTGGTTTAAAAAGTCTCACAACTCTATGCTTCACTGGGCTCTTATACATTATATATATATTTCTGTAATGATTTATTTATAAAGTTGTATTAATATGTGGTTCAGTAGTATGAAATTGACCTTACTTTTCGAAAGTAGTGAAGAAACTCTACAATTCACATAGTTTGATCTGACATAACATTGAAATACAAAGACGATTAAATTTGATTGTACAGCCATCATTAAAATAATCTGGTAAAAGAAAATAATGTGAAGTACCCCTCATTTTCTGCCTAAAATGACTTTAATACAACGTTTCCTGTTTGATATATTACAATAGGATATTTTGATCCTTGATTTTCATTGAATAATATATTTCCTGTATTCATAGTTAAAAGGTAGAATTGTATAAGCAACTATTTATACAACTTTGTATGTTTTTCTACAGGACAACTTAAAAGTGTATCAAAATGTTTTCTAAATCTTTTAAACTAAACAAGCAGTATTCATGAGGAGGATATGTCTTAATTATTAAGTAAAGATTCAAGATAAATCTCTCACCCCCCACCAACTTTGTTTTTTTTCAGGGGGTAGTTGGGCTATATTTTGAGATTGAAATTTAAAATATTTCCCTGATATTCTCAAGAAAAATATCAGCGTTCTCCTATTTTTCATAGTTTCCGATTATTATCTAAGAATAAATGGTTTAATACATTAACTGATATCAAAATAAGATCATTTTTAATATTCTTTATTGGCCACCCTGAATAAAATACTAAAAATGTCTTGATACATCTTTCATGAAATTTAGAGGAAATAGTTTATTTTTTTATAAACCTTTTGTTTTTCACAGTTTGTTAAAGAAATATAAATATTTTAACAACCGAAAATCTAATTTTATATAAGATCACAAAGAAATAAAAAGTTATGAAAATTAACTTCATCTGAAAGTAAATAAGTCATTAGAAAGGTTTTTCAAAAATAAAAAAAAACACACATTCTTAATGTTTCTTTTTGGTTAGGTAAGGCAAGGTCAACAATGCTATTAGTATGTTTTTAAACCCTAATACACCATTCGATCCATCGAGTAAACCAGCAGTAATTTTAGCACAGTCGCAGCTGCCTTTCCGCTGACGAGCACTTGTTTTACTCTATATCCCCATTCTAATTTGTTAGACTCTTTTTAAACTTTGTATGTTGGGAAAAAAAATAAAACGGAATTGATACTTTATTTTTTTTTTTAGAGGGTTGGTGGATGAAAGGAGAACCTATTTGGTCTGTAGCTGCCAAGCATAACAGGTAACGGACAAACAAAATGTACCTAGATATTGAGTAGATGCGCTACCTTTTTTATTTGCAAATTTGTGTCATATGATATATTCTGCTGCTAATATTTTGACATCTACGATAAAATTCAAATTCTATCGTTAAATCTAAAAAAAAGGATGACAACATCCATAAAAGCAAAGCTTTAATTCGGTAGGACAAACGAACATTAATGCTTGTAGAGCGTCAGAACTGAATAGTCAGAATATAAATGTATAAAAGTAAAAAGAAAATTGTAAGTAAATTTGTTTTTAATACAGGATATTGTTAACGCACTTACTTACATTTTTCAGACTTGATTATAGAGATGCTTCACTTATAACATTGTAATTTGCTGTTCTAGGAATCAGTATTCCAAAAATCATACCAATCGGATATTTTTTCACATAAAAAAGTTAAAAATTAAAATGTTTAAAATCATACCTTACTACTACACGAATCCTACACGAATCATAAAGTTTGAAAACGAAAAGAAAATTTTAACCTGTTTAATTTAAGGAAAGAGCTAACTATCCATTAACGGCCTACCTATAGATAAGATTTGCTTTTAAAAACCTAACAAAATAAAATACAAAATTACGTAATTTCTTGTTTTCCTCAATTTTGCTCAAAATTCAATTTCAAATAAAAATTCCCAAAGGAAGTACAAAAATGAATTTGTATTAAACATTTTATATATATATATGTAACTTAAACTTAATTCATTTCTGTAGTACACTTGAGAAATATTATTAATAAATTATTTTTGATCATTTATATGACTTTACATAAATCATTATATAATAATGCATTCTTTTTATATGTTTCTAAAGTGTCAGAATTTTAAATTAAAAAAAGATTTTCAAATCTAATACATCTAGGAGGGGGGGGGGGGAAGGGTAAACTTTGAACCCCTTATTTTACAACCCTTAAACTTTTGAAACCTATAAAAAATAGCTTGGACGTTCTTGTATTCATTTTTTGAATCTTATAGTTAATATATTCTTTATTAAAATTCGCTACATAATAGTTCTTGTTTGCTAATGCAGAAAAGTCACCTTTTTCTACCAAAATGATTTAGAGTAGATGTTAAGAGTTAAGACAAGGAGATATAGATAAATTGAAGAGAAGATTAGATATAATTATCTTCCCCTACCATATTACCGCCCTAGCTTCCTTTATATATGTATAGGAATATATATCTAATATTCGAAGAAGGGCGGTTTTAAATTAACATTTTAACCCTTGATTCTTATAAGCAAAAATATTCTACAAACATTAGATGTTGGTCAGTTGGTTGTTCGTATGGTAGCATTATTGTAACCTTTCTTCAGTTATAATGTCAATTTTAAAATACATAAACTATTGACAATTTGTCAAAAAGCTATGTAACTCTTAGTCTAAAGTTTGTTCTCCTTCTTTGAATTTGTTTTTCTTTGTTTTCTAAAATAGAATGAAATAGCCTTCATTAAACAGATAATTGGGTAATAACCTTCAGACTAAACCAGTTAAATAAGGGTAAGAAATAAAAGTTTCCGAACTTTGCCTTTATGTTATTATGTGGCGCTAAGTGAAATACGTCCACAGATGTGCAGATTGAGCCGTAATATTTATGTTTTTTTTGTCCGTTGCGTGATATTTGTTGGGTACACAGGTTTTTACAAGCTAAGTATCCGAAAATCATGATGACCTTTGGTCAACTTCGACAATTCTCTTAAAAGTGATGTCTTCTTAAGGGGGGGAGGGTGGTTGGAGGGTATTATATTCATTTTTTTAAAAATCAGTTAAGCCAAAAGAATAATTGTTTTTAAGAATATTGGCGACAAGGGGTGTATGTATAAGTTTACCTTAGGGTTCTATCACAGTTAGTTAAAAAGTAGATTACTACATTTAATGGCACAATGGTGAATAGGATTATTGAAAAAAAACATTGATAGCTTCACAACTTTTATGCTTTAGAACTGTGCAAGATGATGGAATGATATTTCAGATCTTAGAGAATTTCATTAATTAACCTTTTCTATGTGCACACACAGATACACAGTATATATACAATACATAAAGGTTTAACAAATTAAGATACCTATAGGAAGGAAGAATAGAGAGAGAAAGAGAAAATATTTACATGGAAAGTAAATAATGATAATGAGAGAGAGAAGGAGAGAGTTCATAGAAAGTGAACAAGATAATAATGAAGATTATTAAACATAAAATAAAATTTTTAGAATATAGGATTTATCTTTGATTTGATAAAATATTAAACTTTCAGATCTGTTTATTTAAAGTAAAGATTTTACATATCAAGTATATCCTTCCAAATTCAAGGGAAAAAATATTATTACCCTTCATTATTATCATATTTATTATAAAAAGTTTTATTATTAGAAAATATGTTCTATTTAAAATTAAAATCAACTCCCGAATATAAATACAAAGTTGAATGAGATCAACCAGGACCAAAGCAGTTTTAAAAATGTTAAGCTAATTTGAAAATAGTATAAACAAGTACTCTTAATTTTTAAAAGTCAAGCATAACATAACAAATAATGGAGTAGCTTTGCAAACGAAAAGTAAAAATGAAAACACACCATAACATTATTAATAATTTTATGTTGGCTATATCTGATTGCGCTGACAAACAATTATTTTAAGACCTCATAAGTGCATTTGACACTGGTGCATCTGGTTTATGAAAATGAAAATCCTGAGGCTGGTCCTTAAAATTTTGTATTTAATTCTTTCTTTATATTACAAAAAAAGGTTTTAAAGTTGTGGACTGGTTATTATATAATTTATGTAAAAAAGGTTTTTAAATAAAACAATGGATGATTTTTTACAACAGTAAAATTTTTGTGTGCACTATTCGAACTATAGCCAATTACATTTTTTAAGAATCCACCTCTGGCTTTGCACTTCTTTCGGCTAAATACAATTTAGATTTTGGATTTATCATTTTTTCAAAGTTAATACAAGTTCTCATCAACATGATTTTTCATTAATTTGTTTTTCAATATTTTGCTTAATCTTATTCATAAAATTCTGATTAGTCTGTAATTAACTGGAAAGATTAAAAAGTTCATCAGAAGTGTTAATTAGCAAAAGAGTTGGATTTAAAGCTTAACAGGACTATTTTGTCCATAAGTGGAGCAGCAACAAAGAAACATTAATGATAAAGAAAATCTGATGGCATATTTAGTACATTTAAGAATTTGTGGATAGGTTTGTTTAATAACTTACTGATAACTCCTACTTATAGAGGAGCAGTACTACTTTTAGCTCCAAAAGCTAGCAATAGTACGTACAAAATGTTAAATAGTACAAAATAAAAATTAAAACAGCCCCAGGTATTGTTTCTGACAGGTACAAGAAAGTTTAATTCACCAGGAAGGAACAGGAAATGTTTCATCCAGCAATTAGTGAGAGGAGGATTAAATTTTTAATTACAAATTTTCGTTTCTCTGTTATTTTAAAATTATTTATTGCTAATTGGTTTCTAATATAGAGGTTTTATAATGATGTACTAAAATTTTTTTTATAAAAGCAAAGATTTTTATATTTTGGGTTTGTTCTGTACGTCCGTTCGTCCATCCAACCGTACGTCACAGTAAATTTTGGCATGTTAGAATTGTCCTTTAATTTCAAACTTTGGTTGATCATTACTGCAACATTTAGATACCGTTAAAAAGTGTAGCAACTCTATACTATAATTAATATATCCATATTCTATATAGGAAAGTGAGTGTATTGAACTGGCATGACTATACTCTACCTATAATATATCCATATTCTATATAGGAAAGTGAGTGTATTGAACTGACATGACTATACTCTACCTGGAACTATAATTAATGTATCCATATTCTATATAGGAAAGTGAGTATATTGAACTGACATGACTATACTCTACCTGGAACTATAATTAATATATCCATATTCTATATAGGAAAGTGAGTGTATTGAACTGGCATGACTGTGCTCTACCTGGAACATCTATTGAGAATCCAGCTGACTGCAAGGGACATACTTTTATAGTTTTTATAATAAGCATTAATACAACTCCTTTTGATGTTGTGGCTAAGAAAATACCTAATTTGCCCCCCAAAAATAATTAGATATCAATTTGACATTGATTGGATTCAAATAACAGAATTTTACAAACCCTTTTTTCAAATCCTTTTGATGTTGTGGCTAAGAAAATACCTAATTTGCCCCCTAAAAATAATTAGACATCAATTTGACATTGATTGGATTCAAATAACAGAATTTTACAAAATCTTTTTTCAATTGTGTTAATTTTACAAAGTGGAGAAAACTATGATGGTTTACAAAAAGAAAAGGCCTGTAACGGAAAGTAAAAAGTAGGAACATATGAATAAATTTTATCAAAAAATGAATTTTAAAACTATAAATTATTGTGATTAGCCTTTCAATCCTAAAGCTCCTATACCAAGCAAACAGAAGCTAACGATGTTGTTCAATCAAGCATTCACCAAAATTCATGTGGTAAGTCCCATTTTTTAATTTCTACCTATTTAATTAATAAAGATTACACCTTTTAACAAAAGACAACAACTACAGTTATAAAAAAAAATTTGAAAAATTAATTGGCTAAGCTATATATATTCAAAAATAGATAAGCATCTTTTCACCTTTATAATAGGATATTACTATCAATAAAAATAAAAATAAAAGCAGACCTAACTTTTTGCCAGAGTGTGAAAATGACATCGATATTTGCCAGCAAATTCTGGTAGGCACTTAACTCAACAACCTGTTTAGATTTAGGATTAAATCAAAAATACGAACAAGATTAGGATTTTGAAAGGATAGTTTTCAAAAATGAAATTTAATAAACACAAATGAAGCTCTTTGAGAGATCAATATTAATAAATTCGTGGATTTATTTCCATTGAAAAATTATGAAGGGCTCTTTTTCAAAACATCAATTTCATCTTAATTTTGTTTTAAACATTCTGAAATTATATCTAAACTTTCAACATTGAATTTTCCATCTGTTTGTCTTTGAAACAATTTGATGTTTTCTAAATATGAATGTTGGAGTATGAAATATGCTAATATTGAGACAAAATACTAGGAAACTTTTCAGCCTAACCGTGAATTCCAAGTTTTAAAATATTCGTTTGTCTTTTATGTAACTTAGATTTTTCCAATAATTAAATTTTTTTCTTCATAATTATTATTTTAGAAAACTATTTTTGGGAATCTTAATAATGTTTATTGAAAAATTTAATCTAAAATTATTTATTGCAATATTTTTTAAAGATTTTGAAGGAAAAATAAATAACTCACAATAAAATTGTAAAAAATCTAATTTCTTAAAAGTTATTTTACACATGGTTTTGTATAAAACTAAATGCATTGATACAATTTTGTAATGAGCAGAGAAAGTTATGACATTATGTCATGTATGTTTGCGTATGAGTTAGGGACAGGAAAACTAAAATTTCAAAAAAATTTCTGGTATAGTCCCTTTCGTGGCAACGCACTTTAGGGGGCGATTCTTCGTTTTTTTCACAGTAGCTTTTCTTCTATTTCCAGCTACTGCGGGGGGCTCTAACACTGAGGGGCCAATTGTCTAACCCTGTAAGGCAATCAACTAACCCAATATAACCTAACCTAACCTGAAATAACCTATAAAAAGCCATTATAAAAATACGACAAATCGCCCCTTAAGGGGCGTTGCCACGAAAGTGACTATTCCAAAATTTTCTTATGTATTCTTTGGTTGATATATTAGGGTAAGAGGGGGAAGAGGTTAAATAACTGTATGTCCCCGCCCTATAAACATTGAGCTGACTTTCAATTGCGTCTGTGATTATCAGCCAATAGCGTCGTAAATACTAACACAGTCAAGTCAAGTCGCTACAAAAGAACAGAAAGCAATTTGCAAGCAGACGAAAAATGTCCCTAACAATGGATCCATATAGTTGTCTGGGTTATACATCTATACTTTTACATTTATTGTTGAGATAAGCTATAGCAATTTTCTCCAAAAAGTACTGAAAACTATTTTGATTGAAAAGAATTAATTGAAAATGATTAAGATCATTGAATATCTGTATCCATCCCTCTAAAATATAAACAAGGCAAGATTTCTGATGCAATCTTATACTAAATTAGACAACAAAAAAAACAATCATTTACAATTGTTGTTGCAATGGAATTACATTTCAAAATGAAATAAAAAGCAGGTTTAGATTTGGATCTTTAGCTTTCCAATAATAATTCTTTTTGAAACAACTTTTCACAAATTTTTCGTATTTTTGTATTTCCATCTATACTTGAAATTTATTTTATTTTGATTTTACATAAATATTCTTTTTTGAATACCATTTTAACTCCAAAACTCTGTCTCAACCCATGTTCTTTCAGTTGAACATATTTTGTGTTAGAACCAAGAATTGGCCAATTTTTGTTAAATACTGCACAACATTTCATGCTTTAAACTGCAGCCACCCCCCCCCCCCCTGTTTTATTTATATACATTTCCTACTGCCCCATGCCTCCCCTAAAGTTTTTACATGTATTGCAAAAAATTTGGATTGAATTGCATTTGTCCATTGCAATGTGAACCCTCGCCACACCCGCCATTCTTTCTCTTTCCTCTCAGGGATGTAGGGAGGAATGGTATAATGGAAGATTTTTTTTATCTTTCCTCATAATTTGACACTAGTTATTGTAATCACATATAAACTTAAAATGTCTTCCATTTTTGTCATCCATAGACTAATCCTTTATCCCAACTGGCTTCTTTTTTTCTATAGTTCCTTATTATGTGACATACATACATTTTAACCAAAAGAACAATTGAAAAAAGGAAACTTGTAATTACAAACGAAAAAAAAAACAAATTACATGGCTTTAGTTTAATGCTAAAATGCGATTTTTTAAAATTGCTTATTTATTTTTTTATGAATATGTTCACTATTCTATTTGATAAACATTGTAATAAATTATAAAAAAAAAGAACTTTATGGCAATAGTTTTTATAATTTTGTATGAACACCGTTTATTCAACATAACTTTGTCTTTGCAAATAGTAACACATCCCCTCTCTCTCTCTCTTTCATTTTCTGTATTTCTCTTTCTCTGTCACTTTTTTCTATCTCAATGTCCAGGTTCTTTCAATGTATTTACAATGAACTGAGAAAGTACCCCGAAGATAAAAGGTTGAACAAATTATGTTTCAATTTTAAATTAAAATATTAGCAGTTTTTAATCCACCGTTCTGTTACTTGCTTGATAACATCTATATTCTTTAAGTAGGACAATATTATGTTATATATGTGGATCATTCATCAAGAAAATGTAATTTAGTCAGCTGCCTTATTAGAACCTTGAAATATCTTGTAGTTTACTCTATTTTATTGAACAACTACTCTGTAACTTAATCTCCCATCTGTATGTTTGCAGTCCACAATATTTGATTATTTTTTTATATGTTCATTTCTACTTATTAATGATGTCATCCTATTAATTTATTATTACATTAATTTCAAGTTCAGGGGTGTTTATGGAATAATCTGGCGTTTGCACTATTGCATTTATGTGATGTCATATAGAAAATTATTGCCCCCAATTCTCTTTCATATTGTTAATTCCAATATATCATCATTCAATTCTTACAAGTTATACAACATTATTTACTTAGAGAAAATTTTTTTTTATCCAATTCCAATGGAAACTATTTCATATGATTAGGCTAGAGAAATACCTAAATGAATAAACAAGGATGACAACATCCATAAGTAGCAAAGCACAAAGATCATTGTTGGACAAACGGTCAAAGTATGCAGATAATCAGTGAATGCTGCTGCTCAGCCCTGATAATAATAAAACTTTGATAATAAAAGGGGGTTGAATGTTCAAAGATTTTTTTTATCAAAAAACACACACCAATCCTTCTATTTATGATAAACATGCATCAATGAATTGTGTAAATATATATTTATTGACTTTTCATCCCTCTTTTTACACCCCTTTAGCTATAAACTTCTTTAGGGTACAAATATATCATACACTTTATGTTTTTACGAGTTGGTAACTTTTGGTAAAAGTTATTAGCTAAATTAGTTTTGAATTCCTCTGTATTTTTGTCATTCTTTTCTGTCTGTCTTCCCTTCTGCCTGTCTTCTTGTCTACCATCCTTTCTTTCTTTCTGTTTATCTGTCTTCGTGTCATACCATCTTTCAGTTGAAGACGAAAAAAGTGTCTAAAAAAATCAGCATGTGACGTCATCAAAATGAGAGATTATCCATTTCTTTTTTAGGGGTTTTCTTTTCCACTTCTCCTCTCCTAATCCATCATTTTTATGACGTCAGATTTTTTTATGAGGGCTTTTCTTCGTCTTCTTTCTGTTTGTCTGTCGGTCGATTTATCTGGAATGCACAAAGTATAATTCCCCTAGTCTGTCAATCTGTAACACCATGGGGTAAATCTTATTTTCTTGGCTGTCATTTTAGATAGACAACCAAAGAGCATCAGGTATACAACTAACTTGGTCCGTCATTCTGTCGGTCATGCTAAAAAAAAAGATATTTATTTTTTTTCACTTTTCTTCTCCCTCTTTTTTATTACCAATGAACAACTGCTCTATAACTCACTTTGACCGATTTGTTCAACCTAAATTTTTTTTGGCTTTAATACTTTTATATCTTGTAATTCTTATTTGCTCTTTTAACTGTATAGTCTAAAATAAAACAAAAAGAATTTAAACAATTTTATTACCTATTTTATATGAACACTATTTTATAAAGTCAGATAGCCACAAGCAACCAGATTTGGTAATACACCACTATTACACATGGTAAAATATATTATGACCAGATAAATATTGTTTTTATACCATAACTTTATATATATCTTTTCTCTCTTTCTCTGTCTCTCAATGATATTTACTAGGCCAACTATTTTTATCTTGCTTTTATTGATACAAATTTATTGAGAGTTAAATATAGAGAGAGAAAAAAAAGTTTTTATAAATAAACAGAAATCTTTAAATCTATTTTTATAATTTTAAAATGAGTTTTCAAGCACTCCATCGTTTTATGGAGTTTCTAATTTCTATTTAAAAATCTAAATATTATTTTGATTTTAATATTGTTTTTTTTTGTCTTGAATTAGTTAGAGTTTTTGTTCCGGAATTTTAAATTTTTTAAGATCATTGCGCAATTTTTAGGATAGATAGATTAACCCTTAAGGTAAATAACGCTATAAAAGCACCTAAATAAAATTGGATTATTATTTAGGGCAACTATGACCGCATAAATGAAATTGTATTAATATTTAGGGTAACTATGACCTGTCAATCGTGTACACGGATGCGCTGAAGAAGACAGCCCTGGCATATGGTCCCAACAGCAAGGAGGTGGCGGAACAACTCATCACCATTGATGATGTACTTCAGGTGAGAATATTATCAATTTTATACAGATTTTTCCAATAAGCTTGGAAGCCGATTAATATCTCCTGGATTAGAACCGGTTCTGAGCAATACGAAAAAATCATGTATAGCATCGTATTAAAGACAGCTTTCCAATGATATTAAGATAAAAATTATAAGATTAAAACCAGTTTTGTTAGCCTCTATGATTTTTTGTGCCGAGAAAATTGTCTGTAATACAAGGTTTTTCCGTATAGTTGATAAAAAAAAACTATTACAGCATTTAAGTCTTTTAAAAAATGGATTGATCAAGAGATCAACAGTACCTAGAGGCTTCTTTGGAAGAAGCTTTAATTAGTAGTTATTAAGCTTTCAAAATTGTGCCTTACAGTAAAAGGAGTCCTTATGCCTGGTTTAAAATCAAACTGATCTGATCCATACGTGCGGTCTGACAAATCCTAAATGTAGACAAACATCGTTGGATAAACACAAAATAAATTAAAATAAAGATTTTTACAATATATGGTTTATTAAACTTAAAAAAAAAAAATTCAAAACATATATGAATTTAACACGAAATATATTGTGGTTCAAAAGTTGGGGAAAATTGCAGAATATAAAAAAGGTCTGAAAAGATTATTCTATCAAAAATTATGCACTTATATTCAAATTTATTGAAAAGAATTTCTTCCTTCTGATTTATAGGATCCATATTTTATCTTAAAAGATAGGTGTTCTTACACTATAATTAAACTGTGAATAATAAAAAAAGCTTATATGTTTTAAAAATATTTTCTACATTGCATTGTAACAACATTGCTTTACAACAAAATATACCAGTATTTTTTTTGATGAAATGTTAAGAACATACCATTACCAAATTTAAGTAAAAATATAATTATCTAACTAGCATAGACGTCTAAGGGTGGGAGTAAATGGGAGTTTATCATCCTCAAACTTTAAAACACCTGATTTTACCCTCTTCAAAATTAAAAGGAATGCATTAGATAAACCCTCAATCTTTTGAAACCCCTCATTTACCCCCCTCAAAATTGTTTTGAAATTCATTAGATTAACTCCCTAAATGCTTTGATAACCCGGCCTCATTTGTACTCAAAAGCTTGGATGTCCCAGCTGACTTGTGTTTTTCCCCAAGACTTTCAAAGGTCGTACAGTCAAAGATTTTTTTTATCTATTGTATAGTATTGAACCAATATCTATCTATAATATAAAGTAGAACGATGTCTGTCTGTCTGTTTGTAGCGAAGGATCTCGCTAACCGCTGAACCGATCGGGTTCTCCTTTAAGGGTAGCTTCTCATAAGTCCCGGGAAGGTTTATAACTATTTTCTTGGGGGGTGGGACAACCCCCCCAAAATAAAAATACCCCCCCCCAAAAAAAAAAATTTCTTTTTAAAACTAAAATGAAAATTGTGGGGTCGACTTCCCCCCCCAAAAAAAATCCCCCCCCCAAAGAAATTTTTTCTCTCAAAATTTTCTTTTAAATCTAAAGTACGAAAAGTTGTTTTGATTAAACCTCTAGGGGCAAAGCCCCTAGAGGCTTGGGGCGAAGCCGCTAGTAGTTGATAAAGCAACACAATCCCTTGAGAACAATCATTTGTTAGAACTTGAACACTTATTTGGTGTTTTGTATGGACGTAAAATGGGGTTTCCTTTCCCCACAGAATATTTGCTGTGCTTGTGTGCATACACCTTTTCAATATTCAATCTTTTATACAGTCAACACATTAAAATCAAATAGAATTTTAAACATTTTTCAAAGCTAATCTTTTCTATAATTAGGGTCGGTCCACCCGTCCGTCCGTACGTCTGAATGGATAGCTCCTATCGTTTATTTAGGTATGTTTGAATTGTCCTATCAATTTCAAACTTTAATAATGATTACTATAACAGTTAGATACGAATACGATTTAGGAATCATAGCATCTCTATAATCGTTACCAGAAAGTCCGTACGTCCATTTAAAACATATTGATTTTTAACTTTTTGACAACAAATTTTTGTATGATATATTTAACCTATTTATCCCATTTTTGTATTTAATATCTCAACCAATGTTAGTTGATTGTATTCTGATGTTTCAAAAAGCTTTTAATAGTGCAAGGATGTTTTAGGCCATTTTCTGAGAGAAAAAAACAAAATCAAATCGGATCTACCATTACCTAGCCCATTTGAATTGATCAGCTTCTATTCATCATAACAGATTCTTATACCAAGTAGCATCCAGTAAATAATCTACTTTTGTGTGTTTGTCATGATCTTTATATATTTATAATCTTTCTTTTTTTACTCTCTCTTTATTTACAACTAGCGGCTACGCCCCTAGAGGCCCCTAGTGACATATAAATGTTTTTTTTTAAATATCTAATTTGAGAAATAATTTGTCTATGTTATCAGCTGTTAAATTAATGTCTCTACGCAGCGCGACTACGCTAGCGACACTATGCGGCGGAAATATTTAAATTTGTTTCGATTTTATTGTGATTTATCTTGGGAGGGTGGCGGTACCCTCCCCCAAAATAGTTTTAAACCTTCCCGGGACCTATGAGCAGCTACCTTGTTAAGGAGAACCCGATCGGTTCAGCGGTTAGCGAGATCCTTCGGTACAAACACACAGACACACAAACAGACAGACATCCTGTTACTTTAGTATAAGGATTACTAAATATTCACAATATATTTCTGTTTGTCCAGTTGTCAAACCATGCATTATTTACCATGATTCGTTACATATGGATGTTGTCATCCTTATTAAATAATTAATCACAACTATGCAACCATCTAATTTGATAAAATACTAATTTGTTGAGCATTTCAGTTAATTGTTAACTTATTTCTAAGAAAATATAAAATAATATAATAAATAATACATGTATTATGTTTTAGTTATATAAGATCAAAATATCTTGCTAATGATGGTTTTACAATTAATTGATATAATAGTTCAGTTTGTGTATGTCTCAGTTGAGATGGTAAAAATCTGTCTATTCTCTTTAAATTAATTTTTAATTCGACTGTAAATTTCATTGATTGCACAGATTAAAACAAAACATCAACGGTTTCCATCAAAGTGCCGAGTTAAGCTCAGACCCCCTCCCCCCTCTGTCTCTTATTTATGAAATTAATTGAAAATTAGTTGGGATGAAGTTATTTGTGTGTTTGTTTTTTAATTTAGGTTAGATTATATTAGGTATAGGGTAGCTCCGCATGGCTATGATATAGGATTTACCCTTATTGTCATTAGGGTATGAATATCATTGACTCAAATATACAAATATTATAGTTAAGAAGTAGAAAGAACTGATTTTATGGGGGATATGTATATCAACCTCCCAACTGTGTGTGTATTTATGTGTGTGTGTGTGTGTGTGTGTGAGGTGGTGGATTAGAGTTGAAAATGATGAAAAGCTTTTCTTTGATTAGATTTTGTTTGTGTCTGAACTAATCCACAGGAACACACCACCCCTGAATATTTTCTAGATAATGAATTTACCAAAGAAATCTTGTGGAACACTAAAGTGAAATTTCACCACCCCTGAATATTTTCTAGTTAATGAATTTACCAAAGAAATCTTGATGGGACACTAAAGTAAAATTTGCCTCTTTTAAGCCTTTTTCAAGTCTTCATCTCTAATTTTTTAAGTATTCATCTCTAAAACGACAACAATCCATCAAATAAAACAGACCTACTCTCTGAGTAGGTGAGTGGTTTTACTAAAAGAAAATGATTCAGTTTTCCCCTTAAAGTACCTACTGGAGCCAAAAACCCATTCAACTTATTAATTTAACTAGGGGGAGTTTTTTTCTTATGATAGGTTAAGTTGAAATTGATACAAGGTAGCCCTACCGGATATGGTCATTGCAGGTATAGGCCTGCAGGGTTTAGGCATAAAGAATTCACCCCTTTATTTCTAATTCGTTTCGAAATGATGTTTTTGTGTTCGCTAGGCACTTTGTTTTAAAGCATTGATAAAGTTTTAATTTAAATATCAAATGAAAAAATATCATGTCGACCATTTTCTGTATCTTAATATCTATAATTAATTGTGTACTAGCCAACTGTACAAAGTTATATATAATGTAAAGAGAGAGTACAGCATGAGTTGCAATTTAATCAGGGAGGGAGGAGATCTTAGATAGTACCCAAAATTTCATACATACTCGAGCATTTATTCCTTGGCTAAAATACTTTGGGTA
>NC_137262.1:7660000-7770000 GCF_053477335.1 Acartia tonsa | reverse complement strand
CAATAAACAAATCTTTGCAAAGAATATCTTATCATTTATAATCTTATGATGATAAAAGAACAGCTCTTCTCAAATACTTTTTCCCTTCTGTATTGAAAAGTAATGTTAGTCAATAAATTTGTAATATAAAGAATGATTAATTTGACATCCCGTATATTTTATAGGAAAAAGTATGGTCAACTATCACTTCCGTATAAAATCATGTTGTTGTCATATCGTCAAAAATTGTCAGATCAGCAAATTACTAACAAAGCACAAAACTCAATTTTACTTTGATCATCCCCATTCTCTTTTTCCTGTCGTTTTTAGTAGCTTTGCAGTTGCGACACTTTTGCGGATACCATTGTTACGCCAAAAAGTATGTACGGCTTTTTTAGGTAGGGCTCATAAATTCTAAAGTTTTGTAATGTAGCCTATAAAACTCGCACTTTATTGAAAGGGAAAATATTTTTGGTGATATTTGGTTTTGCTTGTTTTATTTTTAAACTTTCTTTTTCTAAACTAAAAAATATTGTCTTTTTATTTATAATACTAATGTTGTCATATTACATGATTATCAACTAAAATTGATATATTATTACTTAGATGTTGCATCAGTTTTCCTTGTACTCTGGTAAAGTGATAATCGCTGCAGACTAAAATAACGATATTCTCCTTCCACCTCCCTTTACCTAAGACAATTTTTTAAAAAAAAGTTAACAGAATTTTTTTCGTTCTTCTACTGTTTTGAACCTAAAACTCACAACCTTTATGGATTTTTAGCGCAACCTACTCCCTCCTTTGTCCCTGTCAATACATCCTGGTATATCATATATCCATTAAAACTTATGCTTTATTTAAAAAGGATATAAATAAATTTAACTTTACTATGGAACGTCAAAAGAGAAATTATACTTTTCTCTAAAAGTATGAAGCTCAACATCTCTCCGCTCTACACTTACACGAGTGATTTCATAGGGCAAACTGTTTATTTTATAATTTCCCCCCAAGAAAAGAATTATTTACAGCTATTTTTTAGGTTATTGACAATGTTATATTTTTCAATAATCTTATTAACCAAAAGTATAACAAGCATGAGAGGAAAGAGGGATACTTTCTTAAAAAAACAAGGAAGCATAAATACATAACAACCAAATAAAAAAATAATGATGGTGAATTAAGTTTGAAATCAATATGACGATTCTAACATGTCTTAACATGGGATGGGAGACCAGTTACGTGCACGCCGTCCATCCTGCACCGTGCATCAATGATCCTAGGAGCTACACCAGAAGAGTCCTACTGTGCTGGAAAGGTCCTAGGGTAGATGCCAGACTGAATTCTGGTCACTTCCCCCAGTTCAGGGGGTTTGGGTGGGGCTAACAATCCTTCCCTAGAAAAAACCTGCTCACGTTCAATCTGCACAAAGTAAAGACCAATTTAACTTTGGGCTCGGGAACGAAGTAGAGGTTGGAAACAACAATATGATGTTTGGCTGGGAAACCGCTAAAGGACCAGTCAGGCGGATGATTCTGAATTCCCGCAGACCAGCAAAAATTTGCACCTGGAATGTTCGGACAATGTTTCAGTCAGGCCAGACAGAAAACATTTGCCGAGAAATGCTTAAAGCCAGGGTTGATATCCTGGCTATCACCGAATCAAGGTGGACAAATAATGGAGAGTTTAAACATCATTCTGGCTTGAAAATACTTTACTCAGGCCATATGAATGAGGATCTAGGACATAACCAAGGGGTGGCTCTTATGCTGACCAAGCAAGCAGAGCAGGCCATGATCAGTTGGCAACCCCATGGTCCAAGAATCATGGAGGCTTACTTCAAATCCTCAGATAAAAACACCAATCTGAGAATAATAGTAGCATATGCTCCTACAGAACAAGCAGATACAGAGGTCAAAAACGAATTTTATGACCAGCTTGACTCTGTATTTAAGAATGGTCATAAAGAGAAGGACCTGACCATGCTCCTAGGAGATTTCAATGCTCAAGTGGGGAGTAATAATGAGAATTTAGAAGAAGTCATGGGCAGATATGGCCTAGGCTTAAGTAATGGCAAGGAAAATGACAATGGTGATAGACTTGTAAGTTTTTGTACTGAAAACAAACTTGTCATTGGTGGAACCATCTTTAAACACAAGAAGATTCATACTGCCACCTGGAGATCACCAGATCAAAGAACCTTTAATCAGATAGACCACATCTGTATATCTAGACGTTTTAAAGGGTCTCTCCTTGATGTCAGGGTTGAAAGAGGACCTGATGTTAATTCAGACCATTATCTTCTATCTTCTAAAGTTCGGCTTAGATTTAAAAAGCAGGACACAAAGCCTAACCCCAGGAAAAAATATAACTTAACAACCCTTCAAAACTCTGAAAAGCTACAAGAGTTTAAGCTCACTCTAAAGAACAGATTTGAGTTGTTGACTCTTCAAGAGGATGATGGAGTTGAAGATATTTGGCAAGGTATTAAAAAAGTTTATAATGATACTAGCCAAGAAAAATTAGGTTTCAAAAAGGCTAACCAAAAGCCGTGGATCACTCAAAGATCCATTGATCTCATGGATCAAAGAAGAGAGGTAAGACAAAAGACACTCTCTAGAAACTCTCCAGAAGATAAAGACCTGTATAAGATGCTTAGCAGGGAAATCCAAAGAAGTGTCAGAATTGACAAAAAAGAACACTTGGAAAACCTTGCTATGCAAGCAGAAAATGCTGCTAATCAAAATAGAATGAAAGATGTCTATGAGATTACTAAGAGCATTGCAGGTAAAGTACACAAATCAGGATCACACATCAGGGACAAGGATGGTTCACTCCTTAAAACTGATGAAGATATTCTAAATAGATGGGCAGAGCACTTCACTGAACTGCTGAATCTTCCAGTTCCAGAGGAAGAAACTGAGATTCCACCCTCAGATGCACTTGACATTGACTGTCGAGCGCCAAATCTATTAGAAATCAAGGAGGCCATTAAAAGTTTGAAAAATAACAAGGCTGCTGGACCTGATAACATCCCAGCTGAGGTCATAAAAGCAGACCTAGATACGTCTGCTGAGGCATTCCTACCTTTGATCACAAAGATATGGAATGATGAGTTATGCCCAGAGGACTGGAAGAATGGACATATCTCAATACTAGCCAAAAAAGGAGACTTGACCCAATGTGGAAACTACAGAGGGATAATGCTCCTTTCAGTACCTGGCCGTATCCTTAGTAAGATTCTTCTTAATAGAATAAAGAAGAAGGTTAATGAAAAGCTAAGACCTAATCAGGCTGGATTTAGACCAAACCGTTCCACTATTGATCAGATAACCTCTCTAAGAATCATCATAGAGCAATCCAAGGAATGGAACTCTGAGCTTTTTGTAAACTTCATTGACTACAAAAAAGCATTTGATTCTTTAGACAGAAGATCTCTCTGGAAAATCTGCCGACACTATGGCATTCCAGAAAAGATAATCAATATCATTAAAGCTATCTATCATAAAGGAGGTGGAAATGTAATGTATAAAGGTAAACTATCAACCTTTTTTGAGATTGTAACAGGCGTCAGACAAGGATGCCTTCTTTCTCCCTTCCTTTTCCTCCTTGCCATTGACTGGATCATGAAGAACTGTGAAAGTAATGATGGCATTCGCTGGGAGCTATTTGGCAATCCCAAATATTTAGGAGATCTGGACTTTGCTGATGATATTGCTTTGTTAACAAGCAATAGAAGTCAAATGCAAAGAAGGACTAACAGGATAGCTGAAACCTCCAAGAAAATTGGACTAGAAATAAATGTTCCTAAAACCAAAATACTCAGATTAAATGCAAATTCCCAAGAACCAATTACTATTGGAGACCAAATTCTTGAGGATGTAGATTGTTTTGAGTATCTTGGAAGTAAAATTGATGAAGCTGGAGGCACTTTAACAGATGTTAAAGCTAGAATTAACAAATCTAGGACAGCCTTTGCCAGCCTGAACAAAATTTGGAATTCCAACAACATCTCCATAAAGACTAAGTTAAGACTGTTCAAGTCAAATGTTCTCTCTGTTTTGCTGTATGGGGCTGAAACTTGGTTTCTAAACACAGCAGTGGTCTCCAAGCTACAGACATATGTCAATAAATGTCTCAGGAGAATCCACAAGATCTTTTGGCCAAATAAGATCACAAATGCTGAGCTTCTAGAGCGCAGTGATATGTCAGACATTAAACTGACAATAAAACAGAGAAAATGGAGATGGTTGGGGCACACTCTAAGGAAAGGGCATGATGATATAACCAATCAAGCCTTGACTTGGAACCCCCACATAGGAAAGAGGAAACCAGGTAGACCAAAAACAACCTGGAGGAGGGAACTCTTAAGTGAACTGAAAGATAAGAAAATTCCATCTTTCAGCACTGCCTCAAAACGTGCCCAAACAAAGGAAGATTGGAGAACCATTGTGCATGGCCTACGTTCTGCCGAGAACTAAAAGGCAATGATGATGAACATGCCTTAATCAACGATGAGTGCATCTATTGCGCACATACGGACCTATCCTAGCAGAGAGTCTCATAAGTGGTTATTGTCTTTTCTGAACTGGGTAGCTTGAACAAAACTTACTGTTAATTCTCTTATCTTCAAAATCTTCTCCCGCGTATTTGATGATCAAGCGTGACAATTCAGCTCTTCCTAGGTTAATGAGAATTTAAGCATTACAAAAAAAAAATGGTAACCATTACCAAAGTGCCAATACGTTTTTTGGAGTTTCACACTTCTGAATTATTTAAAATCAATCCAAAGTATTCATAATGATTTTTAAATAAAAATTTATTTTTAAAATCTATAGACATATTTTATTTATACTCTATAATTTTATTAAATAATAAAGTATGAGTTCTAACGCAATTGTGGATTTTGTCATTATTGCTCTTTTTTAAATTACTAGCGGCTGTGACTTTTGGATTTAGTTTATAGAAGCTCTGAATATGAAAGAGCAGAAAAAGAAAAGAAAATAGCCTAATTCCATCCTAAATCTATAATCTTAATAGCCTAGAACCATTGTAAAGCATCCCTAAAGTGTAGAACTCAAACGGCTCAGTTGTTTAAAAATCTTAAGCTACAGACAAAACAGCCTTACTGCATTATATAATAGGATTATAAAATACATACAATCATTGTATTGTTAATAAGAACAGATAATTAGATAATTTGTTAAGGATTGAATAAAACACCTGTAAAGTCAAAATAAACCAAAGTATTTTCAGGAGCCATTCTTAATAATATTTAATTAAACTGTGCACTAAGTGAATTCTTGCACTATACTAATATAAGAACTTCCTATACAAGACAGTTTATATCATTTCAAAAACTCTTATATCATTCTCTCTGAGTTAAAGTGAACATTTTCTTGTTATATTTATCATTTCATAATGACTATTCAAATAAAATTCTATGTGACTAATTTTAAATGAAACATTTCTAAATGTTTTTTCTTTACTCTTTGAACTTGCGTTTATTTTGGTAAGTTTTACAAATAATTGAATAGTCACTCGGGGGGGAGGGGGGGGGGGAAGGATCGATAACACCGATCAAATATTTTAAGGATATCAAGGGATAAGACAATGGCCGATAAATTGATGTATATCCCCGATGATGATACACATAATTACCCCTTCTGTAGATTACAAATAGTGGTTGAAACGTTTGGACACTCAACGTAATAAACCAATCAATTAAAATTCAATAAAAGTCCACAAAGATGTTAAACAAACAAATAAGAAAACGTTAATATAAAACTTTGGGGACTAGTGTAAAAAACATCCCATTGTCACCTACCTCCATGCCAATTACGTTTAAAATAAATTTTCCATTGTCCTATCTCTGTATCATTAACTATCACTTGTTTATTTTAGAGTAAAAATAGATATAGAAAATATGTGGATAATATGACCTGGGAAAAATTATCATCAATTTAGGTTGCTAACATGGACATCACTTATTTCTCAGTTTGGTATTACATTAGGAGGAGTAAAGGGGGTGGATAGGGGGGTCGTTATTATAGCCAGCTACAAGTTTTACTTTATCAGAGTACATGATAATCTGGTGTAAGATCCAAGTAACAATAAATCCATTAGAGTAAACTTATCATGAGTGATAATAAATAAATCAACAAACTATTTGTTGAAAACATTACAAATGGAGAAATGCTGAAATTTATTTATGACTTCGACTTTAGCAAGAATATTAGAAAGAGTTACTGGCGAACATACATACATGGAGAATGATAATGATCAGTGTTTTTGAAACTTTCCATATTTTTATTTTTTAATAACTGTCAATAAATCTCATTTTTAATGATATAAAAGAGATGAAAAGACTTTTTACATAGAAATTTTGCAAGCCCTAATATTTTATGCAGTACTTGTTGCTTAGCATCTGACATCATGGGGCCCTGACCCAAGTTGTGTTGGAAAATCCCATTCCCCACATCCTATGTTTTTACCCATTGATATACAATTTGTCGCACAATCTAAAAAATGAAACTAAGTTATATTTTTTTCCAGAATAGCTTCGAAACCAATTAATATCCTCTAGATTAGAACTGGTACTCAGCCATATTGAAAAATCATGTACAGCATCGTATTACAGACAATTTTCCACGAATGTTAAAATAAAAACCATAAAATTTACACTGTTTTTTTAGCCTAGGGTTTCAGCATCTCGGGACTAACAATACTGGTTTAAATCTTTTTATTTAAATATTCGTGGAAAGCTGTCTACAATTTAAAAACCTCATTTTTTAATGATATGAAATAGCTGGAAAGCCCCCCTGTTATTTTATGCTGTATGTGTATTGTTCCTTAAAATAACATAACATGTTTATTTACTTTTCTACCCCCACCACAACCACACACAGAGTCGTTTGTGGTTCATTTTATATATTTTCTCAGGGACATTAAAGGATTGACGATAAACAAAATAAATCCTTTTGTATATTAAATGTATTGGTTTAAAAGTTTGAGTACTACTTCTAGTTTAAACTAATCAAGATTTGATCAGAGTACTTGAAGATCAACGATTGATAAAACGCTTTTAATACACTTTAAGGACTAGTATAATTAACAGTCAAATATCCCCTACCACCCTGATATTTACTACAGTTGCTTTTATAATGTTCTGGAAAATATTAATACAAAAAAGTTTGCCTCAATTTAAAAAAGTTTTCTAAGATCATGTACTAATAAATGTATTACATGGATCCATTGTGGGGATCTTCTCTTCCTTTTTATAGCGACTTGTCTGTAGCTACGCTATTGGTTGATATTCAAAGATCAAATTGAAAGTCCACGGGGTTACAGTTACAGTTATTTAACCCCTTCCCCCTAAATTGTACTTTAATCATGTATTATTAGATTTGTCTAACTTTTATTTTATTTTATCTTGTAATGGTTGTGTCTCAATTTTTTTTGTAATGAGATTGGAAATCACTCTTTTAGATTTGATTTTAGATTTTAAAATCTAATGAGTGACACAGCCAATTGTTGCTAAATTTATTGAAGAATCTTGTGGTAGTCTTGTATGATATAATTAATATACAATATACATACAGTAAATATATAGAAACTGTTTGTGTCTTTTTCTACCCTATATATGTTAGCAGGAAAGCTAGTCTAAAATTAGTTTTCATTCATTTAATCGTATAAACACTGAGACGGACAGCTTTTAATATAAAGTTTGAAATGTTAAAGTCGTCCTTTTAAAACCAAAACTTGTACAAAGATTTCTGTAATCTAGCTTAAGGTCTAAAAAACATGTTTTTATGATTCGTTTTATACTTTGTCTCATTTTTTGTGGTGTGCTTTTATAAAAGTTGTCATCCTTGTTTGATAAATAATCATATAAATATAACACAAAAACTTTCCATGTTATATAATTTATCAAAAAAGTAATTACAACTACACAAAAACATAAATGATAAAGAAATAAATGAAAAGTATTTCTCATATGTAACTACAAATAGATTGTTTGTAAAAGTGAATTTGAGTATTATTTGCAATTTAGATTCATAATGATAGGCTACCGGTTGCTCCCCCAGCCTATCAGAGACAGAAAATAGCTTAAGACCTTCCAAGGATCTCTATAAACTTTCCATTAAATGGAGAAATCAGTCGCTTTAATACAAAAAAAACCTACTTTTTTCATGAATTACTAGCGGCTACACCCATAAGGCTTCTAGAGGGACATTTGGGTTCAGCGGTTAGCGCGATCCTTCGGTAGTACAGACAGACACTCATCGACCCTGTTACTTTAATATAGGAATTATTAGCGGCTACGAACCTAGAGGAGAGCACTTTACAATTAGGTTTGGGGGGGGGGGGGACAATGACATTGATCTTACGTTTAGGCCATCAATTGAGGCAAGGGATTTTTCATTTAGCACGTTCTTTTTTGGTCCTTGATAGATTTTATTAATATTTTAGTTACTAAAATGAAATTTTTTTAAACTGGGTTTTGGGTCAACATAGGAATCCTAATACCTTCAAACTTAGTTTAAGATTCGTAGTTAAAAATTTAGCGCAATTATTCCCTCTCTCTCTCTTACTCCTTTCCAATGAGTTGATTTCTTGGTTTAATTGACAGACAGATGACAGACAACCCTAAATAATTGACTATTGAACAGATGTGACGGACTCGAACCTTTATACACATCAAACACACTACTTCGCAATTATTTACAATTATAATAAATAATCAACCTTTACATAAAGCATAAACAAACAAAAAATAAACGACGATTGCGTCACTTTGCAAAGCTGTAATAAATGGATATCATCTTAGCCAAGCCATGGTCACTTTTATGAAATGTCATATTGCCTACATGATTATTGCAGTAAAAATATTCTTTTTACCAATTGATTGAAAATACCATAAAGTATTTGTTATTAAGAGTGACTTTTTTGTTACCAATACTTTAACAATGGATGAAGAATTTACGTGGATTTTAGGACAGAGGAAAAATTGTCGTCAATTTTGATTGCTAACATGAAACTCATTTATTTATCAGTTCATTAATCCGGTAGGAGGGAAGGGGATATGGTAATGGGGGTGGGAGGGAAGTTTGACTTTATTCGAGAACATGAAAATCTGATGTAAGATCCAAGTAATATATATCCATTTATAATACAGACAAACAAACATATATTCTAGTAGTAGAGTAGCTTCGCTACTTATAAATAATTCTGGGTATTTACTAATTAATCTTAATTACTACGCTAATCATAATAGACAACATTTTTATGATATATATTAAGTCTGTAGGTAGGCGAAGGAATTCGTCCAGATATTTGATAATCAAATACTTTGTTTATATATGTTAGATTCCATACTAACATACCAGTAATATCTTATTTGCAATATAATATAACAAAATATATTGTTTTAATATATACAATAGAATATAAAAGATTTAATAGAAAATGAAAAGGAAAAACTTTCTCGTAATTGGGAGAGGTGGGGGGGGGGGGGGGGTTAGGGGTAGGATTTGAACTGTTTAAAAGGCAATTTCTTTATGGTTGAGTTAATATGAAGGTTCGGAAAAGAGAATTCAATCGGTAAACGCAATTTCAGTTTACAGACAGAAAATTTTAACTAATCATTTTATTGATTCTTAATATTTGTAAGCTTTGTTGTTGGTTTATCATTTAATTTTTCTAGACCTTTCATTGTGATGACACTAAAAATTGTCATCCTTGTTTGATCTTGTTTTTGAAAGACAAAGTAAATAAACAGATGTATCTAGAGTAACCTACCATCATACCATGTAAAGGCTAAATAAATTAAATGTCCATACTACCATATAGAGAGAGAGAGTATCATCAATATAGTTCTTGTGATTGACTAGGTCCAAGTCAAGTGTTAACAATGTCCATACTACCATAGAGAGAGAGAGAGTATCATCAATATAGTTCTTGTGATTGACTAGGTCCAAGTCAAGTGTTAACAATGTCCGAGCCTATCAGCTAATTCATTATCCCCCCCCCCCCCCCCACTCCTTTTTTCATCTTTTACCCTTTTGCTAATGCTACCATTTTTTTCCCTCGAAACAGCAAAAAACATACTTGAAGAAAAAATAAACTCTAGCAGAGAGGGATATGTTACACCAAAATAAAACCATATTGCCTCAAAATTTTACTGAAATATTTCCCGTTATATTACAATTGCTATCCAAGATTATATTTTAAATTAACTAGATCCAGTCGAGAAATAGTATAGTTTCTTTTACATTCTTTTTGTATGGTTGAAACTATTTTAGTCCTAAAATATAAGTAGTATTATTATGTAGTAATTCATATTCCTTAGCTAGAAAAATTTATTTGTAACAGTTGATTTTAGCTTTTTACTAGCTACTTTGCTTTTAACATCATCACTTAATACAAAGCATCTAGGGCTTTGTATTCGACTTTCTAGAAAAATAGCTTAAAACGATCCCAAGGATTCAATCTAAAAACCATCACAGAAATGTGAAGCTTAGCTATAATAGAGAACCCTATGGTTTCAGTAGTCAGTAAGATCTCAAGCTTCAGACAAAAAAACTGCTTAAATATAAGGATAGGGTATGAAAACGCTGCTAGGAAAAATTTCCAATATTTGCTAAAATGTATGGCCACAAACCCATTGAGAACACTCGAAGAAAGATTAATTAAATTTCCTTACTACGAGTCTGACCATTTGTTTCCATACGAGTACGATGTCCCTTTGGACAAGCAAAAATAATTATAATAGGAGAAGATTTTCAGATGAATGCAAATATAGTAACAGCAAACTATTGTCACATAATTATTTATTACAAAATTGCATAACTGATAGCTGTTAAAAACTCATTTTTCTGTGGTTTTGATTGAACATCTTCCTTACTGAGTAGATCAACCATTGCCATTTTCCGCAGATATTTAGTCATGTTGTAATTCCCTTTAAAACTTCTAATGACTTCTCCGTTAGCTTAAGGGTTAAAATAGAAATATTGTTGGTATATATGGAAATAGCCAATCATAACCCACTTCCCTTGGCTGAATCTTAATATGAACAATGAGTTTAGGAGATTTAAAAAAAAACTTTGTATCCTTAATTCAAAAAAGTATTATCTTTAGTTCATTGGTAGTCCTAATGTGTAGTCCTAAATCTATTCTGTATAATACTATTTTTAAAGCTTCCTATAAACACACATTTTAATTATTTGGTTCATTTCAAAGAACTTATGAAGCACAAAAACAAATAGGAATACTGCTAGTATATTCATTGGTGAGTTAATAATTGTCATTGTCCTAGTATCATATGTATGGTAGAAAAAAGTAGAGATAGGGAAAGAGCATGCACAATATATTTCAACTTCCCTTAATTCTTATATGTAGATTTTAGAAATATTGCAGGTTTCCTTCAAAGTACCTAGATAAAAAAGTCGAATGTTTGTTTGTTTAATAATTTAGGTCGGTAATATTGGATACTGGGGAGCCCCGATAGGCAAGTTTAGCAAAAGCACCGAAATATTTGGGGAAAACAAGGTTTGAGATCACTTAAATATCCTTAACCACTCTGGTTATTGTAGCTGTTCTCCCTACAAATACATTCTACCTCTAGATTTGTTTTGAAAAGAAACATTGAAAGGGTTCATTTCTTGTACAAACAATCTCATTTATAAAGTACCATAAGTAGAAATAATAAAGGAAATAGTTTACAGAAAGGTATTTTCATTAGATAAGAAACAATGGATATATTATTGTGGCCGAATTTGCTGAAACAGCAATGAAAAATGGATATATTATTCTTGGATCTTACACCAGATTTTCAAGTTGTCCAATAAAGTGAAACATCCATTTAATGAACATATAAAATAGTTATGTATCGCATCGTGTTATAGAAAACTTTCCGCAGATAATAAAATAAAAAAAATGTAAGATTAATTTCAGTTTTGTTGGCCCAGCGGGGAAGAAGGACCGGGCCATGAAACTGTTATTTAAACCTATTAAAAGTGCGGCACCTATTAAAAGATTTCAAATTAACTCTAAAAGTGATTTATTATTCATACTCATTAACAGAATAATTTAAATATTCCACTGGTTAGACAAAAGAAAATTTGAATTTGATAAAATGGTAGATTAATAATTTATTATTTTTGCATCTGGTATTGTTGAAACATTATTTAGTGTGTTTATAAAACTACTAAACATAAAAATATAGCAAAAACTCGGGCTAATTATTTCAAAATCTTCTTTAATAAACCTTTCATGAATCAGAATTTCAAAATTTATCAATGGCTTTTTTGTCAGAGGCAAAGTTTAAAACAGAATGAACTACTTAATATTTAAAATTCACAAAAATAGACATACTTTTTTAATGAATAAATTAACCTTTTTAGTGAATTTCAGACTGACAGCAAAACATACCAATACGACAGACATGTAGAGTAATTGAAGGTTTTTTATGACGCTATTATTATTACAGAATATTTAACTTAATTGTGTTCACACCCCACTTTGAATGGTAATGGATCCCATATGGTTTATTGTTCTGACAATTAGAGACCAACACTATATAACCACTTCGCCGCACAATATACAGTTTCAATTATTAGAATTACAATATGAATTAGAATAATTTTGAAGTGATTTTTATTAAATGCACGTATCATCAATTTTAAGAGTAGAGGGAATGTCTTTCAAGGCAAGGGTTATGCAATTAAAGAGTTGACACGAGTGTTACTTCAATTAATGTTCAATGGGTTTAACAGCTAAAACTCTACAATTAATTTAGTTCAACAAGGATGATAACATCCATAAAAGCGAAGGAAAAAATTGGTAAGACAAAACTAAAAATTAACCGAAACGATAGTAGCTTCAAAACTAAAGTATTCATTTTAATATCCTAATATATAAGTAAGATGATGTCTTGAATCTGTATTTTTGTCTGCACCGAAGGATCCCGCTAACCGCTGAACCGATATGATTCTCCTCATTAATGTAGCCTCTCATGATCCTGGGAAGGTTTATAACTATTTTGGGGGATTGTCCCACCACCCTCCTAAGATAAATCACCCCTAGACTATAAGACAAGCGTTCCTGTTAAGAAACTTGTAAGATAAATAAAAATTGTGATCATATTTCCCAATGGCTGTTATTTCTACATGGTAATAATAGAATATGAAATGAAATATGACTAATAAATAATTATAATAACAGTACAGCCTAATTTTCAGTAATGGAAAAGAAACACGATATATATTAGAGAGGATTGGGACAATTTATGGAATTATTTCTAAACAGTTTTCTTTTCTTTTGGGAGCTTCGCCCCTTGGAGTGGTGTTGTGTCTTAACCACTATTTATATTTTTCTGGAAAACAATTAAGGGAAGGCCTAATTGGAGAAGGGGCATTTTCATATCCCAGGAAAATAGTTTGAAACATTAATTTAATCATTTGTAGGCATTTTCTCTGAATCATTACTTGTGTTTTTAGCTTAATCTGTACAGACAGACAGACAGGCGGACAGACATGGATCTACTTTGTTTCATAGATAAAATATCACTCCACTTTTTAGGCCTGATTATTTTTGTTACAGATCGTCATTAATAATATTTGTTATGCTGTTCTAATTATTTTTATTGTTGCAGTATATACTATTGGTCAAATTATCCAGGAAGGGAGGGGACATTTGGCTGTTAATTACCATTGTCCCCAAAGTTTTATAGTAACATTTTCTTATTCGTTGGCTTAAAAACTTCGGGGACTTTTATTGAATTTTTATTTTTTGGTTCATTAAGTTGAGTGTCCAAAACTGTAATAACAACTTATTGTATTCTTCAGAAACTTATTGTAGTTCTGTGTTTCATCATTAGTACACTAATTTATCGGCCATTGTCTTATCCCTGAAAATTATCTCCCTGGAAATATTAAGATAGGTTTGACATTTTTAAGTACAACTACAAATCTTTTTGGTAGGCGACAATTGGAGGATATGCTGGACAATGACATAGCCAAAAAGACAGGCTAATGCCTGACCAGGAACATTTAAAATCTTCCCTGATATTTTTTAAACGATATAACGGTGTTGTGATCTTATTGAGCTGGATCTTTAAATGTGTAGCTGTTGCCGTAACCGTAGCCGTGGCCGTAGTCGTCGCCACTGCCAGTGCTGCCATTATAACATGGATTTTTAAATGTTTGAAGTTTTTTACGAATTATTATTTCCCCCCCATATTTTTACTGAAAATTCAAAAAAAGGTTGTGATTTAAAGGTTTAAAGCCGTGGCCACGCGTAGCCAATTTGATATAAAGATCGCTATTAAGTTAGTGGCTCTACCTCTGGCAGCAGCAACGGCAACGGCTACACATTTAAAGATCCAGCTCATACACGAATTCAGCTACATTTAAAATATTTGTCTAAAATCATTACTTTTAACTTATTATCAATTGACATCAAATGCAAATAATATTTTTCTTATTTAAATGTCATATATGTATATTTATTTATTTAGTCAACAAAAATTTTCCTATAATTATCCTTCCCTATATAAACTTCACAATTTATTTTTATCAGTACGAAGCCTTAATTGACAAAACCTACTGGTAATTCTATCATTTTTTGCCCCTTCAATCGAAGCATGCGAAAGCCCTATAACAGAAAACCAATATTACTCTACAGCAAAAAAAAACTAGAAGCTATGTATTGTCATTCTTGTCTAAAGGAGTGAGACAATGGTCGATAACTTGGTTTACTTCCCTAATGATGATACACAAAAATACCCCTTCTGTAGATTACAAATAGTGAATGAAAAGTATGAACACTAATCTAAATGAACTAGGACATCACAACTTAATAAAAGTCCCCAAAGTTATTAAATCAACGAATAAAGAAAACGTTATTATAAAACTTTGGTGACTAATGTAATAAACAGCTCAATGTTTCCTCCCTCCAGGCATTCTTGTAATTTACTAATTTGAATTATTTAGAATCATTGTGTACGTACTTGATAGTACACATTTTTTAAAGCACAAAACCAAACAGTCAGAAAGTTCGTACAGTTTGATACTGAGATGAAAACATTTGAAATGTCATGTTTATAAAAAAAAAATTATATGGATCACAACAATTATAAAGCGAAGCTTAACAAATCTTACATGAAAATATTATGTAACAATTCATTCAATATTAAAAAGTGTATATAATATATTAAATATGGGATACTTTATGGACTTGGACATGAACCCATACCATAGTTTCTAATCGTCCTTGTATCACCATTCTAAAAATCTTTCCAAGATTCGTTATACTTACTATTTATTTGTTTTTGTTATCTATTTTCTTGACATATGTTCTGTTATCCTTGTTTATCCTTCCTAAAAGCATATTGAATGTATGTAGGACGTAGAGGTATGATGAATGTTTAATATGAAATGCAAAACAGAAAAGAGGATCAATTCTCTTTAAACAAAATAAAACTTCTTGCCCGCCTCTGTGCATAATTTCAGTGCTTGCCAGCCGCAGCAGTATCTAGTTGAACTATTTTAGCGAGCTGCAGCCGCCGTTGAAATTTTAAGATAGACAGCACTTAGCTTCAACTAAAAAATGTCATTACGTCCGACCGGTACTTCATTAATCTGCAGCCGAGTCATTAAAGTAAAAGAATAGAGGCGGCATGCGTTATATATAACTCTGCCCACAGGGCGGGGACACTGACCTATTTTTGTATTGGGTCTTTGAAATCAGCTAAAAGCGTCAGAAATAAAAACACAGCCGAATACCTACAAAAGAACAAAAATCAATTTGCTAGAATACTAACAAGGTCTCCACCACTAGAGGACTAGTTGTTTGGATTATACATCTACACTTATACATTAATTGCCTAGTCTACGAACAATAAAAATTCGCTGAAGCAGCAGCTGGCTTTAATCTAGGCGGCAGCTAAGCCGTGCATATTTTCTTAACAAATGTTCAACTTTTCTCCGTGTTTCTGTGCAAACAATTTTTTAAAACATAAAATTTCATATTTTTTGCAAATTTGTGAAGGGTTTTCATACCTGGTATAGGGCAAGGATATTTAGTCTGAAATAAATTTGTGTTTTTAAATTTTTTCCTTTTTTAAAGTTAAAACTACCTTTCATTGCGATGATATGTTTTATAGGGGGACAAAGTGTCTCAAAAATCAGCAATGTGATGTCATAAAAATAAGGTATGTATATGAGAGGTGAATTGGGAAAGAAAGCTCATAAAAAAAAGATGGATCATCCCTCATTTTTATGACCTCACATGGCTGATTTTTTGAGACACTTTGTCCCCATACATGTTTTTCTGCAATAAATTGCTACGACATTCATCGACAAATGATAAAATACAATATTAAATACTAGCGGATACGCCCCTAGAGGCCTCTAGTGGCACTTTAAATGTTTTTGTTTGTTAAAGTTAATTTTTTATGTACGATACCACCTTATTTGACGCTGAAGTCTCCCAGATTTTAAGAAAATTTTCAATTTTTTTGTCATTTCTTTTGGGAGGGTGGTAGTACCCTCCCCCAAAATAGTTAAAAACCTTCCCAGGACATATGAGAATCTACCCTGTTAAAGAGAACCCGATCGGCGATAGCGATTAGCGAGATCCTTCGGTACACACAGACAGACACACAGACAGACAGACACACAGACAGACAAACATCCTGTTACTTTAGTATAAGGATTAATTGTTATTTATATAAAAATCTTTTTGTTGTTAGTTGAATAACTCTCCCTGTTGGTGTGAAAGTTCAATACCCAAGCCCTGTTTTTGATTTTTTGTACAAGATATACATGTTTATTCTAGAATAATTATCCTTATATAAGATTAGTAGGATATCTGTTTGTGTATTTCTCACTAACCGCTGAACTGATACAGTTCTCCCTCCTTTACAGTGAAGCTTCATAAAACCAAGGAAAGTTTATAATGAATAAATTTTGAGAGGTGGTACTCTTTAAAACCCCAGAAAACACAAAAAAAGCACCCCAGGGACCCCTACCCCCCTCCCCCCCCCCCAAAAAAAAAGTGTGATAATTATAAAATATATCAAATTTTTTTTCGGTACACTTCACACCCTATACCCCCCCCCCAAAAAAAAACTTTTATAATATCCATTAAATATTGTACCTCCCCCCCCCCCTCCAAAAAAAAAGCTTGGACGTCCTCAGTCCTACATAGTATTATTGATTTTTACTTGTATAACGTGTCCTAAATCGATTTAACTTGTCTTTTTTGACACCAAATCTATTGAACATACATGATATCTGTCTTTTATGTCAATATCTTTCCAGTTTAATTTCTAAAGTTAGTTTTATAACCCTGAATTGGCGATAAAGTCGGGATAAAGACAGTGTACGTACAATTATTTTAGCAAACTTTTTTTTAGTTTCCGCGGATATTAAAATGAAAAATTATAAGATTAAAATCAGTTTTGTTAACCTCAACGGGCCGAAGTCACGGGCTTTTATTTCAATTTTATTATTCGTGGAAAATTGACTGTAAAGGATGTTATTCATGATTTTTCAGTATGGTTGAGAACCTGTTTTGATCCATTGGATAATAATCGGTTTCAAATCTATACTGGAAAAGCTTTTCTTTAAGACTATGGGCAAAGTCTGTACAAAAATTTAAATCTAGTGTATTTAAAGCAATGATAGAAATATCTGATTATTATTGAACTCAAGTAATGATGCAAAGATTCTTTACATATAATGAAGATGAAAATCTTTTTAATCTTGTTTTACTTAAAACGCTTAGAACTAATCACAATTAAGACAATATGCATTTTTTCTGTGTGTTAGTGTTTTTAATTGTTAAAAAACAAAGAAATAATAAAAAATATACACTTGAATAGTAAAATATTTTATGAGATCTTGTTTTGCCAAAAAATAAGTTTTTTTGCTAATTCGATCTGGCACCACTTTGACGGGCAGACAATTGGTGCTTAGACACAATTTTGCAAAGTGTTAGGAAACAATATGAGCATTTTTACACACATATCCTTCAGTATGGGAATATTAGCATTTTTCATGTCAGTCTCTTTTGATTCAAATTAGATTTGGAATTATAAAGTTGGTCTGTTGACGTTAGATTATTTCATAAAATAAAGGATTAGAGTATGCTTTAACTCTAAGCATAGAAACCACCCCCATCACCTATTCTAAATCCTTGAATAAAATAAAAAAAAATTTGTATAGCTCATGTTAGGGGCTCTAACCCTGCAGAGCCCTATACAGACGGGGTACTATCCAAAGATTTTTCAGGAGTTAGTTTTAGACAAAGGGTTAAAATTGTAGTGTTGTCGATGATTGGATAATTCAGGGTCTGATTTGATACATATTTTTCTAAAAATGTCTAAAACTGAATATCAAAACTTATCCAAGAAACTTTTACTAGTAGTATTTAAGTGTTTTTTTTTATCTTGTACTTTTTAAACGAACGTACATATTTGGTCTACTTGTTTTCTGTTGTGTTGACTCCCTCTTCTGTATTGTTGGTTTCTAGCAAGAAATCTTGTTGTTTATTTCTTGTTAAAAGTTCCTACTTCTTGGAATATTTATCAGGGGGTTGGTTGTCTAGTTATTCGCGCAATACAGCAAAGTTTTATGGTAACGGATGTGCACCCCTTTTCTTAAAGTAAATTGAATTTATTTTGGAAATATTTTTTTCAATGCCTAACCCCTGTTGAGCTACCAATTACAAATATAAGCTAACCTAACAAGAACAAGTTATAAACAAACAAACGAAATAGTTTTTTCTTTCATCGTATTATAAAACTGGTTTTAATCTTATGATTGTACATTTTTTATTCGTAGAAAGCGGTTTATAATACGATGCTAGACATATTTTTTTCGTATGGATGAGAACCGGTTCCTATCCACCGGATTCGAATGAATACAAGAAAACTAATTCCTCCCTCAGAATAGAGGAAATCAGTGGTTAGCAGCTCATTAAATCTATTAAAGTTATTACCATACTCGTAAAGATTACTGACAAATCTCTTGAACAGAATTAAGAAACCTATGCTATTAAATCATAAAATAAGCTAATTTAATGTGTCCTTAAAAATATCTTGAATGGAGGAACACTATGCTTGCTGACAATTCAGAAAATCAAAAGTTTCTCTGAATCTTGTCAAAAATTTTAAAGCTGATTTTTCAAATTTGTTTATGTGGTTACTTTTATTTATTTCCTAAATAATTTTTTTATAATGTTATTTTATTTCCGATTGTTTGTGTGTTATTATGTACCATTTGAAATGTATTTAATACCTTTGATACATAGGCGTTCAAGGACGGGAATAAGCCTCTCATTTTACCCCAGTTAAAATTTAAAAATACTTTTAATTACCCCCCGCCCCCTAAAACCTTTAAAAACCTTTTGGACATCCTTGCTTTTAAACTGCACTTTAATTAAGGTAAGCATATTTGTTTTCCTGTATATGCGTGTAACTTGCCTCCATTTTTATCTTTATGGCTACATCCGTAATATCCAGAGGCTTTTTATTTTTGCAGAGGAAAAAAAACCTAAAAATCCTTTCGAACTTGTTTTAAAAATTAAGAATCTCATAACCCATCCAGGAACCTATGTGAAGCATTACTAATATGAAGAAATCAATCGGTTCAGTAGCGAGATCAAAAAAAAAAATAAATAAAAAGACTTTTTAAATACGTTTGTTTGAAGCCTATGACGCTAAGGATTGAGTTTATTTTGCTACATAAAAATGTCATGATTTTTTGTAAATAAAATGTTACTTTTAAAGATTTTCAAGTTAAATTCAAATTTGATATACTACATAAATGTAAAATGGTACTACAATTTTGAACAGTTAAAAAGTCATTCTTTTTATTACTAATTAAGTTTCTTTAATAAGAATTAATATGGTAAGTTAAGAAAATGATATAATTGCGATTGCTTTTATTCAAGATAAATAGCCTGCTTTGGTAAAGTCAAAAGAGCAAAAATTGCTTACTCTGTTATTTTGTGTCACGTCTTAACTCGTGCAACCATGTCAAATGATGATAAGACAAGTGTAAGAGAGAGAGAGAGAGAGAGAGAGAGAGAGAGAGAGAGAGAGAGAGAGAGAGAGAGAGAGAGAGAGAGAGAGAGAGAGAGAGAGAGAGAGGGAGAGGGAGAGAGAGAGAGGGAGGGAGGAAGGGAGAAAATGCATTTTTTGTCATATGAACATGGAAGAGGAATTTTAAATGTGCTTCCTAGGGTCACTAAAACACATTACTATCACAATAAAATATGAATCTGGTACAAGCAATTCCTAAATTGTAATACTGTTATAATAACCTAATCTAAACCTTATCAAATTTGTTGCTTAAGGAGATGCAGTGAACAAAAATAATTCTTTATCTACCAATACTTAAACAATTAGTAGAATTTATTAGAGTTGTATTTGAATTTGGTTTAAATTAAACATTTGCAATTTAAAAACTTAAAAGAGGGATCATTTATGTAGGGGGGAGGTAACAAACTGCCTACGTAAATTTTGAATGATTAATTCTTTCATATTTTTATCAACAATCTTATAAAGATTTCTACTTATTTAAAATTCTAGATAGTTATATAAATTGTCCTTTAATGCGGGAAAAAATATTTGACTAGCTTTTGCGCCCCTATCATCTAGAGACACTGTAAGTGTAATAGGAGGGTAAAGAATGGGGCATGATTATATCCTAAAACCATCCTGGGACATATGTGAAGCTTTCCTAAAATGGAGAACTCAATCAATTTAGTAGTTTATGAAATCTTAAGCTTCAGGCTGAAAAAAAATCTTACTATTTTTTATAATAGGATACTGAGATCTTCAGCTTCATACATCATTCTACTTTGTATTACAGATAAATACCAAAAGTCAACATTTGCAAAAAATCTGAAATGGTTCCTTATCATCTAGAAACACATATCAAGTACAAATATACACACACTCACACGTTTAAACAAGAAATCTGCACTTACACATGTATTAGAGATATTATAGAATAGAGTGGTAATGCTCAAAATGACAAACAATGATAAACTAGTGGCTTAGCCCCTTTTAGATGGGGGTAGAGGGGACCACTCTATATTTTGATTCATATTTAATAAAGTAAAAGAAAAAAATAAGGTCCCCTAGGCCCCTAGAAAAACTCTCTTTCACAAATAGCCTGAAACCTGCGCTATGTAAATCATAAGCACACATGATAAATATTGAAAGATCGGACAAGTCGTTTAAGGATCTTACTGGGTATTATCCTCTTAGAATTTTTTTTTTCAATATTGAAAATTTGAGTACCCCCCCCCCCCCCCCGACAGCGAACTATGAACTCTGGCCGCAGCGCTCGGCTCCCTAGCCTGCCTAGCCGCAGCGCTCGGCCCCCTTGCCTGCCTAGCTGCAGCGCTCGGCCCCCTTGCCAGCCTAGCCGCACCGCTCGGCTCCCTAACCTAAAACCTAACCTAACCTAAAATAGTTGTTCGTTGGTAGTCGGGGGGGGAAGGGGGGGGGGTTTTACAAAATTGAAAAAAATTGAAAAAAAAATTTCTAAGAGGATAACGCCTCTTACTGGACATACATACATCTAGCTGCTTAGTGCTAAGTATAAAGGGTAAGTTTGTTGCAACATGTTAATAATTGAAATTAAACAGATTTCTAAGTCTCGGGTAAAAACTTTTATCAGTATAAACTCTCTTGTTCAAATACACACACACATGAATACACACACACACACACACACCTCATCAATAATGTGTGGTTGAAATACAGATTAATGTGTTTACGCAATATTTTACCAATTGACATGGCACGCGACTAGGGTGTAGCTGGATAAAATAACGCACATTAGAGCTAATCTACTCGCAATTTAAGTGTTTATTTTTTTCTGTTTTTATTTGATTCGCCCGAGCTTATTATTCTATCCCTGCTAATAAATGATCTGAAAATCTAAAATTTTGTTGGTATTTAAAAATTCTATTTATAACACTTGCTGTAGGGGACCACACCGCGGTATACTACAACGCTAAAAGGGGTACCAACTGCTGATATGCCGGTCTTGTAATATTTAAAGCAAAAATGGCAAAAACTGACATACCTTTTTCAAACAGTCTAGAGGTAATTGGTCTACTGGTCTGCTATTCCTCTTCCCTATTGACTAATGGTAGCTGGGGAAAGTAGATAAAAGGGGGGAATATTTACCCCCAGGTTATGTTAACTTTCAGGGTGGGAGGTGACATTGGGCGGAAAATTTTACTAGTACATGCTCTCTTATTCGTTTGGTTAGAAACTTTGGGTACTTTTTTTATAATCTTGTTTAGTCTTGTCAAACTAGCAAGTCAAAACTTTAAGTTGTCATTTTGTTAATAATTATTAAGGATGTAAATCAATTCATAATCCATTGTCTTATCCCTTAGGATCCCTGGTATATATTTGTTTACTGAAGGCGTGTCAGGATAGCATATATTCGCAAAAGGAAGTTAGGGAAACGACGTCCACCAACAAACCCCCTCTGGTCTGCAGCTACTCTAAATCAGGGGGAAAACGTCCGTCTGTCCTACAGTATGACCGGCATTTACATTCTACATCAAATTGTCTTTAAACAAAAAGTGTAACTTTATTGCCAACCAGAGGTTGCGCCTCTTACATCTAGGGGCTCTGTATTTGAAGAGGAAGAGGGGGACAGAAAACTGGACTAAAACCCCCCAAAGTCTTGAATATAAAAAACAAAATAGTCTAAAATCTCCCAAGGACCTATGTTGATCTTCCCTTAAATGGAGAACTTAATCGGTTAAGTAGTTATTGAAATCTTAAGCTTCCGACATAAAACCTTACCACTTTATGCAATACTAGCGGCTATGCCCCTAGAGGCCTCTAGGGGCACTTGAGGAGGAGGGAGTCGAATTTGATAACCCAATTTCTTATTTTAGATTTTAAAAGAAAATTTAAAAAATATTTGGGGGGTGGAAATTTTTATTTAGGGGGGGGGGTGCCCCTCCCCATTATTTTTAATTTTAGTTAAAAAACGTAATTTTTTTTTTTGGGGGGGGGGGGTATTTTTCATTTTTGGGGGGTTGGGGGTGTCCCACCCCCCAAGAAAATAGTTATAAACCTTCCCGGGGCTTATGAGAAGCTAGCCTGTTAAGGAGAACCCGATCGGTTCAGCGGTTAGCGAGATGGTTAAACTATTTTTTGCAATATTACTTTTGGACAAATTCTACTATTTGTTCTCAAATTTTAGGCGTAGATTCTTTACATTTTAGACTGTCTGTCAGTCTGTCAATCAGATCTTATGTAAATAAAGGGTTTTAAAAATATACGATCCTCCTTTGTTCCTAATTTCATCTTTTCATCTTTTTATCGTTCTAATTGAATTGGTTTCAATCTAAAATATTTTATAAAAATAAAAACAAAACATAATGAAATAGAAATAAATTTGTAAATGTAAGTATAATTTATATTGAAGTTAGTTTCTGGTTTTGGTCTTCCTGTTAGCCTCTAACCACTATGTTGACATACAATTAGGCAGTTTATGTCGACTGTATAAATCATACTATTTAATAACATCCTAATGAGTAATAAGTTTGGCTAAGGAATTCCCCTTTCTTTTGCTAAAAACGTAGCAGCAAAAGGTTTGAGTTTTAACGTCTCTATGTATGACGTTTGTGTTGAGGTTCACAGCTCTTACATAAGCTTACTAATCTAAAATTGACTTCGGTATTATAGCCATTATTAGGACCTCAAAATTGTTATTTTAATAATGAATTTAGACTTGTGTTGATATAACAGCAGCATATTAGGTTGACAGGGTTATCTGGTTTGGTTGGTATATCTGGGTATGACACTTATTAATGAACATTTCATTTCTTCATACACAATTTAACATTTCTTACAATTATATCTTTAATTTTACTTCTTTAGAGAAACAAAAAAAAAGTTTTTTTTCCCAATCTTTATTTGTGTATGAAAGAATCTTCCTTTCAATTTCAAATTATTATTATAAGTTGTCCATTATTTAAATCCATTATTACATAAATCAATTAGAAATTTAGCTTTTGAAGTTTTTGAGTTTATGATGTTCTTGAGTTTCTAAATAGCTTGGAGGGGGGAGAGGAAGGACAATTGATAGTAAATTATGCTGAACCCCAAAGTTATTAACAGTTTTAATCTACACTACGGGGTAAGAATGTTTTATTATAATTGGGCATACATAATTGGGCCCATTGTCCTATCCACCCTTAGGATCTCTGCTAGATATACAGTTCAATTAATAAAAATCAGAACAATACATATTATTTTGATTTTAATTATAAATGTTTTTACAAAAATAATTGTCAATGGTAAATCTCTAAACCTGTTTTCATGAAACAGTAGTCATACTCATCAAGATCAAGTAGGATAAGATTACCTTTTAAGATTTGTGGTGACTATTATGATTTTGCATCAGAAAACACCTATTACAAGTACATTAATGTGTACAAATAGGCTTGAATGACAATCTACACACACTTACATAATGTAGATTTTGATTAGAAGCAAATATCCTGCACGTGTTCTTCTAATATTACCTCTCATTTACTCATTAAAATTTGTGCATAAATGATCTACACTAATAGCTACAAAGTAAAATCTTTTATAAGCATTATGTCATTTACTTTATTCTCTAAAAAGGATTATACATTAGTATATACACATTTAAAATATCTGTTGTGGCTATTAAAAAGTATATTAGCAAGTGCTTCTATTATTCGGTTAGGGAACTGTACGTGTTTCACAATAATGTAAGAGGTATAAGGCAAGTATATTTGGAAATTCAAACTACTCTAAATTTCGATTAGTTGGTTTATAGATTTGCAACAGTACTTTTGATTGGCTACATTTACATTTTTATTACCCCAATCAAGGCCTCTATTTATTCTGTAAATCATTAAACACCTAAATAGAATTACCCCTTTTCACTGTCATGAACCTTCCCTTTTAATTTTCTTGAATAATTGAAATTTTATCATGACATCTTGCTCAAAGATTTTTCTGTATTCTAACTACAAAACCTTTTGCTGTTCAGTATTTGTAAATGATTGTTGTTTGCTTAAAAACAGCTATACTATCATCTAAGTATTTGTTCATTCGATATATTTTATTTTAATTTTTGATATATCTTTTATTTACTAAAAAAATGGTAATATAGCAGTGTGTACTTATACGAAGATTTACAAAGTATCACACTTTCAAAACTAGATGCATTTCTCCATAATATAAATAATCTAACACATCCACTTTTCATTTCCGAAAACCATTTTTCCTTTTTTTTTCTTTTCATTCATCGATTTAACTTACTTCAAGCCTTTTCCATAGCAATGTTTTTATGTTGAAATCTATGCAGTAAACTAAATATGAATATATTCATGTATTTTACTACAAGGAAGGATTAATATTGTTTTTTTTTATTAAAAATAAGTTATAAGGGGTTGTTCTATTTAGATTAAGCTTGATCTTGCAAGCTGACTTTATAGGGAATATACTTCCTTATCAATAATTTTATGTTGGGTTCCATATCACCCCACCCGCCCCCCCCCCCCCTGCTCAAAAAAAAGAAATACTAGTCTAAAATGGGACAGATCAATAGAAGAAGAATATCAAATTTGGAAGTTACTACCACCCAATCATTCCCAAGTATTAGAGCTATATTGCAACTTGATTGCATATTTTAATATAAGTATGCACTTTTTTTAAAACTATGTTTTGGTTGGTTAAAAATAGATTTATAAAATCCTTTTTAATGGCCCCAACTGCAATTAGAATATTGGTTAAGCACCAAACATTAAAGTTTAATATTTAGGTGTAGATGGGGAGTACCCCTGTTGATCTGGAGGTAATGTGTTGACCCAAAGTGTCAATATAATAGGTTAACAGCTAGGGATCTAAAGGGATAAGACAATGACCGATATGATGTTCATCAATGATACACAAAAATACCCCATCTGTAAATAACTATGAGTGGTTGAAACGTGAGGACACTCAACTAAATACACCAACCATTCAAAATTCAATTCAAAAGGTCCCAAAAGTTTTCAAGGCAATGAACGAGAAACTTTATTATAAAACTTTGGGGACTATTTTAATTAACAGCCTAATGTCCCCTCACTCTTTTGGTCAACAGCACAGAAGATTAACAGGGACGTACACTTGTGTCTAGTGGTCTGCACTTTATTTCTTTTGATGGGAAATAGACATTTGCCAAAGGAATTTGGACATTCTAATGGCCATACACAATTTATGTTTGTGTTTGTGAGTAAGAGAGGTGCACTCTAGAGGTACAGGATTAGAGAACTGGACCAGATATGTTTTGCATCTTTTGTTAAAGAAACGTCCAAGTGAGGGTGGAGGATAAATATAGTTTTAATTTTTTAAATAAAATATATAAGATTACCCCTCTACCTTCCGGCAAGATTTACCCACCCACCCCCCCCCCCCCAGAATGAAAATTAAGGGTGGGGGGTTTAACGCACTATTTTACCTCCTTTATTTAGGTTTGGTATGTACCCCACCTAAAATAATAGGCTTAGACGTCCTTCTTTCGTTGTATATTAAAAGAATGTCATCCTTGGAAATTCTATTTGATGGTCTGTTCTAAAAATATATAAGTCCCTTTTTTACATCAGGCTATAACAAAATTATTCAAAAATATTACAAAATTATTTTTTTAAATTGCACATTTAGAACATTTATTTCTATATATCTATTGGAGAATGTAAAAGTATAAATGTTAGGGGTAATGGAATAATGAATGTAAACTGCATACAACTATTTACCTACTTTTAACATCATTACTCATCAAGCTCTTCTTTGAGTAATTTTTGACATTATTTAAGAAATGAAATTCATATATATGTGGCTAAATTTTCTTTGCATTAACAGGAAATCTTTTTTTTTCATACTAAGTTTTCATTCTTATAATTAATTTGTTTAGAATTAACAATATTAATATTTACAGCGCAGCTAAACTACAAGTAGAATATGTTTGGAGCTCTGTCAGAGACAGATATGAAGAATATATCCTTTATCTTTGCAGATCTTATAATACTCAATGATTTATTGACAAATCCTGCAAAAATGCTAAATGTTGTTTTCAATGAAAATGTTTATTGCTGCGCTTTTCAATTGAAAACAGTTGTCCTAGTTAATGTAAAGTCAATTCATTTTCAGGTAGAGTTTACTAATATGTATATTAATATTATTGAAAAAATAATAAATCAAGAATTTGAAATATAATGTCTAGATAGGGTTGATAAATATATATATTTGATAATTTATTGATGGGAAACTATCATATGGTTTAGATTGGTCAGATATAAGATTATTTCTGGTATTATTTTATGTATTGATATCACACACTTTTCCTCAACAGTTTAGCGGATTTAAAGCCAACACGCAACAAGCGGTCAATGGATCCTATAAATAGACATATTTGCTGAATCAAAACTGGTTTTACCTAAATTGTATCTGTTCCTTCTTCAGGATTATAGAATTTCAAAGATTTTAACCAAAAATGTGCGATGATTTGACTTTAAAATAGCATTTAATCTTAATGTTCATGGCTTGTTAATATAAGTTTGTCATATTTGTTGAGGTTTTAAAACATTATTTCTATAGACAATTCAACACTGCATATTTAGGATTTATAACAATGGTTATTTTATGCATTATTAGTGATATAAAAAGTCATATCAAAAGTACTTTTTATATATTAATTCTATAATTGTTTAGATACTTTGCCTTTTATTACACAAAAGTAAATATTTCTGTTCTAAACCATTTTGAATTTTATATGGATAAAATAATTGATATAATGAACAAGGATGACAACATCCATAAAAGCGAAGCAATGAAACAGTAGGACAAACGGACATTAACACTTGTATAGTGTCAGAACTCAATAATCAGAATATAAAAGTACAAGAGTCGAAGCAAAATTGTAAGTAAATTTGTTAAACAAACTGCTTGATACAGGATAATGTTTGTGGACATACTTACATTTTAGGACTTGATTATAGAGTTGCTTCGCTTATAATATTGTACTTTGTTGTCCCAGGAATCTATATACCAAAAATAGATCAAACGGATAATTAGATCACATAAAAATGTGTTGTTAAAAAAGTTGTTAAGTTATCAACATGTTTTAAATGAACGTACGGACATTCTGGTAATGATTATAGAGTTAAACTACTACAGGATTGACCATGCAAAGTTTGAAATCGATAGGACAATTCTAACATGCCTAAATTAACGAAAAAAAACTATCTATCTAGAAAAGCTTCGAATTTAATAATTATAGAAAAGCTTTGCTTTGAAAAATTAAGTAGGTTGATATATGAAGCAAAAGGTTTCTTTAAAAACATTATTTTAAAAAAATATACTTAAATTTTAAACTCTTAAAATTTTATATAAATTGAATTAAATTTGGCAAAAATGTTATAATGATCATCTGATATGTACTGCTATGTCTGTAGCTTAAGTTTTCGATAGCTGATTAAATTCTACACTTCATTAAAGCTTCACATAGGTCCCAGGATGGGTTCAAGCTATTGAATTTTAGATTTAAGTCTTTGAATGATTTTATGCCTTACCCCTTAGAAAACAGACAAACTAGATGCTAAGGGCACAATCGCTATTTTTTATATTGAGCTAGTATATCTTAATTAAACACCAAAGTATTGTCTTGTGTATTTAAGATTATTTAGCAATTGAAAACAATTATTATTTAATTTTGTATCTTATTTAAGACATGGCAAAACCTTTTTCAAAATGTGATCATAATCTAAATAGGTCAAAGATTTTGGTCCTTGTTGATCTATAATTATATCTTTTTTTTACGTTAACAAACTAATAGTCTTTAGGTTAGATTAGAAAACCTTTACATCTCATTTCTGCTGCTTCATTTTAATTTCTTTTAAAATCAAGCAGCAAAAATGAGATGTAAAGGTTTTCTATATTTATTGTTCGTCTGTCTGTTAATTTTTTATACATATTCCTACTACAAAAAGGTAGAATGTTATAAACAAAGCATATCAAAAATGTAGGAATGTCCTTAAACAGTATCCTATATTTTGCAACAAATTTACTTACATTTTTTAGACTTATACATATATATTTGCTTATTCAGTTATGACACTCTACAATTGTTAATGTTTTTTGTCCTACCCTTTCATAGATTCACTTTTATGGAAATTGTCATCCTTGTTATTTAATGTATAATGAACTATTTAGTTGTTAACTAATTTGACTAGGTATACTTATTAATAACAGTCCTTTGATATAATCAATTAAAGGCCTAATGTCTTCAACAATCTATTGTTTATGTGGTTGATAACTTAATACTATCGTGTCTTTTTTACATACAAAATTCGAGTGTTAATGCTAATTGTTTCTATATAAACAAGGATGACAACATCTATAAAAGCGAAGCTATGAAACCGTAGGACAAACTGACATTATCATTCTGCAGTTTAAGAAGTGAATAATCAGAATATAAAGTTATAAAAGTCGAAACAAATGTGTTTATTGTGTAAGTAAATTTGTTTAATTGTTTGTAATTAAAAAAACTGTTTAAATACAGGATAATGTTTAAGGACATAATTACATTTTAGGACTTGATTATAAAGATGCTTTGCTTTAAACATTGAACTTTGTTGTCCTAGGAATCAGTATTCCAAAAATCAGATCAATTAGATAATTTTTACACATAAAAATTTGTTGTTAAAAAAGTTAAAATCAACATATTAAAAATGGGCGTATGGACATTCTGGTAACGATTATAGAATTGATACGCTTTCTAAACCGTACCTAATTAGTACAGGAATAACCTTGCAAAGTTTGAAATCGATAGGAAAATTCAAAATTCTAACATGTCCAAGTTAATGAAAAAGGTAATTGTTCCACCTAAAAAGCTAACTGTTACTAACGGACGGACAGACTAACCGACCTCAATTGTAGAAAAGCTTTAATTTAAAAAAAAATTATATGTTGTAAATCAATTGTGCCAGTATTTTTAGTTAAATGATATGTTGATTTTTTATTACTGTTTTTACTTCCTAAGTTTAAAATTTTAAGGTAATTTTAAGAAAAACAAGCATTAATTAAAGTCAGAAGGTACCCCCGTCGACAATTTTATAAGTTATAATTAATCTACAAAAAAAAGGTTTTTAAAACAACTCCTGCTTTCATGTGTTAAGGGTAATATACAGCATCTATATTTTACATCAAAGGCCATTTAAAAGTCAAATCATCACACATTTTTTGTTAAAATCTTTGAAATTCTGTAATCGCCAAGAAGGAACAGATACAATTTAGGTAAAACCAGTTTTGATTCAGCAAATGTGTCTATTTATAGGATCCATTGGCCGCTTGTTGCGTGTCGGTTTTAATTCCGCTAAACTGTTGAGGAAAAGCGTGATCACAGTAGTGTTTGTGTCATTAGAACCCTATGATTAAACTGTAACACAAGAAAAATGAAAATAGAAAAAAATTAGAGAAAGGTACACTAAAATAAAAAAAATTTGTACATCCAAATAAAATTGATTGAATTTTATTTTAACAAAATATTGTATTAGTTATCTATATACTGAACAGTTTCTTAGATCTTACCTCCTTGACCCAAACATCCTGAGTAATAATGTAAATCAACACTACAGGTATATGAGGGAAAAAGTGACAAAATGTACCAAGGCATTCGCCCCTACTTTTAATTGTATTTATATATATAAACACAGGTTATTTTTTTAAACATTTTATTGATAGAAGACAATTGTTTCACTATGAAATAGATCATCAGTTCTAATTAAGATGTATAAAATAAGAGTTAAAAAAAGATATGTCTTTGTATTTTTAATCAATTGTATTCTCTTAATATTTAAGCAGCTTATAGTGCCTATAAAAAAATGACGTCATATAATACAAATGACCAATGTTAGTCCAGTATCAATTTTAATTGACCAATGGTAAAATGAATACCTACCTATCGTTGGTCATTTGTACTATATGGCGTAATTTTTATTGGAATTAAAACTACTTCCCTAATATCATCTAATATCAATATTATGATTTGATGAGGCTTAAAAACTAAATTCTGTTTATATCCATTTCTTCGATTCTCAAAAAAAAAGTTTGCAACAGTCTGATAGAGACAATTTGTAGATACAATTTGTTAAGGTGGCTGTCTCAAATATATTGAATTTTATACAACAAGATTTATAAAAGATAAATCTATAAATATATTTTCTATTACACACACCAGGAAAAAATAAATGGAAAAGGATACATTTTATGATTTGAGCATCTTTATTTAAGTAATTTTTTAATAGTTATTTATCGAATCGTATTATAGACAGCTGTCCGTGGATATTTTTAGTGTAACTTTTATGATTAAAATTTTATTATTCGTCGAAAATTGTCTGTAATACGATGATATACATGATTTTTCAGTATAACTGAGAACCGGTTCTAATCCAGTGAATTTTAATCGATTTCAAAGCCATACTGGAATATATTTTTGCTAAATATTTGTTAAATAATTTTCAATATTAAATTCACTTTTACTCTAATTTATCAATATTCGTTTCCTGGACAACTTTTGTGGATTTTGTCATTCTTGTTAAATAAATTTTTCCCTTTCCCATAATTTGAAATGTAACAAAATACTAAATTCATATGAAAATTGATAAGTTAAGTAAAAGCCTCAACAAAAGATTATTGGAAATTTTTTCAATTAATGTTTGGTTAAACGTTGTGTAAATGTTTGTTCAACGTAAACATTATATACTAAATTCACTAAAGGATTAAAACAAATTTATTTCCTATTAGTGGTTTTAGGTAGTCCCCCCTCCCCCCTACCCCATTTTTTTTATATTTATAAAGTCAAATGAAAAGGGAGGGGAGGATACTTTCCCAAGGAATATTTTCTTTTGGAAGGGTTGACGTACTCTTACATATGAAAAACTTTACAGGATAGGATACTTAAGAAGCTTCCTTGTAAAGGAAAATCAAATTAGTAAACACTCCACGAGAATTTTTCGAAATATCTATAATACAAAGTAGAACGATGTCTGTCTGTTTGTTTGTCTGCGTGTCTGTCTGTTTGTTTCTTTGTTGCGAAGAATCTCGCTAACCACTGAACCGATTGGGTTCTCCTTTACAGGGTAGCTTCTCATAGGTCCCGGGAAGGTTTATAACTATTTTCTTGGGGGGTGGGACACCACCAACCCCTCCCTCCCCAAAAAAAGGAAAAATCCCCCCCCCCAAAAGAAAAATATTTTTTTTCTTTTTAAAACTAAAATTAAAATAGTGGGATCGACTTCTGCCCCCCCCCCCCCCAAGAGAAATTTAAAAAAAAAAATTTTTTTTAAATCTAAAATACGAAAAATTGGTTTGATCAAACCTCTTGGGGCAAAGCCCCTAGAGGCTAGGGGCGAAGCCGCTAGTTTAATATAAAGAAATATAAAAGCCAACAAATTGCCTTCAACAAAGATTATAAAGTCAACGTTTTGCTGATCGGTGTTATAAAACTTTGCTTTTAAAGTTTAGACAAACACATATTCGCGTTTTAGAGTTTCTACGACTCTCAATATAGTCAGAGTAATACCAAAATGCTTTTAGTTAGCAGTAAAACTATAAACTCAACATAACATAGGTAATGGCATAACAATTGAGCAAAAAGCATTTGTGGTATTGTACTAGATTTTTCAATGTTTACCAACAAAAATACAAATTTATTAAGCAGCACAACTCTTTAACAAGTCTTGTACCACACAAACTGACACTTTTGCCATCCTCTCGTTTTTAAGATTATGATCTGATTTTTAGAGATGAGTATCTAAATTTATAGATTCAAAAGGGAAGATGATTAAAGTCCCTCCACAGATAATGACGTCATACGATAGAATAGCCAATGAGAGGCCAGTATACACTGTAATTGACCAATGATAAAATTTATGCTGGCCTCTCATTGGTTATTCTATCGTATGACGTCATAATCTGTGAAGGGACTTTAATCATCTTCTTAAAAAGGAAAAAGGACTTAAACTTTTTTTTAAATATGCTTGTGTCATTAAACTTGTTTAGTGATAGGACAATGGACAATGGTTTCATATTCCCTGGTATATTCCTGTGCACAACACTTGTTTTTTGCCAACAACCAACAAAATAAATTTTTTGACCGTTTTGGTGAAACTCTAAATGAACATTTACGTGAATAGAAAATAAAGTACTTGCAATAAATAGTCTATTTACAATGAATAGTTTACATTTGTTCCAGGTTTCTTTTTTATTTTTTAGTAGCGAAGCTACTCTATAATTCACTTTGTCAGTCCGTAACGCTATCGGGAAAATGTAATTTTCTTGACAGCAATGAAAGATAGACACAAAATTTTCATTGAGGAGTCTTATGGCATATGCGCATTAAGATATATAAGTTTTCCGGAATTTTAAAGTTAGGGGGAGATTTGAAATCTGCATCAAATTTTAAGGATTTTTTATAAAATTCGTTTTTTCTATAATTCTTTATCTAAAAGCGGAAATGCATTTTAAGTTAATTAATTTTGGCATCTGTGATTGGTGGATTTAAAAAATCTGCGCTCTGATTGGATGTCGTACATCTTTCAACCAATTAGAGCGCAGGTAGTTTAAAATCCAACTATCCTATTGGTCAAAATTTATTAATTTAAAATGCATTTCCGCTTTTAGATAAAGAATTAAAGAAAAAACGAATTTTATAAAAAATCCTTAAAATTTGATGCAGATTTCAAATCTCCCCCTAACTTTAAAATTCCGGAAAACTTATATATCTTAATGCGCATCTCATCTATACATTGATTTGTCTGTCTGTCTGTCGGTCACGAATCAAAATATAATAACCTTAAGTTTAAAGGTTTTTTTTACAAATTTTCTCTTATTTTGTTATGATAACTGAACATCTGCTTTATAACCCACTTTATTAGTTTATCCATTTCATATTCTTTTATGCTTTGCTACTTATGGTTGTTGTCAACCTTTTTTGGGAGCAGTTGTACAGCTTGCTAGAAATCGCAGAAGATGAAAATGAATAAGATTCATCAAACAATTAGGAATAATCTTGATACTATTTTCAACTGGTACAAGGTTAAAATTCTGACATAAAATTTATCGACATTTTTGTAATAAATAAATGTCAAGTGAACAATAGATTATAATATTATATGTGATGTATTTATTTATAAAAAAAATAGTAAGACATAATATATTATATTTTGTAAAAACTTTATTCACGACCTTTCCACAACTTTTCTAAGGCAAAGAATTTGTGGTGATAAATTATAAAATTCCATTACACCAAGTAAACACAAACACACACACTACCCTAGACTCAAATAACACAGAAAACACAAATAAAATATGATTTTACATCTCACAATGAAAATTTTGTTAAGATTTTTATAGTGAATAACTTTTAATAATGCTGATAGGAGTGTAAAAATCACTTTTCATCAAAGCCCATCATGAGAAGTATGTACAAACGCATGGTTATACTTCATAGTGAATACATTTTTTTGACTTGACGAAAGCCTTTGACAGTGTATGATTTTAAATACATTTTCCAAAACTTGAACTTACATGAAGTAGAATTAAGTGTGCATCATTTTTTCTTTGTTTAAATTTATGAACCTCCCCTATTAGACCTATTAGAAGCTACATTGAAAAGGAGAACCATATCAGTTCTCCGGTTAGTGAGATCCCAACTATCTGTCATAAATGGGGTTAACATTGAGACTTACAAATTTAACATACAGATGTACATTAGCTATATGGCAGCTACAGCCTATAAAAATAGACATACAGACTCATCCTAATTATAAAGTTGCTATGCTACTAAAAATTGATATGTAGGATCCAACTATCTGTCAATTAAACGGAAGATAACAGTGGGACATAGAAAATTATCACAACACTATCTTATGGGAGCCCTAACACAATAACATAAAACCATTTATTATAAAGTTGTGACGAATGGGAAGATTATTTTTTATCAAGTGACAATTAAGTACGAAGTACGACATGTTGTTATATTTGAAACAAAAAATGTTTTCTATTTTTAAGGTATTTTAGGGGGTAAAACAGGGGATGATAAATTGATGAATATACCCGATTGCGATAAACAAGATTACCCAATGATAAAATATTCCAAAATACGAAAGAGAAAACAATATTTTGGGACCATATAAACCCAGAACAAAGTTCTCTCCTTTTTTCCCATTTTTTTTTTATTAATTTCTCGATTGATAAAATGTATGAACTTTTATTGCATTTTGAAAGGTTAAATGATCTCTAGTTGAGATTTCCTTACACTTTTTAAAGTCATTAAAATTGTTGATTCCACTGGACCAAATCAAACAAGGATCAGAAGGTGCAACCTTTTCATACAATGTTGTAGATTATAACCGATTGATTAATTTTAATTTATAGTTGCATACTCTATGAATGCCGCGCTGTTGTTTTGTTAGGGATCCTTACTAATTCTAATATTCACAAGGGAAAAGTCAGGGGGTGAAGGTTTTTTCTGTAGAGGTAGAGGGGTGTAGATTTATATATGTTTGTGTGTGAATGGGGGGTGTGTTCCATGTATGTTAGCAATCATATTGGTGATCAAACAAATCTGCAGAATTTTCATATTTTACCCAAAAAATTGTTTAATCCTTATAATAAAGTAACAGGATGTGTGTTTGTGTGTTTATTTGTGTGTCTGTACCGAAGGATCTTGCTAACCGCTAAACCGATCGGGTTCTCCTTTACAGGGTAGCTTCTCATAGGTCCCGGGAAGGTTTATAACTATTTTGGGGGAGGGTACCACCACCCTCCCAAGAGAAATCGCCCCTAGAAAAAATGTTTTTTTTTACTGTTTCGTTTAAAATCTAAAATAAGAAAATGGGTTATCGAAATTTGACTCCTTCCTCCTAAAGGGCTCAGCCGCTAGTTTTAAATAAGGAAGAGACTATATTTAGAGCTTAACTCAAAAGTCAAGTTGAATGGAGAAAAAATAACAGTTTTTGTTAATTGTACAAAGTTTATATGAATTGAACGATTTCAAAAGACCAAAAAAATACGACCAAAACCGCACCTTCGTTTCCTTTCCCTTATCTGCATTGACAAATATTGTTAATCAGAGTTTTCAGTGGTTTTGATTAAACATATTGTAATGATGTATATTGATTTTTATGTTTCTCATGTCCAGAACAAAATTATAACAGTGTGGCATTTCAATTTATTACAGTGTAGTACAGCGACTTATCAACTTCCTGTTTTATTAGCGGATTTCGAAATTTTTAAACTATAAAATGCATAGACTTATGACATTTATGTTATATTTTAACTTAATTTAAAAAATATCTCTATTTTTGCTTTAAAATATGTATCTATACTTTTTTTCATCAAGGCTTCACTACTTTAGTATTTATAGACCTAATTGTTCTTACTTAATATGTGATTTCTTAATCTTATTACCATAGAGAAAATAATAAAAGAGAGAAATCGAGGTATTTGAAGGACTAAAATAGGCAGTGGGCCTAGAGGCCTATATTGAGCAATTGCCGCGCTGAATTTTTAATGTTATTCCACCACTTTTCAAAATGGGAATATCTTAAAATTAAATATAATTTCAAGACAATTAGAGTTGCTGTTTGAAGCATAAATCTAGTTTTTAAGGGATGATATAGAAATATTTTGAATTATCATCCATTCTGATGAAACCTAATGAAAGAATATAAAATTATCATTATTAATTTTTCATGACTTTGCTACTGACTTTAATCATAACACTCATTATCAGCTTATAAGATTTATATTGCAGTCTATCTAACTTATATTTTTTAATAAATAAACGTTTTTACAAATTTAATATAAACATTTGATTGTAAATTATAATAATCAGTTTTTCGGTGCCATCTAGCTTTGGATATAGAACTAGAATATCAAAGCGTTCATCAATTTTTATTTTGCCTGTATTTTTCTTGTTTTGGATTTTTGTCACTAAAGGGCCAAACCCTGAGGGGTAAATAACATCACTTGAAAATGTTAAAAATATTGTAAAAACGAGTATTGTCTGAGAAAGAACATAGATAGCATTACAGATTATTCACTTATTTAGATTATTCAGTTATGAAATTTTTTATTTAATATTTAGCCTTAGTTTTAACGTATGTCTTTGAAGTAGACAACTAGCGAACCTGGTGGCTGAGAGCTAAACTATTAATTTTTTATTAGTAAACATTTAAAAGTTTTATCATGTTAATTAGATTTAAATATTACATTTAGGCTAATTTGAAAAAAAATAAATTTTTGATCATAAAAGGTGAACCCTCCTATTTTTAAACTAGGCGAAACATACTTTTCTGCTGCACTACGACCGTCCGCGGCTGTTTGTTTTTTAAGATTCTAAATCAAATTGTATTTTAAATATTTTCTTTAATTTTTTTTAAAACATAATAAATTACAGAAAAATAATAATAATTAATAAGATAAAATTTTTTTTATTTTTTTTTTACATATATAGAATAGGTTATGATTAAGATGCAAAAAGCCGCGGACGGTTTAGATAAATAGCAGACAAATTATTTTAGTAGGGGGGAAGTAATATTTTACAATGAAATTGGGGTGAGTATTCATCCTCTTATCCTTTTTCCTTATGCTTATTACAGACATAAAGTTAGTTAATCTCTCATTTCTCATATGAAAAGCTCCTGTGAAAATATGACGACACGCCCCTTAAGAGGCTTTGCCATGAAATGTACTATACCCACTTTGGGTATTTTCTCATTTCTCATATGATATTTAAAATGAATAGCTCCCAATTTATGGAGTAAAACCAAGTGATTCTAGGGGCGTCTTTAATAATCAACCATAATGTATAAGTACCTATATTAAAGATTAAAAAAGATACTTAGATTTGAAATCATAAATTCCAATTTCTAGAATGACCCTTTAGCAGCTCTGGTGCTCACTAAACAATTCAAATTCCCCACTAGCTTGAATTATTTAGAGTTGTATAAATAATTATTATGATTAAGATAAATATCAATCTTTAATCTGTACAAATGGATGTAGATTTAGGAAGAAATTACAACTTTCTCATGTAAACACAATCTTCTATTGGTTTATAAAATTGTCACAATAATGTCTTTTTTTGTTGTCAAAACTGGCACTTTTACTTCCCCCCTTCCCCTTATTTCAAACTTTTAAGAAAAATGTTTCTAAAATCTCTAGCACATGCAAGGTGTGAAGCCCTTTCCATGCGGGCGGGGTAATATCCCCATGAGACCTAACATACAATAAGCATAAAATAGAAGTTTTTTACGAAAATTTCTTTGGAGTCTAAAAGCGGTATTAATTAAGGAAACCATCGCATTAATACCATTTTACCATTTGCTGTATTGTCATATTTTACTTTCTTTAATTTTTCTAAATAATAATTTATCCAAAAGATATAAGTCGAAAAAATAATGATTAGATAAAATTACCATTTGGAAAAATGGGTAAGGAATAATAAATGAGGAATTAATAAATATTTTTTTTTCTTTTCAGATGTTTCTACCTTTTTTATTGTGCATACCTTATCTATCTGACATAAATAGTAAAATGAATTATAGAGTAGCTTTGCCATAAAAATTTATCTCAACTGGCCTATTGTTGGTTACCAAGGTTAATGCAAATACGTTAATTAATCTCGATAAAAAATAACTTAAGACAACAACAAAAATATTTGAAAACAAATATCCGCAACCACCCTGTTGTTAGTTGATTTTGTGCTGGCTATATGTGACTGAATTGGCCATAATTTGAAGAATATTGGCTCAACTTTGGACTACAGCCAGAATAAACTTGGTTATGTTGAATGCAAAACTTATTCGCCTGCGGATACGGAGCATAAATTTACTTCAGACTTTTATTGGTTTTGAAAAACATTAACTTTTAAGAATTATTATTATTTGATTCTTTATTTGTCTTAATTATATACATAAAAAGTTTACATCTGAATTATAAGAGTTATTATAACAATATTGTATAAAGACTAATCCAATATATTCTCTTATAAAAAGTGTAAGTTAATTGTAAAGCAGAAGTAAAACAAAGGGAAAGAAAAAATGCCGTTTAACATAAAAAAGTGTACATTTAAATTAAGTCAAAATTAATTCAACACAATCTCTACTCAAAGTATATCCCATTTATACAACAATAAAAAAATAAACTTCAGTAAGTCTCAGAAAGAAAAATAGTTGTCATTGAGAAGTAAAATAAAATATTTACGGTAAAAATAATAGGTCAACACTAATCCTAAATACATTCTGATTAAATTGTGTATAACGAATACACAGCTAAACTTAAAATTGTTAAGGAGGGATAAATAAGTGTGGCCTGTTAAAAAAAACTGCAAAATGCTTTAATGGGCAGACCACCAAAAGCTCCACCTCAAGAATATTGTTTAGGTTGTATACTGACCCTCTATTGGATGAGGTAACTTTGTCTTGTGGATCTAAACGTCACCTTATGAAAAACAGGCTTAATTCATATTGTTAAAGTTAAGAATCACAAGAGATTATTATCCTCGGGGTCCTTCTTTTTTTTACATAAAAAAATTATCAATACCCTCCTGTAGATTTTACAGGTGAGATGAAGTTGAGGTGAAATACTTAAGTGTGTCTAAAGATTTGGTGTGTTTGTTGTAGGTGTAAAGTAGAGGATAACTATATTACATACGAGTTTAAATAAACAAACACTTTTTAAAAATGCCCTCATTTGCAGGTAGTTTTCTTTCTATATTAGAAGAATGACATTTATCCCGGGTCAAATTGAAATGTTGTTAATTTTTCATAACCTAGTTTATAATTTTTGTTTTTAAGCAAAAATTTTCTTTGAAAGGAAATAAATTCAAGTAGATTTGAATTTAAGGGAAGCTTTTTTTCAGTCTTGACTGAAAGATAAAAAATAAAACAAGTATAATTTCAATATTAACTACATAAATAATGTTATTGGTGAGCGTTTTTGGGACTCGTACTAACAGCCAGCTTGAGTCGAAATTAAATTCCATGTTTTGTAGAAATTCTGTGAAGTATTTTGAAGTAAAGTTTGTGGTGACAGGACAGTCCAGAAAAAAATGTTGTGCAGTTTCTCTCGGTGCGGGTAGATTTCGGTCCAACTTACAAAGTGTACATTCTGGAGACTCAGGTCTAAAATTAGAGATATTAGCATTAAAATAGTTATAATTGTTTATGGACCTAAATGCGAATTCCCGGATATTAATTGGTAAAATGGAAAATGTCCATACTTTTTGCCATTTACGCTCTCTTTCTATGTCAAATTCTCTTCTTTTCGCCCAGTTATACCTATTTAAATAAGACTTACACTTTTCTATCCTCTGATCATCAGTTGATAAGAAGTAACGAAAATGTTTAGACTTTTCTTTTGGCTTTAAAAAAAGTGAACTGATTTTAGTTTGGGGTTTTGAAAGTTTACACCTATATATAGCAATATTGTGTTGAACAAATCCTCGAAGTCTCAAAAATTCCATGTAATTAAAATTGACCTTTGATTTGATGTTAAAGTTTCTATAATCTAGGCATACATTATCAATATTTAGCAGGTCTCCAAAACAAATTGACTTTATATCATTCTCATATCGTACCCATGTTGTTTCTGTAAAAATAGCCCTGCTTACCATTTGTTTATCACTATTACAAAAAAAATTATTTTTAAATATTCTCATATCTTTTATGTTGTCATGGTTTAGCCAAAATGAATTTGAAAATATTATATATGATTCAATAATTCTAGATAAAATAGGATTGATATTCTTATCTAATGTTTCATTGAAATAAAATGGATCATTTGCTTGACATCTCGTATTTTTTATTTCTAAAGACCAAGTATCTACTATAGATAAAGATTTTTTATACATTAAAATATCTAAAGAGCGTAATAAATCTATTACTTTTGGTATTCCTAAACCTCCATTTTAAACACTTGAAAAGATTTTAGATTTTGCAATTGGTCTACTTTGACTTAAGAAAGAAATAATGATAATTTCAATTTGTGAAATTATTTCTTCAGAAGGAAAGACAACTGCCCCTTCATAATTCAGTAACGGTAATATGAATCCCTTAATAATTGCAATTTTTCCAGGTGTAGTAAGGTAGAAAAGTGCCCAAAAATTTCTAACTTTTGACATTTTAGTGACAATTTTGTTCCAATTATCTTGCATATTAGACAGTTTTGAATCAAAATGTAAACCTAAAATATCAAAATCATCAACCAATTCAATACCAATTAAATCCAATTCAAGAAAAAAATCATTTGATGGCTTCCTACCTATAATACAAATTTTAGTTTTGTTAACATTGGTTCTTAAATTAGAAACTTGAGCAAAGTAGGTAAGAATTTGAAAAATAGTTCTTAAAGCAATGACTGTAGGAGTAAATGCAACATTACAATCATCGGCAAATGCTGATTCCGGGTCTGGCTGTGTATCTGTGTTGGTCAATTTCAAAGGTATAGCTCTTGGTATTGTAATTTCATTGTTAATTGAAATAGTAAGTAATAAAGGGGTTAGGGCAATTTTAAAAATGTTAGGACTTGGCCTATCACCTTGCATATAACCAACTTTCATGGGAAAGTTAGGTGTTATTCCAGTATCAGTCAGAATGTGGGCAAATCTATCATTCATGCAAGTTAAAATCATGTTTATCATATTTGGGCCAAAATTCATAAATTCTAATACATCTTTTAAATATTCATGTCCAATACAGTCAAAGGCTGAGTGAAAGTCAATTAATGCAATTGCTAGAGACGAGTTTGAAGCTAAAGTTTTAGAAATAAGTTCATAAATTTGAATCAAATTTTCCTGAATAGTGTATTTAGAAGAATAGGCTTCTTGTGATCTTATATTTATTTTGTCAATTACTTTTTTTAACCTATTGTCAATAACCCCAGAGAAAATTTTATGCACAGTAGATAGACAAAAAATTGTTCTCCAAGATTTAATTTTTGAAAGGTCAGAATTTTGTTTGGCTATAAGTCTAATTTTACCACATCTTAGCATGCCTCTTAAATGTTTTTTATTAATCATTTCTTTAAAACCTCTCATTAAAGGAAAGCTTACAATGTCCCAAAACTTAACCAACATTCTATAAGGAATACCATCAGGTCCTACACTAGAATTTAAATTAGCTGAATTAAGTGACTCTTTTAATTCATTAATAGTGTTGTCTGCCTCTAATTTTTCTCTATCGGTATTATTTAATTTATGTTCTAATATTTTTGGGTGATTTACATTATTGCCTAAAAAATCAAAGAGAGAAGAATAAGAAATAAAGGCTGTGCCAAATTTATTTTTAAAGTGATTTGTTAAAAACTCATTTCTTTCTTTCTCACAGGTAAAAGATTCACCTAAGTCATTCCTTATTTGTGAGATAGAGTCAGCTTTTTTTGAATTTTTTAGCAAACTACTAACTGCTTTTGAAGCCTTTTCTGCATTTAAAATGTGGAAATACCCAGAAGTCTCTAACCTACGATAATTCTCTTCATCCTCCATTTTACACAGACTATTTTCAATATCAATAATTTTATTAAGTACAGTTTCATCCTTGACATTTCCACACTTCAATGCGTTTAATGACTTAGACAAATCTTTTTGTATATTTCTACTGCTCTTAAGAAAGTTTGATTGAAAGCTTATTATAGAATTTTTAATACAATTTAACAAAACTTCGAGGAAAGCATCATGACTGATATTGAAAGGCATTTCATACAAGTCATTTGAGGGGAGAAGTAAATCAAAGAGATAATTTATAGCCCTATCTTTTTGTTCAATCCAGAACAATACAAGTCTATCATTTTTAAAGTCTGTCAAACTTAGGTCATTCTTTAATCTAAATGCTAAACTTATCTGAGAAATGATGTCTTGTAGATGTAGCTTGTTAGGAACATCACAGTGTTGTAGGACCAGCTCGTAAACATCGATTCGGACACACTTAGTAAGACCATCAATATCTAATAAAGAAGAATTTATAGTACATTCACGTTTAGAAATATTTTGATATGAGTTAAACATCAGTTGTTTGTGGTCAAATATAGACGCTTTTAATGGTTCATAATTACAACAGCTAAAAATATTGGCAAGCTGTGGACTTATTAAAATATGATCAATTCTACTTCTGTTTGCTTTTGTTTTTGAAAAAGGGACATAACTGAATTCTAATTTAGTCGGATGAAGCATTCTAAATAAGTCTAAACAAAAATTTTCTTCTATCCACAAAGACAGCTCTTTACAATGTTCAAAATTTGGCAAAGAATTTGTTTTTATCAAGTCTAAGTGTTCGAGACCTTGTTCTGGTTGTATGGTTGTAGGTATTGCATTCAAATCCCCTGCAATAATGTAAAATGTATTTCCAATGCTCAATATCTTATCCCTTAATTGTTTAAAGAAATATTTGTTGTTATTTTGAGTTGGCCCATAGCATGATATTAGTGAAATTCTACATTCATTTATTTTTAAATCTATTATTTATTTTCTATTACTCGCAAATCATACTCTTTACAGCCTGACCCACGACATTATCGTAATACCAAGGTCGATTTACACAAATGATCTCTAACTTTATTATTTACACCATGCCTCAATTATAAGGTGCGCCGTCTGTTTCAAGGTACGTGTAGAGGCCTAGATCCCGAAGCGACACCAAGCTCCCTAGAGGTCATCATGTTCTTTCCAGCTTTATTTCCCAAAGTGCGTTAAAGTAGATTTGTAGACTTAATTATTCTTGTTTAATAAATAATTGCTTTTAAAATTTTATTGAAAATTTTGATTTTATTGTCAGTATCAAAATGTTATTGTAACTGAAGAGTATCATTACGAAACACAGTGTATTACCTATAACTTTTTGTTATTCAATAAATTCATTCTATGTTAAATCATATACACGGTGTTTCAAAATAAACTGCGTTTTCAGGTTTTGAGAAACAACCAGAAGGAATATGAAAAAAAGGATTATATAAAGGTCCATATTCTATGTAAAAATGTACATCAGATTTACTTTAGGTGTTTTTTGATATCTCTAAAAATGTGGCTGTACTGATTGGTACATGTTGGGGAAAAATGCTTGGTGTTGAATATGAGATATCAATTAGATTGCATGTTATAACTTGCATATTTTGCAACATATTGTTTCAAAAGTACAATATCAAAGTAGTAAAAGGTTGAATCAATGTCCCCCTATGAAATTTTTTACATATTTTCTTTTTTGGCTACATGCAAAGACCTTTTTAGGTTTTTCAGAATCTAGTTTATTCTATTTCTCTATGTAAAAACGACCAAGCTAATATTGCTTGATTTTCTCCTACAAGAGATTTTAAAAATGTCAAAAGTTTGGTCTCCTGATCAGTACCAGAGTCTGGTACTGTGCATGAAATCCACAATAATTTTCAAAGTTTTTATGAACTAATGTGTAGCGACCCCAAGACTCGTCAAAAAAAGTCTTGGCATATACACAGCTTGTGGAAAACCGTCCTCACTAAGTTCAACAACATGAACGAAAACTCCTCCAAAAGCCTCTCCCAAATAAAAGCCAAATGGAAACAAGAAAATGTCACAGTACACCAGGACCAGACAAGGGACAAGGCCAAGATGAAAACAAAAAGTAGCCTAGAAGAATACGAGAAGAAATTGAAGAAAAGAAAGTCGTTGGCCAAGAAAACTGGTGGAGGCCCCCCGCCAGTGGAGCCATCATTTCCATCAGCCTCCGATGACGATGAGCCATTTCGTAAATGATACAGCCTACTTTTTCGGTTTAAAGGAAGTAAGCTCACCTACCCTGTTGACGAAAATATTTCCACTCCAAAACCTTCATCCTCAAAGTTATCATCATCCACGCCCATATATAGCAATAGTCCTGACCATGTTACTTCCCTTTTAACTCTAAAAATTAACCCTAAATTCTCCTTCTTTTCAAACGCCCACCTCTGTAACACCTTTCTCATCCCCTGCCATAAGTTTCCCCAACACCAATTCGAGAAGAAATTGAAGAAAAGAAACTTGTTGGCCAAGAAAACTGGTGGATGCCCCCCGCCAGCGGAGCCATGATTTCCATCATCCTCTGAAGACGATGAGCCAATTTTTAAAGGATACAGCCTACTTTTTCGGCCTAAAGGAAGTAAGCTCACCTACCCCGTTGACGAAAATATTTCCACTCCAAAACCTTCATCCTCAAAGTTATCCTCATCGACGCCCATTTATAGCAATAGTCCTGACAATGTTACTTCCTTTTTAACTCTAAAAATTACCCTTAAATTCTCCTTCTTTTCAAACGCCCACCTCTGTAACACCTTCTCATCCCCTGCCATAAGTTTCCCTAACACCAACGTTTCCCCCGTGCACCAGCAAGTAACCAGCAGAACAGTTTTAGAAAACGGCGAAACCATCAATGAATTGAGCTTTTTGGTCTCAAAAATAAAAGAAATGCATATAGAAAGTTTGTCAATAGAGCAGCTGGAGAAGGCGAAATAAATTGTTGAACTAATATCTGCAATTGAGAAAAGAAAATTAGAGAAGCAACTTTTGGTGGAACAGATCCAATTCATTCGAACACTGAATGAAGCGCAACTTAAAAAATTCCCTTAAAGGGGTAGTTTCACGAAATGCATTTGAACATTTATTTCCATAGTAAAGTTTTAAAAATAACATGTAATTTAAAACCCTGTAATTTTAAAATATTTTTTGTTTCTTTCTCTATGGCAAAGTCATTTTTAGAAAAAAAATCTCTATTAATACTTTGTGCATTGATAAATAAAACTTTTTATTTCATTTCAATATCTTTAAAAATAAGCAAGTAATCATGGTTTGAAATTGTCGGTAAAAAGTGCATTTTCTTTAATTACTCATGTATTATAAGATGATCTCTTATAACCTGTCAATCATAATTAAGAGATTAAAGGGGGAGGGGCGAGGAACGAATATGAAGAATTTTAATACTAAGGACTAAAATCCAAGCAAAAAGAATATTGATTTTTTGTTTTAAAAAAAGGGCATTTTATAAAATTTAAATTAAGTTTTAAATGTAATTATTAGATTATTTTGATGTTTATGTTATAATGTTGTTTTCAAGTAAAAAAAAGATTTTAATTCAATGTTATAGCATAAAATTCTTAAAGAATACAATAACACACACACCTTTTGAATTCTATGGGCTCCAAAATGCGCTGTTGTTTTAAGATATATTAAAAAACACCTGTAACAAATTCGATGCATATTTTTATAGAGAATATGGACATATAATTATTTTTTGTACTCCCAATGGTTGTTTCCCAAATCTGGAAAACGCAGTTTCCTCTGAAACACACCCTGTATATATAAAGGTTATCTATTGTCAAAGACGTCCAAAGGTGGTGGTAAAGGGTTGTTTACCTCACTTAATCTTTGTGACTCCTCATCTTACCACCTCAAAACTTTAAAAAATACTTTATAATAACACCAACAAAAATTTGAAACCCCTCATTTTACCCCCATCAATATAAAGAGCTTCTACGTCTATTGTTTGTTATATGTCTAATGTAATCGTCTAAACTGTAATTAAAGGGTGAGCAAAAAAAAATGCGTAGATTTTTAAAATTCAAATTGCGCGGCTTGTGTTAATAGCAGAAAAATGTTACGCATACCATTAGAACCGGTAAGAAGTCTATTTTTTCAAAATATAAGAACGATTCCTCTGCTACGTATAGTTAGGGAGCTACGTGTTAAAATGTACCAACTAACTTAAAACTTGACTTGCGAGTATATTAGTAAATATTAGACAATAATTCTTGCAAAAAGACGTGCGTACATTTTTAAAATTCAAATTGCGCGGCTTGTGTTAATGGTAGAAAAATATTACGCATACCGTTAGAACCGCTATGAACTGTATTTTTTGGGAATGTAAAAACGGTTCCTGTGCTACAAATAATCTAGGAGCTATGTGGTAAAATGTCCCAAAATTTACTCGCAAGTCAAGTTTTATGTCAGTTGGGACATTTTAACATATAGCTCCCTAACTATTCGTAGCAGAGGAATCGTTCTTATATTTCCAAAAAATAGACTTCTTACCGGTTCTAATGGTATGCGTAACATTATTCTACTATTAACACAAGCCGCGCAATTTGAATTTTAAAAATCTACGCATTTTTTTTGCTCACCCTTTAGGAGAATTTAAGGACCTATTAAAAGTTTATTTTTTTTAAATACTCCCATTATTGAGTAGGCTTATATAAATCTTCGTTATTTATGTATTTCCAATTTTCTAGGCAAAACTTTGAATAAAGTTATTTAAGTGTAGAGAAATTTTCCTTTCAGAACTAATGCACCGTACAAAGAACTTCTACATAACTCTCCTTACCTTTTCTATGTAGTTTAGTCTTTATATTATATTCTTTTATATGATGGCTATTTTGTTTAAGCTACGACCATTTTAATTAGATTTGACTTGATGATATAAAAACAAAGATAACGACATCCATAATTAGCGAAGCTTAAAAATTATTGATGGCTATCTGGAAAAATGAAATACAGAGTAGTTTCATAAAAAACATTAAACTAAAAAAATCACGAAACCTTGTAAGATTTATAACGTGAAAATCTAGGAATCGATTTAGCACCTTTAACCAATAAGCAAATCTTAATGAAACTTTGTGGGGATATGTAAATTTTAAACTTATTTAATCCCTAAAAAATATCAGCCGTCTATCTCGAATATGAGAAAAGAAATTCATGAAAACTTAAAAATGTAGGAATCGAACTAGAACTGCAACCAATAGTCAAATCTCAATAAAACTTCATCAACGTTTGCAGAATATTAAAGTATTCAATCACTGAAATTTCAGCTATATATCTTGAATAGGAGTTGAGAAAATCATGAAAACTATAGGAGCCGAGAAAATCACCTTTCCCCCTTTCTGTCTCTGACAGACGGACATACGGACGGACATTTTGAGTTATAAAGTAGATTCGCTTCTAAAAACAGGGCAAGGGCCGCAACCACATATTTCTCTAAGACACCCAATAAGCAGATGAGACAAAGCTGCAGTCGAAAAAATTAGCTAAAACCGATATTAATTTAGCATATTTTACGTCCTTTTCGCGCCTTATTATATTAGGCATCATATTAGGTCTAGCATATTAATGAAAAAACTAACTTTGAACTTATTTACTTATTTAAGCAACCCACCTTGTTATTTCATACCCTTATATTTTTTGTTTAAAAAAATCATATTCAATTTTAAAAAAAGAAATATAAAAGTGGAAGCTCAAACATATTGACCTATTTTCTATTGTATTATGATTAATATTGATTTTATTAAGTGTAAATGTAAAGGTGTTCGTGTACCGTAGCTTCCGCAATATCATATTTCAAAGTAGTTTTTTTTATCTGTAAAATATTTCGATAACTTAAAGGCTTTGGATGTTTTTACGCTATTTTTCTAGTCCTTCTCTGTTCCTTAGAATACAGAGCCTCTAGAAGCTAGAGGCGAAGCTGTTAATATAATACAAAATAGAATGGTTACTTAAACTAAAAACCAATCAACCAATACACTAATTATGCCCTGCTTTTCAAGAAATATGGCATTGTTTTAAGCTATTTTTTGTGGGGGGGGGGGGATTTCCCCATCCTGTATAATATTTCCCATTAAAAAAAAGTTTTTTTTAAGCGCTCAATGGGCAGTTAAATATTTAAAATTCAATTGGGCTTTTGAATATAAGCCAATAGCGTTGGAAATATTATTCAAGTCGCTACAAAAGAGCAGAAAGCAATTTGCAAACAGTAGATAGTGGTAGTTGTCTGGGTTATACATTTATACTTATACATTTATTGCATGCAGTAGTAATGATTTGCAAAATTACGTGAAAAAAGAAACAAGTCTATAAGAGGAAGTGATGTCCCACAAAAGGTGTCCCCGTGTTAAATTTATTTGTTTTGTGCATTGTCCTTAATACAGCAATAGATATAGTAGATCTAGATGGTCAAACTGGCCCCATATTCTGTCAAAATTTTAGCAGACAATCACCTTTGTTTATCTTTTGTTACTCATCTATTCGAAACAAAATCTGCACAGTTTCTGACCTATACACAGTGGTCCTCAAGGCGAAAGAAGTTTGACAAAACCCACCAGAAAAACGGACTATATGGCCATCAAATATACCCATTGGGGGGCCAGGAACTGTTTTTCTTAAAATCATAGCTGTTCCTTCTTGGGATTTATTCCATTTTAAAGATAATAGACCAAATTTCTTATAATATTAAGGTTGTTTGTCACTATTTTTGTTGCTATGGTTTCAGAATAGGAAAAATCCTTTTATACCCTGAAAATCTGGCTAAGGTAGATTTCAAAAATTAGTGACCCAAAATTTTACCTCCAGTGGCAGAAAAGTTAGAGCACCTCAAAGTTTTTTTTAACCATGCCCTGGTGTATTGGACCCTGAGGGCCTCCCAGAGGAGTTAGTAGAAATCTAAAAGTACCTATAGAACCACAATGGCTGGCTCTAACTATGATTTAAAGTTGCCAGAGACGATGGCCGGCCTCCTTCCGGCCTTTAAGTGGCGGCAAAGTTAGTGCATCCCAAAAATGGTCATTTTTTGACAAGTTTTTTGCAGGCAGCGCGCCGTGTGTTTGGGGCACAGCCATGTGTATTCCAACTTTTTTGTAGGCCATCCCAAGCCAGTTCAGCAGGTGTGCAGCTGGAGACGGTCGGCCCGGCCCGTTGGCCGACAGCGGCCATCAAAGGTCACAAAAATCATCAAAAATCGCCGTTTTTGCAGATTTTCAGCAGGCTGGTGCAGCCAGACCGTGCGGCCAACCAGTCTAGGACACATATCTCTGGATACATTGGGCCATTGCCCATCTTAGCTATTTTGCACAATTTTTTTCCCAATTTTCCCACAAAAATGGCGATTTTTGATGATTTTTGTGACCTTTGACCGGTGCCGTCTTCCAAACCGTCGGGCCGACCGCCTCCAGCTGCACACCTGCTGAAACAGCTTAGGATGGTCTACAAAAAAGTTGGAATACACGTGGCTGTGCCCCAAACACACGTCGCGCTGCGTGCAAAAAACACGTCAAAAAATTACCATTTTTGGGATGCACTAACTTTGCTGCCACTTAAAGGCCGGAAGGAGGCCGGCCATTGTCTCAGGCAACTTTAAATCATAGTTAGAGCCAGCCATTGTGGTTCTATAGGTACTTTTAGATTTCTACTAACTCCTCTGGGAGGCCCTCAGGGTCCAATACACCAGGGCATGGTTAAAAAAACTTTGAGGTGCTCTAACTTTTCCACCACTGGAGGTAAAATTTTGGGTCACTAATTTTTGTAATCTACCTTAGCCAGATTTTCAGGGTATAAAAGAATTTTTCCTATTCTGAAACCATAGCAACAAAAATAGTGACAAACAACCTTAATATTATAAGAAATTCGGTCTATTATCTTTAAAATGGAATAAATCCCAAGAAGGAACAGCTATGATTTTAAGAAAAACAGTTCTTGGCCCCCCAATGGGTATATTTGATGGCCATATAGTCCGTTTTTCTGGTGGGTTTTGTCAAACTTCTTTCGCCTTGAGGACCACTGTGTATAGTAGGGCCAGATTGTTCATGCACTGTTTTCCTAATGGCTGATTTATAGAGTATGTATCTAGAATAATAATCTTTTAATGTAACGTAGGTATAGGTTTGCTAGTGACAGAAATCAATTCCAAAGAAAGGGATAAATTATATGGAAAAAAGATCCATAAAAGCGCAGCTCAAAAATCAGAAGGAAGGACAATTAAACAATAACTTAAATAGCCGAACATTGTTTTATAAGTCTAAACAAAAGTGTACATAAATCTATTGCAAAATTGCGTAAATACAGTATACTGTAATACTTTCAATTTTAGGATTTGATTATAGATATTTTTCAAGTTTACTTTAACTTTCCTTTAATAAAAGAGAGAAAGAAATAATGTACATTAATTTAGTAAACATTTTGAAAAACAGCGAAGACGAAGAAAGTCGCTCAATGTGACGTCATAAAAATGAGGAATTATCCATCTCTTTTTTAGGGGTTTTCTTTCCCACTCATCATTACTCACTTTTATTATGTCAGAATTTTTTTGAACAACTTTCTTCATCTTCAAAACAGAGTATAGTGCAATAAAAAAACAGTCCAATAAGAAATGACATCATACAACACAAATGACCAATGATAGGCCATTGCACATTGTAATTGACCAATGATAAATTGTACAATGGCCTATCATTGGTCATTTGTATTGTATGACGTATTTTTTTATTGGACACTATACTCTGTTTTACATTTTGAGAAAAAAAAATCCACGAAATATAAGGAGAAATTAAAATATATAGAAATAGAGAAATGTAGGAAACTAGAGCAGATATAATTCCCAAGTGTATAACAAATGAACATTAGACTGTATAAGTAATATTGTAAGTAAAAGAAATTGAAAATTAAATGCATTCATTTTTCTTTTTCACATTAGATTGTTTAAGTATAACAATAAGCAAGTTATATCAATATATTAACGTCTTTTGTAGCATTTGTAGTTGTAAAACAGATGCCCTTTGGTAAATCTTAAATAGCAGCTTTGAACACTAAATTCCCCGCCCTTATTTTGAAATAAATTTCATTTTAGGAGAGTAGTTTTTGTTTTCCTATCCTCTTAAGGGGACCCTAACCCTGCGAAGCCTATTCCTGAGGTGCCCAGACCATTCAAGGCTACCCAGTACCCAATACAACATAACCTAACCTAACCTAAAACTACCCCTTCTCACCTAAAAGGGTGTGGGAAACTTCAAGTTAAATGTGCAAGAGAGATCGCAACAAAACTATGATATGAATTTTTTAGATCAGCATGTTTAAAATGGATAGGGTCATTTGATATTGACGTACGAACGTTTTGACTTGGTGAAAGAGATGCTTTTTACTCCATGGTGCCTAAAAGTATAAGTAATCAACATTGCAAAATCATACTACTTTTAAGGACATGGCTAAGATATGGGAAAGATCTGTGTTTACTTGTATTTAAGAAAGATACAATATACCAGCTCTACTCAGGATTAAGACCATTACAAGTAATCAAAAGCCGGGCCAAATGGTTTTTATATTCAAATTTGCTACTACACTACAATTCTTACAGGATATAAAGTGTTAGTTATAAATGTGAGAATCCAAAGATTATTATTCTAGATATTTTTTCCTTTAAAAATAAATGTATTAGTATAGATATACAATACAGACAACTACCTGGCCCAATTGGTTTGGACCTTTTTTTGTCTGCTAACAAATTGCTTACTGTTCTTTTGTAGCGACTCGCCCGTGTTAACATTTCCGACGCTTTTGGCTGATATCCAAAGACCCAATTAAAATTCGGTTCAAGGTAAAGTAATGTATAGTTCATGTCCCCTCTATTCTTTTACATTATTATTTTTTCTTTAAAAAATAAATGTATAAGTATAGATATACAATACAGACAACTACATGGCCCAATTGGTTTGGACCTTTTTTGTCTGCTAACAAATTGCTTACTGTTCTTTTGTAGCGACTCACCTGTGTTGACATTTCCGACGCTTTTGGCTGATATCCAAAGACCCAATTAAAAATCGGGTCAGGGTAAAGTAATGTATAGTTCATGTCCCCTCTATTCTTTTACATTATTCTTCAAAAATCAACAAAAAATAAAAATTTCTAGTTTTAAATATGGAATAATTTTAAAATTATGTTTTAAGATTCCTTCAACTTTTCGGCATAAGTTGTAACATTAGAGTCACAACAAAAGGTCAGCGGTCTTAAGTTCATTTTAAGCTTTTTTGTACATTTTATTGATTAAATTTCTGAAATAATGAAAAAGCAATTCTACTGTACAATTAAGAATAACTTTATTCCAGTCTTATAGTAAAAAGGATTAATATCATGAATAAGAAAATGTTGGAAAAATATCTAGCAATCTATTTATTACCTTATCTATGTAAACCCTTACTTTTATATCATTAAGAGGGAAAAGGGAATATCAGATTTACCTAATGCAATATCATCTAATATAATATTATATACTCTAACAAAATCATATATTATATAACATTTATCAATAACCCTCTCTCTCTCTTTCTCATAATGTCTTATTATTATATGCTATCATTAATGTATAATGTTTTTAGACAAATAAGAAATATTGGATAATATTGAATTAAGAATATTAAATTATTACAAAACAAGGATGGCAACATCCATAAAAGCCAAGCTTTGAAACGGTAGGACAAACGGACATTAATTCTTGTATAGTGTCAGAACTAAATAAATAAATGAATAAGAGTCAAGGCAAAATTCAAAATTGTGAGTGAATTTGTTAAAAAACTTCTATACAGGATAATGCTTATGGACATACTTACATTTTTAGGACTTGATTATAGAGTTGCTTCGATAATAATATAAAAAAATGGTAGAAAAAGTAAAAATCAACATGTTTAAAATGGGCGTACGGACATCCTGGTAATGATTATAGAGTTGCTACGCTTTCTACATCGTACCTAACTACTACAGGAATCAATATGCAAAGTTTGAAATCGATAGGACAATTCTTACATGCCTAAATTAACGAAAAAAGCTATCAATCTGTGACGGACGTACGGACCGACCCTAATTATATAAAAAGCTTTGCTTTTAATAAGAAATATTGGATAATATTGAAACAAGAATATTAAATTATTACAAAAAAAAATTTCTCTCACTGACCCCTTTCCCCATATTCTTTTAAAGAATTGAAATAAGGGGGCTATGGGTCTTTTTTCTATATGCAATTCCTATGGGGGCTCTGACTCTGTGGGTCTTCCCAATACTCAAAATAACCTAACCTAAGCTAAAGTAATAGACAAACAAACGTATTAGTAACCCATCCCCCCACTCCCAGCTTTTAATTTCAATTTTGTTTCAAAGTAAGGGTGTGGAGTTTCGATAGTCGACAAGGAACTTTAAGTGAAAACACTAATAATCGCAAATCATTTACTTTCAACGAAAATGTATTTTTTTTAACTTTTTGGTTCATTATTATTCTTATGCATATTTACGAGAATGGAATACTTAAACATAAATGAAAAACTTTTTTTCTTTTTCTGTAAACAATTTATATACGTTTCATCAGAAGATGTATTTGTAGATGGATGGATAAATAGAAAGTTAATAGATAAACTACAGACGCAAGGATATAGCTTACAGTATGTTCACCCTTAATTATTTAAACCAAACTATTCATAAATCATGGGCAGTAAAGAGAAGACACTGTTAGTTTTTACCATCCAATCAAGATGGAATAAAAGTCCAAAATATTTTTAAGCCACAAATAAGAGATCACGTTTACTAAACTTTTGGGAACAGTATAACTTACAGTCTACTGTGCTATCCCTCCCTTCATGTTACTGCAACTGAAAAGGGAGTAAAAAGTAGTTGCTGAACTAATTGGAAAATGTGTTTCTTTGTGAGATTATGTCTTTTCCGATACATTACAAAAAATCATACAACAATACATTTGTTGGAATAGAAAACAGCTAAATAAGATAAACTTTTAAAAAGTTTAGATTGGTCTTATCAGACAAAAGCTACTCAATAATTTTAAAGATTCGTCCGTATGTCTATCTCTCTGTTTGTTTATTTGACCTGTACCTTATAACTTACTCTAAGGTCCTCATCTAAGTTCTATGGTATACAAAAAAAGTTTAAAATATACTTAGACTAATATTATATCAGACAAAAGCTACTCAATAAGTTTAAAGCGTCCGTATGTCCATCTCTCTGTTTGTTTATTTCGCCTGTACTTTATAACTTACTCTAAGGTCCTCATCTAAATTCTATGGTATATCTATAATACGAAGTAGAACGATGTCTGTCTGTCTGTTTGTTTGTCTGTCTGTTTGTCTGTTTGTTTGTAGCGAAGGATCTCGCTAACCGCTGAACCGATCGGGTTCTCCTTAACAGGGTAGATGTCCCGGGAAGGTTTATAACTATTTTGGGGGAGGGTACCACCACCCTCCCTAGAGAAATTAAATTTTTTTTAAAGAGGGAGGTCATTTTCTAGTAAATCCCGTAAAGGTGTGTGTTATAAGGCCTAAAAATAGTAGTAGAACGATAAGGTGCTCTATATATTTGTATTTCCTATTGAATAGAACAATAGGGAAGAAATTTTTTTTTTTTTTTGATAACCGTACCTGGAATATCTTGAAATTTCTATCAAACGCTTTGTTTGGCTCAAACTGACACAAATAAAAAAAATATAATTATAATAAATCAACCTGTAAAGAATGACTTCTTCCTTTGTTTAATGGTATAGATTGTTCTTAACCTTTACCTTGTACCTATAGAAAACATTATTATTATAATTATATTTTTTTTAAATTTTTGTCAGTTTGAGCCAAACAAAGCGTTTGATAAAAATTTCGTATTTTTTAAAGATATTCCAGGTACGGTTATCAAAAAAAAAAAAAAATTTCCCTATTGTTCTATTCAATAGGGAATACAAATATATAGAGCACCTTATCGTTCTACTACTATTTTTAGGCCTTATAACACACACCTTTACGGGATTTACTAGAAAATGACCTCTCTCTTTCTCAATTTTAGAAAGAGAGTTCAACGAAAAACAAACGTCAAACGTAAATTTTTTTTTACTTTTTCTTTTAAAATCTAAAATAAGAAATTGAATCATTAAATTCGACTCTCTCCTCCTCAAATGCCCCTAGAGGCCTCTAGGGGCGTAGCCGCTAGTATTCTGTAAAAGATAGGCGTCTAAAATCTTTCAGATTACCTTATCCAACTTAAAAACTTTTGTTTTTTATTGTTGTTTCATGGGATAATCCTTTTTACTTCCTCTTAGAAAGGTATTTAGCCTTTCAAGGAGCAGTGTAATACAAAAGATCTTATTATAAGAAAAATATCAAATATTTGACTAAATATATATTATTTTGTAACAAACGTTTTTGTAAGGTCAAAGTGCTGTTAATTAAAAATCTAGTAGTTATTATTAAACGTTTCCTGAAGGTAAATACAGGTTCTGTTATTGAAATAGTAAGAAACAGTTAACCGCTAAATATATAGAAGCGTAGCGACTTCACGACAAGGATATGTACGATGTCCAAATGTTTGTATTAAGAATAAACTATATATTGTTAATAATTTTTTCCCACATGCTTACCATACCACCGCCTAACACACACACACATCGTTCAGACTCGTTAACATATCAGTGCTATTTTTCCATCAGTGCCAAGCTTCTTATACTTATTAAACATTGATAAATATCTTTCTTACTATACTATCTAATCGAAAACTATTATACATTTCTAAAAATTCTAAAGCATAATTCCTAAAGAATAATTTCAATGAATTTTTCAAAAGGGGACGGGGAGTGTTATAAGGAGCTGGATCTTTAAATCATTTTAGTGGTGAACCAGATCGGGGTGCGCGAAATTTCAGCCAATCACAGCGCGGCATTTTAAAAATGTCGCGCTGTGATTGGCTGAAATTCAGCGCGCCCCGATCTAAATCACCATTAAAATGATTTAAAGATCCAGCTAGGAGGAACTTTGTGTGATATTACCACTGTTACAGACATACAAATGAGCTGGGGACCTTTCCTGGTTCATTCACCCATCCACAAAATCTTCACAGAAACATCCACTGCAAAAAATTGATTAAAGATTGGAGAATTATTATAACACTGGATGCAACATTGCAATATCTTTAATCTATATTTATGAATGGGTATTTTGCTGCTTTCCTTACCAAAATGTGTACCTCACGTTAAGTGAAGGGGTATATGCCCTTAAGAAAGAACATTGGTGGGGTAAAATAATTCTTATCTCATTATATTCATTTGCTTATTGGCATATTTTAAACTAATTTTAAGGTGGGGGATGGTTTATTGCCATTTTACAAAGAGAAAATCTATATGAACATTATGATATGCTTTAATATAGTTATCTGTAACTAAAAATTAAAATGTTTATTACTTTATATTACTTTATATAAAAAAAAGATATTTCATTATTTCGATACCTAAATCTAATATAGGAGCTTATAATCAAGAAAAAAGATATTTGTCCATAGCATATTAATCCATTAATTAGAGGGAAAGTATAGACAAGGCTGATAGAAAACAGCAAAGATATGAATTTGAGGGATATGGAATCTATATATAAAAATAACCTTTTACTGCAACTTTGTATACCACATGACTGATAACTAAAATAGAAAATATCAGAGCTTTATCTTAAAGTTCCTAGTAGTCACAGAACCCCCCCCTCCCCCCTCCGATATTGCTTCTTATTTAATCTCACCTAACCTGAATTAAAATATAAAATGAACACTCTCCCTTTTTTAAATGAGTTACTGTTCTCGACTAGGCAATTTTATGTAAACTGCCAGAATATATCTCATTTTGAGAGAATTCTTATGTTTTCAGATGGTTAAACTGCCTGAAATTTTTTTATCTCTGGGTGCATATCCCTGAGGACAGTGGACAGATAGGGTAAGGAATGGGTGGAGCTGGAAGATAGATTGGAAAAATATGGCTGGCCAGTAGAAATAATTCTTACTAGATTCCAGAATACTAACCTCAAGTATCTATGCTAGCGAAGCCACTCTTTAACTTTTGGGCAAGCGTGAATTTCTCGGATGCTATTGAAGATAGAAATTTGAGTTTTTGTGAAGATTCCTTAGTTTATCCGTCGGTCTGTCGGTACTGCTATAACTATCATTTTATTTTTACAGGAATGTGTGAATTGCACAGATTCTTTTAGAGATAGATAGCTTGATTTTAAGATTTTTCTTGTAATCATGAGGATTCTACTCTATAACTCACCATGTCCGTCTGTCTGTCAATAAACCAACACAACCTACTTCACTACTACTACAACAGTAGGCAATCTACAAAAACTCTATTCAATTTCTAGACTCTTAGGTCTGAGATAATTTTTCAAGATAAGGTCTTCGGCTAAATTAAAACATTTTCTCATCTAAAACTTTTTGCTTTTACTTAATATCTTGTCTGCAAACAAAAAATGTTAAGAGGGGATTGAGAAACCTTTTAACCTCTAACTTTTTCATTGGATTATAAATAAAATAAATTTTTTCTTTATGTTACTATACAAAATGGTGATGTGAATTTTGTCAACAAAAAATTATCGACTGATAAAAATCAGATAAAATTAAATCTAATAATTTGATTTCCTGTATGGCTTCGAAACCGCTTAATATAACTGTTATTAAATTGTATTGTTGGCTAGGGCCCCATAAATTGATAGATTTGTAATTCTGACACAAAGTCGACGAGTGCAAAATATGCTTTGATGCACAGTTATTCAAGTATTTATACAGTGTTACCAATTGTGGTAATTTTATGAGTCACTTGTCCCATCCTGGTGGCTACTGCATCGCCTGCCAGCAAGCCTACTTCTTTCCACTACACTTTGAGTTTAGTTTTTCTTAGAGTTTTGATTTAGCCGATCCTTCCAGCATCAAATCCATGATAGCTGCCTCTGTGTGCGGTTATCACTACAACCGCCAATCTTCATTGCATCATTGAGCCGTGGCCGCCTATGTGAGCGACCAATAGTTCAACCTTCTTTTGCATTTTATTATGTATGTGTATTTACTATATTTGTGACCTTAATAAAATATATTAATTCATTAATACTATTTGTATTGATTTCAAAGTGCGAAGCTACTCGTTAAGTCACAAGTCTGACCGTCCGTCTGATATACTTCACAATACAACAGATCTATAGTATAGATGTCTATACTAGTCAACTATCTCTATCCCATTTTTTCAGTGGCCGTTTTCGTCTGCTAGCCAACTGTTTTCTGCTACTTTGCTGTGTTACTATTCACGACACCATTGGTTGATTTTCAAAGATCCAATTGATAGTCGGCACAAGGACATTGCGATGGGGAGATACAGTTATTTACCCCTTCCCCCTCCAGTGTTTTACTCTAATACCATTACTAGGATAACAACATTTATAAGTATAACACAATTATCATACCAAGAAAAGCAAAAAAAAAAAAAAAAAAGGAAGTTACATTTTATATTTAATTCAATAAGAATATATTCATAAGACAATTTCATATAAGAGCCAAGAAAATTACATTTAATATACAGAAACTAAATTCATACTTAGCACCATAGACCTACAGAAAGACAAGATTGGTATTGGCTTAAGAACTTTGACAAAAACAACGGTCTATCTTTAATATCATCTGAGAAAATCCCAAAATGTAGACCTAAATAAATAAGTATATGTAGACATGATGATTATATGATTAGAAGAATCTCCATTTATAAAAATATCAGCCGTCTAGTCTATCTATCTGTTTTGTCGTTATCGACAAAATTTTACTTAACATTTACCATTTTTCCTGTTATTGCTATTGTCATAAATAGTAAATTACCAGTTTTTTAGGAACGTATATGATATAGGTAGCTGGGATTGTATGTTTGTGAATGGTTTTAAATCTGTGTCTAGACTTTCAGTTAGAATTCAGGTATTGCTTAACATATGACTGATAGATAATTTGGGTTTCTTAATTATATGTTATTAATTAAACTTCTCTGTAGCATACATAGGATCTATGGCTTTAGAAAGACGTCTATTCTTTGGTTTTCATTTAAGGTAAACAGAGTAAATTTCTAAAAAGTCTTTAGTGGAAAATGTCAAAAGAATTAGGTCCTCCCATTTTTCGACTCCTTTTTCAAACAGTCTTTAGATTTGAAAGGTTATAAAATTTCTAACAAACATATTTGAAAAGAAGTAGATTAAAGGGATTATTAGAATAATAGTTTTTCCAGTATCGCTTTGAAACCGATTAATATCCGGTAAATATGAACCAGTTTTACGCCATACTGAAAAATTGTTTATAGTAACGCAACATATCCAGTTTTCTACGAATATAAAAATGTACAATCATAAGATTAAAACCAGTTTTTTAGCATCTCTGGGCTAAAAAACAGGTTTTTATCTTATAATTGTACATTTTTATATCTGCTGAAAGCTGTTAATGATACGATGCGATAAATAAAGAAATAAAATTTAAATTACTAAAAAGCTAGCGTGTAGGATGGAAAGACAGAACTATACAGAAAAGGAGTAAAAAAATGGAATATCGTATAAATTTGAATAAGAATACCATTATCCAGTTCTAGGATATTCAAACAGCCATTTCCAATTTCATCTACATAATCCAACACATACACACATTATGTACACAAATTCACACACTAACCTATCTTACTCACATCCATACATACACACACACTCACACATACACACACATAAACAAAAATGGTGTTAGACTTTTGGCATGGAAGGACAGGGTTTGGGTTATGACACCCAAAGAAAAACTTGTTATGTGTCCAACTTTACCAACTTACAAAAATGTAATTTAAAAAGTATTAAATAAAGAAAATATACAATCACTATTTGAATGGAATATTAAAATCAGCATTTAATCACTTCAGAATTAAAAACATTTCAATAATAAAAATTTTAATCTAAAGGTAACATTTGACACTTTACTTTAAAACTTCCGCAAAATTTTTATATCTGTGTCTATGGCAATTGTAATTGAGTGATTTTGACTCAGAAACTCGTTTCTCTTTTATCTATCTTGCCCACCCCATTCATTAAGTTACAAAAGAGAACCGCCTATTAATTGTTTTTTTTAATTTGTTTCTTTTAATTAATTTTTTGAAAATCACTTATGCTATAACTTATTTTTTAAAGATAATTTAAGTATATATTCTATTCTTAGAGCTCTATCTACCAAATCCCAGCTCATTTATCTGTGAATCAAGTATCTGGACAAAAAAGTAATGAAAGTGGACGCTTTCATGTACAAAGAGGTGTGTATGTGTGCTGGTTGGGTGGATATAGAATATACGAGGATATTATGACAGGGGAAAAATTGTCGTCAATTAAGCTTTCTAACATGGAACTCGTTCATTGGTCAGTTAGTTCATCCAGTAGCAGGGTAAGGTAGGGAATGGAGTAAAGGGGAAATCCTTATCTTAGCCCGCTGCAAGTTTTACTTTATTAGAGAACATGAAAATCTGGGTAAGATCCAGGTAATGATATATCCATTGCTGGCTGGTCATAAAAGGGTGAAAACACATTGTTTTATGCTTCATTTATCAATTAAACACAATGGAACCTTTTGCTAGCACTTAGTTCTACTCATATAAAAACTTTCATTAGTCTTTGTCAACCTTTGTATTGGTATCAGTGCTTTTTTAATTGACCAGTTTTTAATTATTTTCTAACATAAAGTAAGTTTTGGATATTTTACTTATGTGTTTTCTCATAATTGAGTACGACAAATAACCGTCTTGCTACTTTTTTTGTATAGAGCTATAACTGTAGCTATTGTCTAAAGGGTTTAAGCACCATAAGGAAAGTTAACTTCTCAAAAATATTAGATAAAAACATTCAAGTAAATAAGAGTTAAATGGCTTTTTTTCTATATAAAGAAATAAAAAGAATAGTTATTTCTCGCATCGTATTATAAACGGCTTTCCGCGGATATAGAATGTACAATTATGATTGTACATTTTTATATTCGTAGAAAGTTGGATATAATACGATGCTAGACATGGTTTTTTCGTATGGATGAGAACCGGTTCCTATCCACCGGATTCGAATGAATACGAGAATAGTTATTTCTCGTATCGTATTATAAACGGCTTTCCGCGGATATAGAATGTACACTTATAAGATTAAAACTAGTTTTTCTAGCCCCGAGGTGCCGAAGGCACCGGCTAAAAAAACTAGTTTTAATCTTATGATTGTACATTTCTATATTCGTAGAAAACTGGATATAATACGATGCTAGACATAGTTTTTTCGTATTGATGAGAACCGGTTCCTATCCACCGGATTCGAATGAATACGAGAATAGTTATTTCTCGTATCGTATTATAAACGGCTTTCCGCGGATATAGAATGTACAATTATAAGATTAGAACTAGTTTTTTTAGCCCCGTGGTTTTACGTGGTTTAACTAGTTTTAATCTTATGATTGTACATTTCTATATTCGTAGAAAACTGGATATAATACGATGCTAGACATAGTTTTTTCGTATCTACCGGATTCAAATGAATACGAGAAAAGAAATTATAGATTTTAATTTAACAAATCAAGTAGTTGTATAATTAGCATTAAATTCTAGATTATTTTTGCATATATATGCTGCAAGAAAAAAGTAATAATAATCATGTTAGATAAATAAGATTATGTATATAGTGTACTTACATGAATATACATGTATATAAAATGCATATATGCCTCAAAGTAAAGAATACGGAACTAAAAATGTTCAAACATTATGTTTATTTCAGATTTTTATTAAACAATAAGAATTAGAAATAAACCTATGTTGTATTGTAGGAGCACTATTAGTGATTGTTCTAGCCTATACATTATAATAAAACTTTGTTATATTGTAGGAGCACTATTAGTGATTGTTCTGGCCTATACATTATAAAAAGAATATGTTGTATTGTAGGAGCACTATTAGTGATTGTTCTGGCCTATACATTATAATAAAACTATGTTGTATTGTAGGAGCACTAGTAGTGATTGTTCTAGCCTATCCATTATAATAAAACTATGTTGTATTGTAGGAGCACTATTAGTGATTGTTCTGGCCTATAAATTATAATAAAACTATGTTATACTGTAGGAGCACTATTAGTGATTGTTCTAGCCTATCCATTATAAAAAAAACTATGTTATATTATAGGAGCACTATTAGTGATTGTTCTAGCCTATCCATTACAATAAAACTATGTTATATTGTAGGAGCACTATTAGTGATTGTTCTAGCCTATCTATTATAATAAAACTATGTTATATTGTAGGAGCACTATTAGTGATTGTTCTAGCCTATCTATTATAATAAAACTATGTTATATTGTAGGAGCACTATTAGTGATTGTTCTAGCCTATCCATTACAATAAAACCAATTTGCTGTAATGAAAGCTGATACATGAGGATTAGGGCTCTATTTCACGGGGATGGTTTATCTGAAGAAATAATTGTATTGTCTCCAACTTTAAGCTGACCCTTTTACCCGCTACATTTGCAAAAATAGTTTAAAACCTGCAATTTGGCTTGTCCATTTAGCTGATATGGGCTAAAACTAAAAACATTTGATTTAAATGTTTTAATCTAAAATGTAATTATGTAAGTATCCTCAAATGTCAATTTTCTGACCTAACAAAGGCTTTTGACTTGATCATTCCTGTCATTCTAATTACAATATTTAAATAAAACCTATTGTAATTATTATTTTTTTTCAAACCCACCCTTCTTAAAACTCCCAAAATAATGATTTTCTGTAAACACAATCTTTGTAAATATTGGACTACTAGTCTTTACCTATCAAGGCAATATATACAGGTAGAACAATTAACAATCTAGACTCATATTCATGTAACTTGATTTTCGAAAACTGAAGATAATTTTTAAAGGATAAATTAGCATCAATTTCCAGACTATATTGTTTAAAGCATATTTTTCTATCCTCTTCCTACTGAGAAATTGTTTATTACTGGTAAGCCTGTATAAAAATCTATGAGCATGTCTATGAATGAGGCTATTATGTTTATAACCATCATTATTCTATACTTCTCCTTCTAAGGTAGCTGGGTGTTTATTCAAAACCAACTTTAAATTTGCATAAAATACCTTTTGCAAATATTGAATTCAAAAAGCTTTACATTTTAATACATTTGAAACGCAATAACATTAATTTTCATGGTTTATGAGGCTTCGGGTTCAATTATCTGCCCCCTCTATGCTTGTAATTAGAATTAGAAGAATTATCGACTAATAAATAGATAAAAATGAATCTAATAATTTGATTTCCAGTATGGCTTCGAAACCAGTTAATATCCGCTGGATTAGAACCGGTTCTCAGCCATACTAAAAAATCATGTATAGCAACGTATTACAGACAATTTTTCACGAATATTAAGGATTAACAAAACTGGGTTTAATCTTTTTTATTTTGATTTTAAAATCCGCGGAAAGTTGTCTATAATACATAAGATGCAATTAAAGTTTAGCAAAAATAAAAGCAGGATTTTCTGCAGAGATTATTGACAACTAGGTAACTCTGTAGTAGTTCACCAGTGTTCAATATCTCATGTTGAACATCATTAAATCTGAATTAGTTTCTCAATCCACTCACCTCACACCTTAACTAACATACATAAACATACACACACACAAATACACACACATACACACATACATGCACACAAACAAAGTTATTAATCTATTTTACAGTATGGCTTCAAAACTGATAAATAACCGCTGAATTAGAATCGGTTCTCAGCCATATTGAATAATCATGTAAGAATTGTAATACAGAGAATTTTCCACGAATACTTAAATAAAAATTATAACCATTTTTAATACTTCTGGCCTTCGGCTCCTCAGGACTTAAAAATTTTGTTTAATCTTATAAATTTTCATTTTAATATCCACGGAAAACTGCCTGTAATACGATGCAATAAATAACTATTATCTATCTATTTAGAACATTAGTTTCTGGGTCTTAACCACCTTTTTATCCTATATTCTAAAGTAAAATGATGTCTGTCTTATTTACTGTATGTTTGTATGCCCTCTCGTTTGGATGGCACTTGAGCAAAATTTAAACACAATCAAAAGAATATTTAATGAAATCAAGCAATTGTAAGTATTACCATATTTTAATTAACTCAATATCTTTCCATATCCGAAGTTACACTTATACTGCAAAACAGTTGGGTCTTTTAATTTACTTTTTTACATTCAGATAACACTGTTATTACACACATTCTTTTAAATTGCATTGCCTTTGTCTGGGAGTCTTTTCTTCTTGTGACTGGTTAAGAAACTTTCTCCGATTTTTTTCACTGTTTCATCATATCAGATGTTATTCTATACTTTAGGGCAGTAATTATTGTGTGTGAGCCTTTAAGATCTCTTAAACAGATTTTAGGGAAACTAATTAATCTTGAGAATGTTTATATATGGCAATGAAGACCATTAATACTTTTGAAGATAATTTAGCAAATATGAAAATAATAAATCACTCTTCACCAGAGAAAGAATAATTGTTGCCACAAAAACTTGTTAAAGCTTGGACTGTTGATAATTTTTCATCTCCATGGGGTGTAAATATGCAGGGAGCAAGGGATCCGTTATTTCAAGATGAAGTACTATTCTCTAAGTTATTTTTAAGATTTTCTGGTCAAAAAACTTGTTTATCTTGTTACTTCCTCTGGCTATTTTTGGGGTTACATCAGGTTTGTAAACCCTTGTCAAGGGAAGGGGGGAGGGTGTAGAACGGTGTAGGGGGATGAACACCTAGATGATGTATATATTCACCCCCCCCCCCCCCCCCACCCCTTTAATTTGGCTAGGCGGTAGGATACACCTCCCTTCTGCACGCTTCTGATGAATCAATCATTGAAAATTCCCATTTACCCCCTCAAAATTAAAAAAAAAAATTGAGATTACCCCCATCAAACCTTTTAAACTCCTCATTTTACCCCCCCCCCCCCCTTCTCAAAGTCTAAACTTGGACTTCCCTGCTTTACCAGTAAAATTTATATAGTATACTGAATCTGAATGGTGAGAACTAATCTTTTCTTGACCTATCCCAACATCCCTGAAAATATAGAATATTGAGTGTGCATGGTAAGAACTCATCAAGAAAAAATAACAGGGGAATAAATCTCAGAAACTTCTACATAGTGTTAGAAAATTAATTTTTGTGGCGGCTGGGTAATTTTCTCCCAACCCCCCACCCCCACTTTCAATTAAATCGTTTAAAGAAGGGTGTAGGTACAATACAACCACCATTTGATATTTTTCAGGGGTTGGAGGTAAAAATTGAATTTTATATAAAAAAAAACATATGTTTATTGGTAAAAAGTACCCTTTGAAATTTAGTTTTAATAATCCCATATGAAGTTTATTTTTGATCGTACAAAAATGCAGATTGAAAGAAAATATCCAGTTTATCCAGTGTATATTTTTAGTGGAAAAGATATTCTACAACTAAGGTTAGTCTGTACGTCTGTGATCATCGAAAGCAAAACCAATGCAAAATTAACTGTGTTACAAGACACTAGCTGCTGCGTCCCTACCATCTATGGACATTGTCATCAATTGGGTAAGAAGGGGTCAGAAAAATAGCATAAAACTATCTGAATGTTTAAATCTATAAATGAAATAGACTTAAACTATCCTGGGACTTACACGAAGCTTCCCTCAAGGGGAGAACTTAATTGATTCAGTACTTAAAATCTTAAACTTCAGACAAAAAAAACTTACTGAAGCTTTATATAATAGGATTTATGAATCCAATCAGTTATAAATTGATTTTCTTATAGATGATGCGCTTTGATAAACAAATATGTCCTTGGTTTCTATAATGGTAAATATGGCCGGGCGAGCCTGGTAAATTGAATAAAACTGATTATTTATTATAATCTGTCAAAACGCCATCACACATAATAGAAATATATATGGCTTACATTTAAGGTTTTAGAAAAACAAGGATGACATATCCTAAAAAGTAACGATAACTAATAAAAAGAGAAGCAAATTTTGGCTAACATAGAGAGAGTTACTATACTTTTAATACAATATAAACAGAATTATAATTCAAAATTGTTAACTTAAACATATTGTTTTAAATGCGTAATTTGTGTCAATTATTATAGAATTGCTATGCTTTTAAAATTGTACTATACTTTAACTTTAACAGTAACGTTTATAGTCAGAGCTATCCGTTACGGATGTACAGTACAGACGGACAGAACCCTAACTGTATCCTTGTTTATTATAAATATTTTGGGGAATTTCAATGTTATGAATATTATTACTTTATACATAAACTAGCGGCTACGCCTCTAGAGGCCTCTAGGGGCACTTGAGGAGGAGAGAGTCGAATTTAATAAGTAATAACCCAGTAATATTTACTAAGTCAAAAAAAAATTTTGGGGGAGCGAATTTTTTTTTTTTTGGGGGGGGGTCTGCCCCCCCCCCCACTCATTTTTAATTTTATTTAAAAAATTTAAAAAAAAAAATTTTCGGGGGATGGGGGATTTTTCATTTTATGGGGGGGTTGGGGGTGTCCCACCACCCAAGAAAATAGTTATATACCTTCCCGGGACCTTTGAGAAGCAACCCTGTTGCGGAGAATCCGATCGGTTCAGCGGTTAACGAGATCCTTCGGTACAGACATACAAACACACAGACATCCTGTTACTTTAGTATAAGGATATGTTTTAAAGTTTTTAACAAAAAAAATAAACATGATGATAATAGCAGATATTTTCAATCCATTTTGTCTAGAGTAGAAGTTCATCAAGGAATATTAGCATGGTCGTTTTAGACTATAAATTGTATCTTTGACTTTCTTAAAACATTCGACAAGTATACAAGTCTATTCAAAATTAAAATAAAAATGGTATATTAATTGATTATTGACAACTTCTTTCATGACAGAAAATTGCTATTCTGTTCTGTTTGATATTTTACTTTAGATTTTAATTTAAAAATGTTAAATTTCTACCTATTTCCTAACAAAAGGTTGAAAACCTTATTTGATGTGTGTAATAAAATTTTAAATTTTAGGGGCGGAATTAAAAACTTTAAATTAATCAAATTAGATAAAAGTTTCGAAAAAATTGATATAAAAAGGTGTTCTTATAGAACAGTAAATATTACTCTGAATATTTTTACATTGTTATTAAAGTTTTTCAATCTAATTAAAAAGTATAATCTTTGCCATAAACATTTGAAATTTATCATTGTGGCTATAATTAGGTATTCGTTAGGTAAATTTAAAAAGATTGCTGTTAAAAATAAGAAGAATTTTTATTTTATGATGAGAACATATTATGAAAAGTTTAGATTAATCTATAAATCATATCAAACTTTTACGAGGCTTCAATGTTCTTTAGGAATAGGAAAAATTTGTTAAATTGTTTTATAATGTATCTTTCATACATAACACCGATTCAATTTAGGGAGAAAAAAATGTACTTTTTAATATTTTATATTTTAATTTATTGTTTATTTTTTACTATTCTTGGAGAAATAAATTAACGAAAAAAGCTATTCGTTACGGACGGACGTACGGACGGACCGACCCTAATTATAGAAAAGCTTCGCTTTTAAAAATCTAAGATATATTTATATTTAGTGATAAAAAATCCTTAGCAAAAAAATTTAAGTACCCTGAACAAAAGCCCCATGCAGAAATATTTTCAAAAAATTAATTAAATGAGGATGGTTTTAGCTCCCAACTTATAAGAATAAGTAAAAAGAACAAATTTATAGGTTGACCTCTTTAGAAAAGGCATTGCCGGAAAGAAATTTTTCTCCATTTAGGTTTCTATTTCCCCAGTGTCTTAGCACATAAAAAGACTTCTTTGAGATTTTAAATAGGCTAGGATACTCTACAAGTCTTACTTGAAAGCGAGTCTATTTGAACTAAACTAACTTAAACTAAAGAGGTTGTGCAATGTTTGATTATATGCCTTTTTAAAAGCGAAGCTTTTCTATAATTTAGGGTCTGTCCGTCCGTCCGTCTGTAACGGATAGCTTTTTTCGTTAATTTAGGCATGTTAGAATTGTCCTATCGATTTCAAACGTAGCATGGTGATTCCTGTAGTAGTTAGGTTTAGAAAGCGTAACAACTCTATGACCTTTACCAGAATGTCCGTACGTTCATTTTAAACATGTTGATTTTTAACTTTTTTAACATCAAATTTGTATGTGATAAAATAATCCGATTAATTTGATCTTTGGAATACGGATTCCTAGGACAACAATACAATGTTATAAACGAAGCATTTCTATAATCAAGTCCTAAAAACGTAAGTATGTCCTAAAACATTATCCTGTATTTAAGCAGTTTTTCAACTTTAATTAAATTTTTTATTCGACATTTATAATTACGTTCTGATTTTTCAGTTCTGACACACTACAAGTATAAATGTTCGTTTGTCCTAACGTTTCAGAGCTTCGCTTTTATGGATGTTGTCATCCTTGTTTGTTTGTGTGTAGTGTATGATGCATATAATAATTGCCTTATTTTCCATGTTCTAGGCATGGTTTGACGAATTGGCAGACTGCTTCTTAATTATAAATTCTGCGACCGATCAAGATCTTCCTGGTTATGTGTGTGTGTGTGTGTGTGTGTGTATTAACTCAATTTTGAGAGAGAGCCAATGAAAATTAAAGTAACTAGGGGATACGCCACTAGAGGCCTCTTTGTTTTATGATTTCAAATATCTTATTTAAGAAATAGTTTGTCTATGTTGCGTTCAAGTCTCTACGCAAAAGCGAGGATATTTAAAAAATTTAGATTTTTTGTGATTTCTCTTAGGAGGGTGGTGGTACCATCCCCCTAAATAGTTATAAACCTTCCCAGGACCTATGAGAAGCTACCCTGTTAAGGAGAACCCGATCGGTTCAGCGCTTGGCGAGATCCTTCGGTAAAGACAAACATCCTGTTACTTTATTATAAGGATATACAACCCGTTCTTCCTCCATTTAACTAGATCTACCTTTATGCAGTAGGAATTTTAGGGAAGAATAATTTATCTTCTCTTGTTCATTCCCTGTTTTCAAAGTACATTTGTATGACCAAAATTACCTGTAAATTCACTCCATTTGCTCCAGGGCTTTGGGTTCAAGATATTTTGTGTAAAGCAAAGCACAATATAAATAGGTTATGTTCGTCCATCTTAACGTATATCACAGTGTTATGTACAAATAAAATACTTTAGATCAAACAAATATTAAACACTGAGATTCAATGATTATAGCTGCCTAAGTAAACCAATATTGCCTTTTACATTTGAAACTTGAAATGTACATTAATATATTGCATCTTTACTGAGTTAGCTTTGGACATTTTTATCCTTGTTTCTAAACAAGATTGTTGTTATCTATTTCAAAAAGAGATTGCAATTGTAAAATATGTTTGAAGTTCTTTATTAGTTTTCTAAGACATTAGATTTATTTTCATATTTATTTCAAAGTAATATGTTGTTTAATTTACCTAAACAATGCAAGGATTGAAAGAAATGTAACAGCAAAGATTACAAATTATACAAAAAAAAACGATTACATAGTAAATGCAGTTTAATGCAAGAATCTGGTGTAAAACTGATTGATATTGACATAATTGACCCTTTGAAAAGTAAATAAGGAGAAGGCAACACTTGGCATTGACATATCATGATAAATTCGAATGAAGACTATCATAGCAGCAGTAGGAACCATTTTTAACGTCTTTAGTTTTGACGTGATGTTGAGCTGAAACTCGATTAAATCACCTCCTCGACGACGAGCGGATGCGCTACCTATAAGCCATGGTCGCGGGCTGCCTCAAATTAACTATAAAGATGAACAAATTAATGACCAAACTTTCCTTATCATAATGGATAAATGGATGCTTCGCATCTTATTGCATACCTTTTCGACACAGGAATCCTCATAGGAAAATCTGACATGCTTTAATTTACAAATATATGAGTTGGAAATTGGAGAGCGATTAAGATATATGAGGCCAAGATTTTAAAGGAAGATTGAAGAGAAGATTCATGGACATTCTAAATTGTTAATATTCGAGTACAGAGATTTGCCTGGGGTAATTCTGGAATACTGGGCCAGTACAATAAGGATTTAAGGTTGGTAACTACATAGATACAAAATTGTTAGTAAGAAATAACAGAGAACAAAGCAATTTGGGTTATTAGATTTAATAAAGGAATAACCAAAAACTATTTGGTGACCATACAGTTCATCGTGCTAAAATAAATCTTTAAGATAGCTTAGATATAGAAGTCATATTAAAGTTTTGTCTACAAAGTGCATGTGATGAGAACGAAAAAAAAATGTTTTTGTATGTAACGAAAAATGACCCACTCTGATAAAATTATGATTTTTAGACAAGCTCTTTTGGGAAGGCATCATGCTATTTTTCAATCCTTGAACTTCTACATTAGAGCCTATTAGTGAATTTTTTTTATTTTTATAAAAAGTGATGTTGATTTAACAACCTTTATTGCTTCTAGCTGGCGGACATGGAAAGCTGGGCTATACAAACAAAGGAACTCAAAAGATGAGAAAATTGATTTAAAGGATTAATCAAGGATGAGAAATTAATTGAGTTCAGACTTCAACAGAAACATATTACATCATTACTTCTTTAGTTTACCTCTTGTTCTTATTTTATTTTGTTAAGATTTTTATTTTAATATTCATGGAAAATTGTCTGTAATACAAGGCAGTACATGATTTTTCAGTATAGCTGTGAATTGGTTATAATCCAGCGGATATTAATTGGTTTCAAAGCTATACTAAAAAGTCATGAAACACATTCATATATTTCCGAATTCAATGGTCATACTTTTTTTATTTTGTGGCATATAAAAATTAGTATTTTTGATTACTTATGGCAATAAATCCATTGAGGTGGGTAAATCAGTCATTTTTATTTGTACTATAGGAATAATTAACTGGCGAACGTATATTATGTAGACGCAATCATAAAGTAGGTGCGCTATCAAAATTAAATATTGATGTAGGTAAAAATAATGAACTTTTTATACACATTGTTAAATAAGCTTTTACCTTTTAGAACTTTATTATTAACTTTTGTCTTAATGTTAAAAGTTGTAATTAGGTTAGCAATAATTAGTAAAATTAAGGAAAAAGGGTTCTTTTTCAAGAGAGAAATTTCATATAAAGAAAAAGCTATTTTTCTAGTTGAATTAAAGATATATTAACAGTTAAATATATTTGTCCTTAAAATCTTAAGTTATACATTTCTTTTAGTCTGTCAGTAACTGAATAAAATTTATTTTCTATAGAAGATTATCTTGGTTACTATTTAGGAGAGACGGGTGTACTTTTATTTGAAAATTCATCTTACTATTTCTTAGAAATTATGTTTTCTGCCTGTCTGTCTTTAGTGCTAAAACAGAGATAAATTGTGTCCTTCGCTTCTTATGCATATGGTTATCCTTGTTTATGTTATAAATAAATCAATCAGTAACATTTTTCAACTGGGTCATAAACTTTTCTTTATTAATTGAGCTATTGAAAATAAGATGATGACCCTTTAACAATTTTCAAAAGATTCTTAATTAATCACAAAAACTAAATCATTATTTTTATCTTTTAAAAAAAGTTGATTTAGCCTAAATAATTTTTCTGATTTTCTAAATTTGTAGCATAGTAATTCTACAAGTTTTACATCTAAGTTTGTTGGTAAACATATTTTTTTTATTCAAAGAACCATTATATAACTCGAAACCTAAGTATCATAAATGCGACTATTTTACTTAAAATTATAGATTAAAGATTATAAATCATTCTATTTTTCTATTTTTATCTCGTTTTGATAAAACTTTGTTGTCTAGAACGTTATTGTCCTTGTTTATTGAAATATACTCCTCTTGAATCTAAAGTCTGGAGATAATGCAGAGTAAAGTATGGAAAAGTATCTGCACTACAAATTTATTTACAATGTCTATACTTGCTTAGATATGAGACAAAGTTTAGAGTGAGAGGAGTAAAATTTAATCACCCAAATATTAAAACTAGTAGGTATTATGTAAAAAAGTATTTTTTAGGGAAGCTTTACATAGGTCCATGCATTATTTTAATTAATCAAGTCTTAGGTTGGTTTTTTTCCTGTTCGAAAACAGAGCCAACTGATGCTATGGGCGCAGCTATACAAAGGAAACTTTATGCTATAATGATTTGAATTTGATTTTTATTCTAGTTATGGAATTTTTATGAACATGGCTTTTGAGAAAATACATATTAGATTTTCTTCTTTTTTAATGATTAGGCGACAAACTCACAAACCTGCCAACATTGACTCTAAAATTTTAAGTCTATTGTTTTGACTTGGATTTTGCAAACTTGATAGTTGCAAATAAGAGACATATGTCAAGTTGAAATCATACATCACAAACTTTTCATGTATACTATCCCACTATTATATGATTACATACATGGATAGGTTTATGTAGGATAAATAAGAGACATGTGTCAAGTTGAAATCATACATCACAAAGTTTTCATGTATACTATCCCACTATTCTATTAGATAGGGAGATAGGTTTATGGATGATAAATAAGAGAAATATGTCACAAATTTTTCATGTATACTATACCAATATTCTATTATTAGATACAGAGAAAGGTTTATGTAGGATAAATAAGAGACATATGTCAAGTTGAAATCATACATCACGAACTTTTCATGTATACTATCCCAGTATTCTATCCTATTATATAAAGTAGTAAGCGGTTTTTTGTCTGTCCCAAAGGATCTCGCTAACCGTTGAACCGATATAGTTCTCCTTTACAGTGGAGCTTCTTATAGGTCCTGGGAAGGTTTTAAACTATTTATGGAGAGGGTGTCATCACCCCCCTCCCCCCTAAAATATTTTTTTAACTCTTGAAACTCGAATTTAAAATGGGAGGAGGTCGACATTCCCCCCTCCTACCAGTGCCCCTAGAGGCTTCTAGTGATTATATACATGGATAGGTTTATGGAGAATAAATAAGAGATATATATAAAGTTGAAATCATACTTGACAAACTTTTCATGTATACTATCCTACTATTCTATGATTAGATCCAGAGATAGGTTTATAGATGATAAATAAGAGACATGTGAAATTGCTTTAATCTCAAAATAAAAAAGCTTAAGACCACCCTTGGACCTATTTGAAGCTTATCTAAAATGAAAACTCAAATGGCTATTTGTAGTAGTTATTGACACCATATGCTACCAAAAACCTACTACTTCACCTGATCCTAGCTTCCAAAGGAAGGTCAGTAAAATAGTCAAAAACAAACCCTAGGTATTAATTTATAAAGTTCACTGAAAAAAAAAATCAACTACTTCGGAGAAGTATTTTCCAAGTTCTTAAGCTACAGGCAAAAAAACCTTACTACTACTTTAATAGGAATATATTATTATCACAGGTTGATGGCAATTCGAACCTTTTACATGTTGAAAATCGCGGGTTTTTAAGATATTATCAATTTAAAAAATAGTACAGTATAAAATGCATAAAATAAACTTATAATTAGAATAAATCTATGCATTTATCCTTTTTTGATGATGCAAAATGAAATAATATTAAACTATAAGGTTTCATTTCTTTTTTTAGATAAATATTATAATATGGATATTTGTAAAATTGATTTTTGATGATTTTCCTCATTATGTATTTGGGAATTACATTATAAAATTAGATTTTTTCATTTTTTTCATGCTCTAGCAGCTACGCCCCTAGAGACCTCTTGAGGGTACTTGAGAGAGGGGGGTTTCAATATACACTTAAAATTTTAGTTTTATATTGAGAAGAAAAAAAACTGTTATTTGGGGGGGGGGGATATTCTTCTTTGGAGAGACAGGACCCTCCCCCAAAATAATTAAAAACCTTCCCTGTACCTTTCAGAAGCGTCTATGTAATGAGGAATCGTATTGGTTCAGTGGTAAACAAGGTACACTTTGGTACACGCAGACAGACAAATATCCTTTTATATAAGGATTTCCTTCGTTTTTTATAAATCAGATGTGTCGATTTGATTTTTTTATTTTATTCATTCTTGCTTTTGAGGTAGCTTTGATTTTTTTAAAATTTGTTCTATAAAAAATTTTTTCTTTTTACTCATTGAAAGTGTAAAGGGACATTGCAGCTAGAGAAATATCGTCAGAGAAAAAGGGGGATATTAGAATGTTTCAAAATCATGTTATTTTATTTGTTGGCTTAAAAATGTTGGTACTCTTATCAAACCTTGGTTTAATTGGTTGGTACCAACCTTACCACCAATACTTTTAATCTACAGAAAGGGTCGTTTTGTTGGATGTATTTTCTATTATACTTTTAAAAGAAAAACACTGATTACAAAATCACTATATTGATAAATTCAACATGAAACATATAAAGATATAACAAGACTAACTAAAAATGTTGGTTGTCTGGTCTTATATTTGTGCGCGCCTGAAACAGAAAAAGTAAATGCACATGATCAATATGCGCGCTATCTTGGTCTGGTTGTATATCAGCTTAGAGGTGATACAAAAGATATATTTTTGTAACAGTTCCATTCTATATGTATAATACCAAAAGATCCCTGATTACAATATGTAACTTTAACTATGAAACAACATATCAAAATAGTTTTTCATAAGATTTAATATTCCCATTCCGGATGCTTGGTGCTCTAATTTTAGACACTTTTGTATGTGTGAAAGAGATTACTATATGAAAAGAGCATAAAGAAAAAGAAAAAAATAGAGCGTTCTTACAGGGCATCTCATTTTATAAACAGCCAAGAAAATCACACAAATATAAAAGACTTTAAATCTGGGAAATGTGCAGTGGAAAACCTGTCATAGAATTTGACACAGGTATATGTGCATGAGCAAAAAAATTAAAGCATTTACTTCAGGTAAAGGAAAAACGAAAAAAAATCATATGATATTCATCATAGTTTATAGCTATATGAGAAAGGAAAGGGGAACAAAATAAAGGAAGGTAAATTAGATGACAATGAATGGAAAGAATAAATGAAATATGGACAAATAAGAGAGAGGGTAAAAAAAATTAGATAAGAGTCAAAGGGTAATTAAAAAGACCAATACCACAAAGAAGACTATTACAGACAGATTAATATAAAACTTTTTCATAATTTAAATTCTAATGATATCTTTGCTAATTTTGAATTTTAGATGTAATTATAAGAACACCAAACTATAGAATAAAAGTTGCACTAAGTCAGAATTCATAAAAACCTGTCTGAAGAATAGTAGTAAGAAAAAGTAGTGTTCTCAAAAACAGAAAAAAGAAAAAGAAAAATAGGTTTCTGTAGGCCTTTTAAAACTTTAAATCAAAGCCATTTTAATTTATCCTAAATTGGTATTTCTTTCTGAGATATAGTTTTCCGAATATGGGGTGCATAAGTGACTTTTCCTATGATTTGTAAATATTTCGTAAACCACATAGCCCAGACTTTTAAATACTTTTTGAAAAACAAAAAAAAACTTACTAATAATTTCTTTGTTGCCGTTTTGAATAAACACTGCCATAGTTGACTTCTTTATTAGTTTGAATGAAGATATAATTCAGAATAATAATCAAATAATATCGGATTAGAAACTGCATGACCGTGCAATGTAACAAGGTCACATGCGGTCATAACAATCAAATATGAGTTAGGACAGCCTTATCGACCTTTATGGTTGAAATTTTGGAATAAAAATGCAATTTTTGACTTTTTCATTATTTTGAATGAAGTTATAATTCAGAAATTAGTCTATGCGCTCTTCGAAAACGTGATATGCAAAGAGAAAATGAAAATTTGAAAATAATCTTATTCTTTGAGATGCAACTTATTATGAATTTCGAAGATCGTTATTTACGTTCAATTTACTTTCAATCATCCAAGAGTAACTCTGTCAAAAGCTTTTTTACAATTGTTAACAGAAAAAGGCTCTATCGCATCGTACTTTAGACAGTTTTCCGCTGAAAAAAAAATGGAAAACTGGAAAAAATACCTAGCACCTATGAAAAAGGATTTTTGGAGGGTGACCAATTCATTTAACATAAAGATAGGTCAACCTATGTCTTTTGTGAACTTTGCTTTTGTGTCTTGTCAATTTGCGTAGAAAATGTAATGTCCACTTACCAACAGATATAAATCTACAATAGCTTCGCTACTTTCTAAAAATGTTTATAACAATGTCTAAAAGAACAGGAAAAAAATCTAAAAGAATGCAAAAAGTAGTGTATCAATAGTAATACTTTTGACACTTTGTCCTACATTATATATTCCTACTTAGATATTCTTTTTTTGTGGCGAAACTATTCTGTAAGTCTAGGATGTAGGTTTTTTCATTGGTTTTGCGTCATGTATCAAGCATTTTTTATTGGGTGTATATTTTTTATTTTTCTTGGTTATCTCTTAATTACTCACTTTCTCTCTTTCTTTCTTTCTTTCTCTCTCTTTCTCTCTCTCTCTCTCTCTCATTTTCTCTTTCTCTTCCTATCTCTCTCTCTTCTCTTTCTATTTCCCCTTCTCTCTTTCAATTATCTCTCTCTCTCCCTCTTTCTCTCTCTCTCTCGCTCTCCCTCTCTCTCTCTCTCTCTCTCTTTTCTCTCATTTTCTTTCTCTCTCTCTCTCTCTCTCTCTCTCTCTCTCTCTCTCTCTCTATCTATCTCTCTATCTTCTCTTTCTATTTCCCCTTCTCTATTTCAATTATCTCTCTCTCTTCCTCTCTCTCTCTCTCCCTCTTTCTCTCTCTCTCTCGCTCTCCCCCTCTCTCTCTCTCTCTCTCTCTCTCTCTCTCTCTCTCATCTCTCTCACTCTCTATGTGTATTCCATTTTTGCGCTAAATTATGCGACGATTGTATGAAAACATATTAGCAATTTTTTCTGTAATACCCTACGAGTGGTTAAAATGATTCTTGTTCTTTGGTATAAAACTTTGTTACATAAGTATATGTATAATAATAGATAACAAGAAAAGGTAATTTGTCTCTTTCTTTTGCTTTATTCATAACACTAGCGGCTACACCCCTAGAAGCCTCTAGGGGCACTGGTAGGAGGAGGAAAAGTCGACCTCATCCCATTTTAAAATTGAGTTTCAAAGAAGTAAAAAAACATATTTTTTGGGGGGAGGGGATGAAGAAACCCTCTCCAAAAATAGTTTAAAACCTCCCCAGGACCTATAAGAAGCCTCTCTGTAAAGGAGAACAATATCGGTTCAGCGGTTAGCGAGATCCTTCGGGACAGACAAAAAACGCTTACTACTTTATATAATAGGATTGATCATTTATAACATGTATTTATGCATTTTATATTCGTAATTTAGAGGCAGAGGATATTGAAGTGCAGATCAAAATTATGCATGTCTCCAAAGTTTTATGAGCACGTTCTCTAGTTCGTTGTCTTATAAACTTTGGTTACTTTTATCAAATCTTGCTTGTTTTGGTTCATGCTAGCTGGATACATTGGAGATGTAAATCAATATTTGTCCATTGTCTTATCCATTAAATTCTGTGATCTGTAGTATCAAATAGGAATGATTGAAAGTATTTAGGAATAGATTTGCATTATTTCAATATGTGTATGTAGCAACAAGCGTTAAGCAATTGCAACTTTGCTTTAAACAAATTTAGAAGATCCCCGCAAGAAAGGCTTCCTGAAGGCTTGATTAACAATTCTGGCCTTTTAACCAATATAACCTAACCTAATGTAAAACACACGAAAAAATACAATACCCCCCCCCCCCCCCCAATTTGTTATTTATTACAAAATGGGGTAAGATAGGGGGGGTTATGGAAACCTCCTATCTAATTCGTTTTAAATTTGCTACTCTGTAAATTGATAGTGTCATCCTTGTTATATATTTAATTAGTAGACATGATGAATCATGTTAATTATTGTGTAATATTTTACACCTGTCTAGATGCTAAAGTTATTATTTTTAACCAAATTATACTTAAAAATGCAAAATTTAGAGTAAACAAAAAAAGCCCCTAAATTTTGTACTATGGGAATTAAAGTACCAAAAAATAATTGATGGGATGTTCGACTTTTCGTTTTATTTCCCGTACTTCCTTACAAATCCTGTGCACGCGGTTACATTCAGGAAATTTTATTCAGGTTCGGGATGTTCCACCCCCCAAGAAAATAGCTTAAAACCACCACAGGACCGATAGGTATATACCCTGAAGAGTAGAATCCAATCGGTTCAGTGGTTACCGAGATCTTAAGCTTTAGACGGACGGACGGACGGACGGACAGACATCAAGCTACTTTGTATTATAGATTAGAGGCTTCTCCCCTAGCAAAGCCCCTAGAGGTAATTAAAAAAAGTATTTCTGGTCCTGCCATTTATTCTAAAATAACTTGCTCAAAAAAAATGGTGGGGGGATTTTTTTGTTTTTTTGGGGGGGGGGTTGTGGGTGTCCCACTCCCCAAGAAAATAGCTTAAAACCACCACAGGAACAGAGTTTATTCCCTGAAGAGTAGAATCCGATCGGTTCAGTGGTTACCGAGATCTTAAAGGACGGACGGACAGACATCATTCTACTTTGTATTATAGATTCCCTTATTTTCAAGCCTTTAAGCAACAAAAGTAACTTTTCATTGCGTAGATCCCAATGAGTTATTATGAAAACTTTGTATAATCAAATTTATTAGTTCGTACCGTAATTAAACATCCATTATAATGCTCCCCAGGAGAGCCCCCCCCCCCCTCCCTCTTCTACGTCCTACACCCCCACTGATGATAGGGTTAACCATTATCATCATATTTTTCATACCTGCCCTCCCCCCCCCCCTCTTTCCCCTAATCGTGGTCATTCAATTTGGTTAATATTTTTACGGGGGGATGGGGAGTGGATACAAAAACAGTAGACTAACCTCGGGAAGGTTGCTTGGGGGAATTTTTACGGAGGTCGGGAGGAGGGGATTTTGTATACGGAGAGCACTCGAGCAATTCACCGGTTCAATGGTGGATGGTACGGACGTACTGTACTCTTGAGATCCGTAGAGAAATGTAGATAAAGACGGTGATAGGGAGAGAGAGAGAGATAGAGAGAGAGAGAGAGAGAGAGAGAGAGAGAATGGTTTACTATAGACTAAAGTCTCTCAAATGTTATGGTTTAGTTTATTCCTGTATCTGCTATCAAAGAGAGATACCGACCAAAATCTCATAATATATAATATTTCAGATTTTATAGACCAAATCAATATTATTTTAGTGATAAAAAAAGAAATTATGTAGAAGATAAAATTTCATAACCTGAAAGATAGTCTATGTTATACCGAAAGCGAACTCTCATAAAGTGATAAAAATAGAATTTTTAAAGCGAGGTTGCGCGGTTATATGGTTAATTAAAAAGTTATAATTTTTAAACATTATGCTTAGAGATAAGTAATTATTTCAACGTAGATTATTCTTTTAAAGATAGAGACATAGTGAAAAAAAGAGCTGTGATTAAAGGGCTTTAAAATGGCGCATTCCCACATGGTTTTTCTGTGGATTTTCCTAACTTGTGTTGGAACTTGGGCTAATAGGTAAAATTTCACAATTTCAAGATATATTTAAGTTATTTTACGCATTTCTGCGGATATTAATTTTTTGATTTTTATTTTAATATTCTTGGAATATTGTCTGTAATACGATGCTATACATGATTTTTCAATATAACTTAGAACCGGTTCTTATCCAGTGGAAAATAAGCGAGTTCGAAGCCTTACTAGAAAATGTTTTACACAATTAAAATTTATTGATACTTGAAGGAAGGAAAAATAAAAATGGGTTACTTAACCTGATTAAATCGCTTTTTTAACGTTTATGTAAAAATGTATATTATTCATACAATAATACCACCTTTGAGGGCTTTTTAATTGGTGGAAAAGAAGGAGACACAATAGTTTTCTTTTTTGTGCCATCAGAAACACAACTTTTATTTTAAAAATCTACGGTTCTTTGCTTAAAAATCTATTAAAACTTTTTTTTCTTTAAAAAGATAGAAACTAGCAGTAAAAGTGCTTACTTACCAATAAGTTACAAATTCAATTATTGATCTCTTTTTTCCATTGGCCTCTCTGTTGCAACTTTTCCTTTAGAGTTTGCAATTGTCATTCTATTATTTCTAATAATTTCACCATAAAAAGATTTGCTTTAGTGCAATGTTTTATCTTTTTAAAAGCGAAGCTTTTCTATAATTAGGGTCGGTCCGTCCGTACGTCTGTAACGGATAGCTTTTTTTCGTTAATTTAGAAATGTTAGAATTGACCTATCGATTTCAAACTTTGCATGGTGATTCCTATAGTAGTTAGGTACGATTTAAGAAGCGTAGCAATTCTATAACCGTTACCAGAATATCCGTACGTCCATTTTAAACATGTGGACTTTTAACTTTTTTAACAACAAATTTGTATGCGATATGATAAAATTATCCGATTGATTCCTACTGATTCCTAGGACAACAAAGTACAATGTCATAAGCGAAGCATATCTATAATCAAGTCCTAAAACGCAAGTATGTCCTTAAACATTAACCTGTATTTAAGCAGTTTTTCAACAAATTTACTTACAGTTTTAATTCGACATTTATACAAATATGTTCTGATTTTTCAGTTCTGATAATCTAAAATTCAGGGATCGGAAGCCGCGCGTAAGCCGCGTGTAAGCCTCAGTGAAATCTTCATGTTATCACTATAAAATTCAGCTGGATGTATAAAACTGCTCTTTAGCAGACAATCCTTCTTTCTGAAATTTTTTTTATGCTCACAAGCAGGTTTAAAACTGAGGCTTATGCGCGGCTGAGGCGCGGCTTCCGAACCCTGCTAAAATTAACTGTCAATGTTTGTTTGTCCTACCGTTTCAGAGCTTCGCTTTTATAAATTTTTTCATCCTTGTTTTTCTTTGTTAAACAATGATTTCAGCATTATTTATAATACTTTTCATTTTATAAACAAAGCATCTATACTTGTGTACGTTTGTCTGTCAGTCCTTTAGATTAACAAAACATTGTATGACGATTCTTGAAGCTACAAGGTACAATCTTTGAAATATTGCAACTCTATAAACACTAGCTGAAAGATCTGTAAGACTCTTTAAAATATACTGGACTTTTAGCTTCTCGACAACGTTGAATAATCTACAGGTTTTACTTTTAATTGTAATTCCTAAAACGATAAAGAAAGATTTTTTACGAACAACTAATGGGTCTACTACCTTCACTTTTATTGATGTTGTCATCCTTTAAGATTATATATACTTAAAATAATGATTATGAAACTTATATATAAAAATTTGTTTAATTAGTAGGTTTATTCTAATTAGATTTTTGGTCAAAATTTCAGTAATCTGTATTTTATTCAACGAAATATGATATCATTAAAAACATTATTTTTACAAAATTTGATTTTTAAAAATTACAATATTTTATATACAATATGATGAAAACAAACAATCACAAAATGCCTTGATCATCATAACATAATTCCCAATCACCATATAACTATTACAGGAATCATCATACATAATCAAGTTGGAAATCAAAACTTGCCTAAATTATATAAAAAAAAATATGGATAACAACATCCAAAAGTGGCGAAGCTTAAAAATAATGGATAGGCATAAGGAAAAAATGAACTATAGAAGTAGAGAAAATCATGAAAACTTAAAAATCTAGGAATCGATCTAGCACACCAATTAATTAACATATCTTGATGAAACCTGGTGAAAATATGAAGAATGGGAACTTATTTAATCCCTGAAAATTTTAGGCGTCTATCTTGAAAATGAGCCGAGAAAATCACGTTTTCCCAATAGAGTAGCTTCTCTACTAAAAATAACATGATTGTATTGTCATCGTATTCTGAATTATAATTATAAAGTTTACCATCCAATGTTGAATTGTCCTCCCCCCAAAAATAAAAAGACAGATGCTTAAACAAAACATTATATTTCTATGTTAAAAAAATAACATTTAGTAATGTGGCTTTGAATCTTTTTTAAACTCAAACAAATCTATGATTTCATAATTTTTTCTTCTCAAAATAAATAAGCAATTAATTACCCCTTATTAGATTATAAACTTGTCAAAACAAATAAGAATATAATGAGTTTTTTTAAATCTTCGAATAACTTTTTTTGTTGCTTTGTAGAAATATAAATTGTAGACAGTAATTCAGGCTTATTTTTAAACAAACTATCTTTCATTTAATATCATCCTTTTTCCTTTCTCTCTCTCCCTCTCTTTCTCTCTCCCTCCCTCTCTCTCTCTCTCTCTCTCTCTCTCTCTCTCTCTCTCTCTCTCTCTCTCTCTCTCTCTCTCTCTCTCTCTCTCTCTCTCTCTCTCTCTCTCTCTCTCTCTCTCTCTCTCTCTCTCTCTCTCTCTCTCTCTCTCTCTCTCTCTCTCTTTAAACTGAAGATTCTAATTATCTTGTTATTGTTAAAAATAAAATAGAGGTCCCTAGCTAAATAGCTTAGAAGTCTGAAGTACTAATAACTGTCAAGTATAATTTTGTAGCAATATGAACTTAGAGTCTTTTAGACTTTAACAAAGAGTTTAATATTTAAATAGGCGTTCTACGTTAAGATAGGGGATATACGAATAAGTTGGTTCTAGTTTTAAGTCAAAGAAAGTAAAATGAATTGCCTATTGTCCCATCTCTTTATCCCTGGGTATGCCAAGGCATTTAATTCATTGGTTAAACTAATTACTATTCACTTTAAAACATTTTTTCATAGCCATATCTTCTAAGTTGTAACCTAAAAGACAACTTTAGTCCAGTTAATTTTAGATAAACTTCAAATCGGTCTCGAGATGGTTTGGGGCTATTTTAGTTTTAGTTTTTATGTATGAAAGGTTTTTCTGCACTTTTCCTACTCTATTAAATTCAGATCCTCTAGATGCTACAGGCGCAGACATAAGTTAATCTTAAAAAATGTAAAGCATAAAAAATTAATATTTGTCTGTGTAACAAGGCACCTGAAAAAAACTGTTAAAAGTTTTTGTTGTTGTTGTTCTAAGCTTGAATTGAATTAAACAGGTTGTTATTACCACAATTTGTCTAACTTTACAAATTTTGATTTATTTTACTTGTTTCTTTAAAAAAGTATAAAGTTAATGTAGATAAGATTTTTTGGAGGATTTATAAATAGCCTAAAACTGCCTTGAAGCTTTTTGAAAAATTACAGATTTAATTCAGAGAGAGTTGGGACAATGGGCTGTTGATTACACAAGTCCCCAAAGTTTTATAAATCACGTTATTCGTTGGCTTAACAACATTGGGGACTTTTAATGAATACGTTTCAACCACTAATTGAAATTTACAGAAGGGGTAATTTTGTATATTAACTTTGGGGATGTACATCAAATAATCGGCCACTGTACTATTCCTTTAAATCCTTGACTTTATTTACTTAAACAGGCATAACATTTTCGTAATAATTTGGATTGATGCAAGTTACTGTTTTTGCTTGACAGATTACAGTATCACCAAAAAAAACTTTGTAATTATTCAATTAGCCTTAATATACAACAAGTTTTCTACATTACACCAAGGTTTGGTTATAGCAAAATTAAGCAAAACAAAAGTAACAAGGATGACAACATCAAAAAGTAAAAGCACAGAAAAATTGTCTTTTTAAGATGAATTAATCAGACTGCTGGTGATTCCTAATAACAAGGCTTTATTTATGCATATTTTCAAATCTGATATATCAATTAAGTAGGTAAATCAACGTAAATTTCAGTCATCCGTCTAAGGTGTTTTTACATAAAGGCGCATAAACAGGTGGCTATTGTGAGTTATAGAGTAGCTTCGCTACTAAAAAGTGTAGGTTTGGTTAGAAGAATTAAAAAAAAAGAAAAGTAAAAGGGAAAAAGAGTTTGTTATATTCGGTTAAACACATTGTCACGAAAGTATACTTTGAACTAAAGTGCTAACAAACCCACTGTTTAACATGGAAGTTTTTATTGACTTACAAAATTCATTGTTTTGTCGACTATATAGCATAAATTCTAGAAATTTTTATTTGCCATACAACAGTATTCTCATAATAATTACGATTATTCAATTCATGTTAATGAATTAACAGCAAATGGTTTAACAGGCTGCAAATTTATCAGGAGCTAATTGTTTAAGTTATCAAATTTTACTAAAAATCTTTAAAATATTGTATCCTTATTTAATCTTTTAAACTGCTAGGTAAATTTAATATGATTTACAAAATAAATGATTAATAAATAAATTTACTCCATTTAAAGTAATTTTGTCCAAATTGATTCATTTTTGGTCTGAATTAAATACATTAGCAAGGGTTTGGTTAAAAAGTATATGAACATTTAACATGAAACTTTTCTTTCTTCCTACATTCAAACATGTAATTATTTTTTACGTTTTTCTGTGTTTTTATGCAAATAAAAAGTATTCAATTATAGTTATGTTATTGTACACAAAGCGAACTTCATGATCCTGTAATATAAAGTCGTAAGGTTTTTTTTGTCTGCAGCTTAAGATCTTGAAGAGTACTGATCAGTAAAGCTTAATATGTCTTTGGTTGGTTTTAGGCTATTTTTTTTTGAAATCCTTCACCATCTCTAGAGGCTAGAAGCGAAGCAACTAGAACTAAAATATAGTCTAAAATTTTAAAATTCTTTCTCTAGGAAAAAGGTTAAATTCAAATGTTAAATTTTAGAGTCTAAATTTTATTCTGGTGTGTATGAAAATTTGGCAGCATCTTCTATAAACTAATATTCTACTAGGCAGGCACTACTCTACTGCGAGACTAAAACTTTTTTAATCAGGTCAATACATGGTTTAGGTGTTAGATCAGTATCTGTTGCCGGATTTAATAAACCTTTCATTTTTCCAGTACAAACCTATTAAACATTACAGCAAGCTTAATCGATAAATATATTTTACCTACAATTTCAGAGAGCATTTTTAATTTAATGTATGTAAAATTTAGATTTACTTAAAGTCAAATTCTTTTTTTGTCTCAAAAGAAACTAACGAAAGTAAAATGATCAGAAATTTATATTTAGGATTATATGGATAGATTAATATTAGGGCTTGGTAGCCGCGCTTGAATCGCGATACAGCTTCAAATTTAAACCCGTTTGGATACTTTAATATTTTGGGTCAGGTTTGAACTTACAGATGATTTTTAAAATTGTAAGAGGTTGATTTCCCCAAGGCTTTCATGTAGCTGACGCGCGGATTTATAAGGTATTTTAATAGAAAAATATTGAGATTTATAATAATAATAAATACACACAGAATAATTATGAATCTTCACAATCCCATCATCTTTACAATCACATAGATAGATTATGAAACATGTTAAGCTTATGCTTAACCTTACACACAATATATATAGATAGACAGATAGATATAAGGCATGAATATAGATAGACAGATAGATATGAGGCATGAATATAGATAGATAGATGAATATGACTTGAATATAGATGGATAGATAGATATAAGGCATGAATATAGATAGACAGATAGATATAATGCATGGATATAGATAGACAGATAGATATAAGGCATGAATATAAATAGACAGATAGATATAAGGCATGAATAAAGATGGATAGATAGATATACAAGTTAACTTTGTGTCCTGACTCTCTACACACTTTACCAAAACTTTGATAATTAGATTCTACACCCCGTAGTGCACACTGGCTCAGTGGTCAAATATTGCGGACAAAATGACAACTTAAAAATTTCTAAGATAATTTCTGATGAGTAGGAAGAAATATAAAAATTTAAAAACATTTATTATAGCATTCTACATCTTGTAGTGAACTGTGGCCCGTCCATTGACAAACAAAATTGGACAAAATATAATTTTCTGATAAATATATAGAAATAGAACCAATTAATCATTTTTATTTTTGGGAGGGGGTGCAAGATCTTGGGGTAATAAACATCCCTTTCCTTCTCCCAATTTAGACGTTCTTGATATTAGTTTAGTGATAGATTTTTATAAACTACGTTATTTTAGCCACATTTTTAACAATAGCCCACTGTGGGTGTAAGAAGAAAGTTTGTATAAATTTAGGTTTGGTTTTTGTTGCAGAATATCAAAGAATGAAGGTACTGTGTACATTGGTCTAATATTAGATACATTAGTTGCTTGTGACTATTCCCTCAGCCTATAAAATCATGGCCATATGACAAGTTTGGATAATCATTGAATTGAAATCTATCGTGCTATCTTGTTAAGGCCTATCCTCTTAGAATCTTTATGGTTTTAACCAGCTACTTCCTAGCTTTGTATTCACAGACAACCAATAATATTATACATAGAATGAATTACCTTAATTGTATTAACTCTATAAATTAGTAGGAAATGCGCACTCTACATATCTTATCTCTAATGTTTAACTTGACTTAACCCATTAACCTAGCGATGCGGTTTCCTTTACTTTGCTTTGCTGCATGAATATCAACAAAAATTTCAACTTTTTTACCTAAACTTAGACAATCTACACAAACAGTAATTGACCCAAGTCAAATTAAGACAAAAAATAGCATACATTTTTTTTAAAGTACTTTTGGAAACAAATAACTTGCCCCTAAAAACCTATTAATATCCGCTGGATTAGAACAGCTTCAGAGCCATACGGAAAAATCATGTCGTATCGTATTAGAGAAATATAAATATAAAAAAAACACAGTTTGTTGGTCCGGGCTTTATTAATCTTACAGGTTTTAATTTTTCTATCTGTGGAAAGTTGTCTATAATACGATGCAATAGATAAATATTCTAAAATCCTTTAAAAGCTAAGAATTGTATATGACAAGGAGATTAATGGAACCCAGTAAAAGTGTCGGACTGATTATGACGTAAAAAAATAATTAGCCAATGAGATGCCACTATAAATTTTACCATTGGTCAATAATTGCCTCTCATTGGCTAATTTTTATTTTTACGTCATAATCAGTCCGACACTATTACTGGGTTCAGATTAATGATATTTGGGGGTACGGACAAACTCTAGTTAAAAAGTAGCTTCGCTTCTGCTGTTCAGTAATCTTCCAAATCTGTAAAACCCCTATTGAAAGATGAATAATTGAATAATGTCATAAACAGGTGTTCAGCAAATTCTAAACAATTTTGACTCAACAAATTTTTTACATATGATAAACAAAGAAAAGAATTTTATCCATGATTTGCTAGCGGGGCACCCATGTCCCCACAATCTTATTTCTACCTTATGTATAGTCCCAATGAGAGCTATTTTCTCGCGGGGCTGTTTCCTAACTAACCTAAGAGATACACTGCAATGATTTTCAAAATATAAAAAAATAGCGACTAGTTTCTTGGTCAGTAAAATAGAGTTAAACCATAACAAGATTTAAATTTAAGAATAAAATATCTTAAAACCATCTCTGTGCCAGTATGAAGCTTCACTAAAATGAAAAACTCAGTAAGTTCTTTGGCTAGCGAGATCATGACAAACAAAACATTACTACTTTGTATTATAGAATGAAAGGAAGGAGGGGGGTATATGTGTTCCACATAGAAATTAAGGGATTTTCCCATGTAAAGGGTAAAAATCTGTATATGTCGACAAATTTCAAGTGCTGATTGTGTAAAATTGTGAACAATACAATGTTTTAAGTGTGACAAGAAGTAGATTAATTTTGCTGGGTTGCCGCAAGGAAATGGATGTTTATTAAACCAAAAATGGATATAAAAACCTAGCTAACAATCTTTAACTTTGACTTTTACTACATTAAGGTATTATGACCTTTGTCTATAATTATACTTAATTATAATAAAGACCTTTTTCATCCTTTCTTTCCTATTTTAATATAAAATACAATTATGTAACCATTTTACTGATAAAATATACATATATGTTAAATGCATTATTCTATGTTTTCCCAGGGAGGGTAGGAGACATTAGGCTATTTATTAAACTAGTCCCCAAAGTTTTATAATAATGTTTTCTTATTCTTTGTCTTAACAACCTTGTGGATCTTTGGCACTTTAAGTTGAGTGTATACACGTTTCAACCACTTGTTGTAAGGGGTAATTTTGTGTATAATCATTGGGGATGTACATCAATTGTACATTGGCCATTGTCTTATCCCTTTAGTTTCATGATGTTTTCCATATCCTGACTGGAAATATCTGAAATTCATAATAAATTGTGAAGTTTTTTCTAACCTTTCTCTCAACATTTTACAACACATCTCCCCTCCCTTTACAAAATCCAGGGTACCCTGCTAGACCTGGTAGTATGCTGTTGACTACCATATGACATTTAAAATAAAGTAACCATAACTGACACATTATATACAGGTTACTTCTTACATCCATAGTATTTCAAACTAGGGAGGGAGGGGACATTGGGCTGTTTATTACAATTGTCCCAAAGTTGGATAATAACGTTTTCTTTTTCGTTTGCTCAACAACTTTGGACAATTTTATAGAATTTTGATAGGTTGGTTCATTAACAGTTTAGAATCAAAGCGTTTCAACCACTGATTGTAAACTATAGAATGGATAATTTTGTATATCATCATTGGGGATGAACCTCAATTTATCGGCCATTATCCCTTTAGATCGCTGATTTAAAAAAAACCTATAGCAGAAGTGTTACAATACAATAAAATTAAAAATTATGATCATTAACAACAATAAGGCTAACATGGATTTATAAACCAATCAGTCAGGCTGCTATAACAAGCTGTACAATATTTTATTTTCAATTTAGACTGAGTCGATTTTAAAAGAATTTTATTTTATAAATATCTTTATAATCAGATTTTACACCCACAATATAAAATATATGTTATAAAATTTGCATCTTTACAATCCTCCCACTTTCTTGAATTTTTAATATTTATAAAAACATGCAAATATGTAATTTTAACATAGTGTTTATTTTTAAAAGTTTTCTTAGACTTTTGTGTAAATATTATATGTTTTTCCATCACTTCACCCTCTCCATCTCAATTCTTTCTTTTTTTTAAAAACCATTTCAAACACAGTGTAACTTTAGTGGAATAACAAATATAAGAATCAACGAAAAATCCAGGTTTATAGTTAAAACTGGTATACTAAGAATTACTGTTAACAAAATTTACTTTAAAAGATTTTAAAAACTATTTGGATTCAACTTTGTTGGTTTAAAGATAATAGTATTAAGGTAAAAAAAAGTAACAAATTAGTCACAAACTCCAGATTTGGGCCTAAACATTCCACTGTGCCGATCTCATCTTTGTGAATGTCATATATATGCTATGGTGTTGGCTGCTGGGTGAATGTTTAAATATTAATACAGTTACATTCCCAACTTTACTGTATTAATATTGCAAGAATTTAGGCTCAAATTTTACTTTTTCTCTTCCTCTCGGGGACATGGATTTGTCATCTGAAGAATAACTATTTACCTCCAAAGTTTTAGCCAAGTTCAAATAATTGTTTATGGGTCAAAATATATTATTGCAATGATATTCTGTAAATGTTGTTTTTGATTAAAACGTGGATGTGCCCCCAGCCTATTCGGGTACCTTAGAGACCTTAACAATTAGTTCTAGGGGGGAACACAGTGGAGGGAAGACGGCGGGACAGGAAAGTTCAATCGTTTAAGCGATTAGCGAAATCTTAAGGGACAGAAAGACAAATGGGATAAAGATTTGTAGGCAAAAGAATATTCCTATGTCCTATCCCTTATGTTGTCCTATCCCTACCCCTCACCCTCCCTCTCAGTCTCACCTTTCTTTTATATTTGAAAACAGAAATTTTGCTTCTGAAGCTTAAATAGTTCACATGTCGCGGATTTAAAAAAATTAAATATCAAATTATAAAAATAAAAAAAAACAGAAGTATGGATATAATGACATTATTTTAATTGAAAAACGAGAAAATATATGTTTGTTTTTAGTAGTTATACTTGATATGCTTCATTGTATCTGCAATGTATCGCGTATCGATGATAGGTCAATTATGACCTCAAAAATGACCTATAGTCGATATAAACCTTTACAATTTTATCTCAACACAAAGTTACAATTGAAAAACGAGAAAATATATGTATGTTTTTAGTAATTATACTTGATATGCTTCATTGTATCTGCAATGTATCGCGTATCGATGATAGGTCAATTATGAACTCTTAAATGACCTATAGACGACAAAAACTATTGAAATTAAAACTAACACAATGTTTCCGTGTTAAACAAGGAAACAAGAATTAGATTGATAGCGACTAGTGTCAAGGTTTATATAAAGTTTGTAAGGATTTATCACTTTCATTATAAAATTTACACAAACTTTATTTTCAAAATATAAAACTTTTCTTTATTATAGAAATTTTAGCTGTGCGAAATATTAAATATTAATACACTGCGCCGCACCTACCCTCGAGGGTCAAAAGATGTGTTTGGGATAGAAAAATAATTATTCCTCAGAACCAATAAAAAACTTACCTTAAAACTGTAGAACATAAGGTCCATTAACTTATCTATAAATTCATATATAACAACAGGGAAAAAGAAACAATGTTTATTTGATCAAAGGCATTTCTAAAGTCAAAATAACAAAATAAAAAACTATTCAAACATTTTCAACTTAATAATGTTGGGGTTTGTAAACTTTAAACATGTCAAAATTAATTACATTTTCACATTCAATCATAATTTTAGCCACACATGATATTGATTTCTTGTCATAACTAAAGGGATATTTTTCGAATGGGTATTTGATGAAATTAGGTACTAAACTAAATGAACATTTATGGATCAACATTATTTGCCCTACACAATTATCTTTAAAGAAGCAAAAATAAATCTAAGTTTCTACCCAGAGAAAGAAACTATTAAAAGTGAAGACATAGAGTTAAACAAAAACACATTTAATATGATTATGAATAGTAATACCATTCAATCCCATTCCTGGAACTATCCTTTTGCTAATTGCAAACCAACCAAAGACAATTAGGAAGACATTATATGCTTGGATATGTATATTACCCATAATTAGCAGTGAAACTACTCTATAATTTGACTATTTTTGAACGCCTATCTTTTTTTTTATTTTTATAACTAGCAGCTACACTCTTATTATCAAGGAGCACTGTATCTTAAATAGCAGATCTATACAGAAGAATATCTTAAAACATTAAGAGGCACCAAGTAAAGCTTACCCAAAATAGAGTACCCAATCGGTTCAATACTTATCCTAAGCATCATACAAATACTCTTACTATAACTTACTATAAATCACTTTTCTAAAATAAAAAGTTGTTATTACTCCGTTACTAATGGGTATGATTATCCTTGTTTTCTACCTAATTACTCTGATTCTGTGTCACATAGTTGCTACCAGTGTAATTAAATTCATATAAACATTAATTATTAATCAGAGTATTCAGAATTAATTAGTTCAGAAATGTCATTAGAGGGAGGGGGGGAGGGTGAGATTTAGTTTGTAATCACTTTATTACTTTCTAAGCAAGGGTGAAACATAAAGATTATTAAACCAAAATATAAAATTATACAAGCCATATGTATATTAGTAGATTAAACATTTTGTCATGAATTTGTAAGACATGCACGAATTTCAGTAAAAGAAAGGCTTTATAAAGTAGATAAAGGTTTCTAACAGTAATGATCATTGTTTGATTGACTTTTATAATACTTATTTATTTACTCCAATAGATATTTCAAATTTAAAAATTAAGTTTGATTTTGTGTGCAATGCATTGGTTGAACTAATTTTCAAGGAAAAATTAAAATTTTGAACTTGTTTTGAACTGTAATATACTGATGTACTGTACTGTGCTGTGTGTTTCCAATAAACAAATTCAATACTTTTCTAGTATTGAAAACATGTCTAATTTTTCCTTAAAGAATTCTAGTTAATTCACCTTAGCTTCGCAGTTTTACTATGCATATGGATGGAAAAATTGCCTAAAAACAGACACATATAATGTTTTCTTGATAAGTACAATCATATATGGATAAAAAATGTTTATTAAAGATTTATTTGTCATAACTTATGTAGAAAAAAGGTTTTAATCCATTTTAATCTTGTAATATGATATTTGTAAGTAGTTTTAAGTAGAAATATTTCATCCAAAAAAAAGAACTATTATCCCACCAAATGCAAAAGAGATTAATTTGAAGAATATTGGTATGAAAGTCTGTTTTTAAAGGCATCAAAATCATATTTATTAGATTTTATTTTTTAAATTTCTACATTTAAATTTGCAATATTATGAGAATTAAATTGATACAAGATAAAATTTTATAATGTTATTATTATATTATTATTAGGAGTGTGTCCAAGACAACCAGCCCACAGAGAAACCTCCGCCTCTCAAATCTGTACTGGAATACATCAAATCCCATGTAAGTGCCTTAATTTGTAACTCAGCTTCTATATAACAAGGATATGTCGTCCATCCGACCGGGAATTAGGTTCAATAATATTATTCACTTATTCGTTGTATTATACTAGAACTTCAACAAACTAATTTTATTATCTTTTTTTCTGTTTTTAATATTGTTAACTTCTATTGCCGCTGTGCTACTTATGGACATTGCCCTTCTTATAATCAAGTGAAATCTAAAATATGAAATTAAAAATAGAATATTTATTGATTTTACGAGAAGGTATAGGTTTGACTATCGGCCGAAACTAAATAGAGCATAAGGTATCTTCTAATGGTCTTGATATCAGTACCCAAGTCCCAAAAATTATACCATAATCTTCAAACTTTGAAAAATACGACAGGTGTTTCACATTAATTCTATGTAATTTTGTCTCTATCTAATTCAAAGAGGGTAGAGGGGAGGGATAAACCTAATTTAGAAAATAATAAACCTCAGATTTAGCTAAAATCTCTCAAAAATATTTACTATTAGAAGCTGTCAGGTTAAGAGTAATTATTGATTTATATATTAAATATAAATATTTTATAATATATTCAATATTTATAACATCTGACACAACAGAAAGAGAAAACAGGAACGAATTTATCCATGACTTAAAACAGAAAGAATTATGAAAAAATACAAAAACGGTTGAAAATGTTTTGTCTAAAAGAAAGGACTTGAATTTTGGTCAGACTTGTTTTTAAAATAATTGTAAAGAATCTAAATAGAAAAGAACATATAAATTCTTATAAAGATGATTTGCATAGTATGAAAGAGAATAAGAGATAGAGAGAGAGAGAGAGAGAGAGAGAGAGAGAGAGAGAGAGAGAGAGAGAGAGAGAGAGAGAGAGAGAGAGAGAGAGAGTTAGAGAGAGAGAGAGAGAGAGAGAGAGAAAGAGAGAGAGAAAGTTAGAAATAGAGAGAAAAATAATGGGAGATAGAGAGAGATCAACACATTATTTATCCATTAATCTTCACAAATTCTTTAATATTCATAGATTTTTTCTTATGGAACAAATAAAAAACAAAAACCATGGCTCCTATGTTAAAAAATAATAATTTAACATATTTTATGTAAGAATATTTGATTTTATATCTATTTTTTTGTTTCTTGAAAAGGATGTCACCACCATCCACGGATGTTAAAAAAATACATTAAAATCAGTCTAGTTAAAACATAACATAGTATTTTCAGATGCCCAATATAAAAAGTAGGAAGGTGTTTTCTGTAGCTCTAGATTTTGGTAACCAATGAACCGATTTAGTTCTCTATTTAAAGAAGTCCAAGGGTGGTTTTAGGATTTTCAATTCTTATTTAGGCCTTTTGGGTGGTTTTGGGCTATTTTCACCCTTCCTACCCCGTCAAATACGATGTTATAGAGTTGATAATAAAGTTATTATCACACAGTTTGAATTATACACCTTATTTTACTGGGCAATTCATTCAAAATATAAGGATAAAAAGAAAGAGGTGAAACCTTAAATATACGACCTGGGGGAAAAGCCGTACAGACGAACGGACACTCTAAATGCAAAACATCTACACTCCAGAAAATGGTATTATTCTTTACATTTTTAAAAAAATTCTATTTCCCCTTTCTTTACAATTCTAAATCATCTCATAATTCGATCTATAACATTGATTTTGGGAGGTGGGCAAAAGAAAGGGGGAATAGTATATATGCGGGGGGGGGGTGGATAATCGCATCTGCCCCGTTCCCAGAGTGTAAATACGCGCGTATTGTACAACGTTGTTACAGGATACTTAATATTGGTTTTGAGCTTTCAATTTCGCGTGCTTCCGTAATAGATTCAACAAGAACAATTATGTACATTAGGGGCGCAGCAAAGTCAATAAGAACAATAAATATGCATAGCATAGAAACATTACGTTTTTTTATAAATAAAAAAAGGCAATTCATCTTATTTTTCAGGTGACTTTTAAAAGATCTAACCATCTAGGTAGGGAGGGGAGGGGACATTGTTTATTACACTAGTAATTAACTTATTAATGTTGTTTTCTTATTCGTTGACTTAGTAACCTTTGTCACTTTTAAATCTATTGTGTAAAGCAGCAATTGTGATCTACAGATGGGGTAGTTTTGTGTATCATTATTGGGGATGTACATCAATTTATCGGCCATTGTCTTAACCCTTAAATCCCTGGGACTATTACAACCCTTTTTAGAGAAGCTGCGCTCCTAAAAGGGGGGAGGGGAATAATAATAATATTGGGGAAGGTTGTAGATGGAATAGATAGGGGAAATAAAGGTAATTGATTTCACCCCCCCCCCTCCCCTCTTTTCCTTCTGCTATTAAAAGTTTTTTTACTATTTAAAGAGGGAACCAAAAAGGAGCGAGGGTAATAGCTATTACACATAAAAAAGTGAAAATTACCAAAAAAATCAATAATATTTCAGCGTTGTTATAAATCTTGTATTATGTTGTTGTTTTTTTGTTGTATACGTTTACACAGCGTCCCCCCCCCCCCCACACACACACACGTAGAAAGATATTCTATCTTTATATATAATGTATGTATTATGTAAGTACTATAAATAAATCCTTATACTAAAGTAACAGGATGTTTGTCTGTGTGTCTGTCTGTGTGTACCGAAGGATCTCGCTAACCGCTGAACCGATCGGGTTCTCCTTAACAGGGTAGATTCTCATATGTCCTGGGAAGGTTTTTAACTATTTTGGGGGAGGGTACTACCACCCTCCCTAGAGAAATTAAAAAATTTACCAATTTTAGAAAGAGAGTTCAACGAAAAATAAACATCAAACGTAATTTTTTTTTAACTTTTTCTTTTAAAATCTAAAATAAGAAATTGAATTATCGACTCTCTCCTCCTCAAGTGCCCCTAGAGGCCTCTAGGGGCGTAGCCGCTAGTATCATATAAAGCAAAGTTTTTGTAGCAAAGCTATTCTTGATTAATCTCTCGACGTTTTAATCGAGATTAGATTTTTTATGAGAATACCATCCAGCCATTATTTAAGAAAGCTTATCAAACACACCAACTTTATAGTTCCAGATACTTGTAGAGTTGCATTGCTTCATCAAATAGTTTCCTCAGGCCTCCTTTATTTTGGGGGTTTTGGGACATTTGTCCGCGTATATGTTTTAGATTCTGTCCTACTAAGAGGGTGTTGTTCAAAGATTCCAAAGATTATGTTTTTTTAGAAACTTTAAAAAGACCTTATAGAGCGCATTTTTTCTTCTTTGTTTATAACTTTTTTGTATTTTTTTTCTCCTTGTATTTTCAATACATCCTATATTGATGTGTTTCCTGTTTTCAATTGAAACTTTATATCATTCAAATAATAATAATAGAATACATGTAATATTTGGGGGGGAATAAATTCAATGTTTTACTGTCATATGAATTCTTTGATTTTTACAATCTTTTTACACGAAGACAAGGACACAAACGGCAATAACACAAAATTTAGAATCAATGTGAATTTTAATATCAAGTATTCTAAGAACCAAAATATTAATATCCATAAAACATTTTATCCTGCGAAATCATAGAACATCAAAACTTAAACTAAATGATCTTTAAAGACAGCCAGTCATATGTGAAGTTTCAAATATTATTTTGACTCTGTAAATGTTCAAGTTAGGGCAATAAACGGCTAATTTTCGTTTTATTTGGGGTCCGTGGGAAAAAGTCTGATAATATCGGGTGTAAGGGGTTTATTATTATATTTCCATATACGAGTATATACTGACCCTTGTCCGAGAGGTGTGAAATAGTCCAAAATATAGGGGATATAAAATATTAAAATTCTGTAATATCTCACTACCCTTCTGGACAGAATATAAAATATTTTTTAGCTAAATATCATGTGATTTGCATGATTAGGAATCACGGAACCTTGGCATATTTTCTAGAACTTTCTTGGCTTTTTTTGTAGCTTAACGTTAATTAAAAAATACCGAAATTATAAGAAGCAAAAAGCGGTGCATATTTTCTAACCCTGTCGGGTAATCATTAAAATTTACTTTACCTAACCTAACCTAATCTTCATAAGCTACTGTGAACGTACGATGAAGCCCGCAACTTCGTTTTTCTTTCCATGATCCTAATTTTCTACTAATACTCCATTTGCAAAATATGCGAATTTCCCAAAACTGCTTCTGATAAAAATTGTTTTAATACTTCTTTTTTATATAAAATAAATATGATTGATATTATTTTGTTTTATTATCTTGATTAATAGCTTTACTAGGGTGATAACAGATATAGTTCAAGGAGCTAAAGGTATAAGACAATGAGCGATAAATTGATGTCTATCCCCAATGATGATACACAAAATTACCCCTTCTGTAGATTAGATTTAGCGGTTGAAACGTTTGGACACTCAATTTAATGAAACAACTAATCAAAATTCAATAAAACTCTAAAGTTGTTAAGCCAACGAATAAGAAAACGCTATTATAAAACTTTGGGAACTTGTGTTATTTTTTTGCTAAAATTATTAATCTTCCTTAATAACTATAACTTTCTATTATCACCTTCCGGCTTGTTATTTGGGATGTGTGGAGTGGAAAATTTTTAACAAGGATGACAATATCCATTAATGCAAAACATTAACATAAACGTATAAGTATATTTAGTATAATCAAAATTATAAGTAAGTATTCTGTCCGTCTGTAAAACACGGGCCAAAAGCCTTCATAGCCGACGCCAACATATATCTTTTATTTTAATTAATCCATTTACGGTTTACCCTTTTATACAAATTATAGAAAAGCTTCGCTTAGTTAGAAGGGGAACTTTTATCTATTACCATATGTTTTTGTTATTTCTTGGGGGGGGGGGGGGAGGGGGAGAGGTCAAAACTCAAAATCATATATATCAATCGTCATATAGGGGATTTATTTTTTTTTTGGGGGGGGGGTTAACTTATAAAGCCTAGGTGTCATGTTATCTTCCCCTTCCCCCACCCTCATTTTGGTCAACCCTTCTTAAATAGGGAAGGGGGGGGGATGGGTCAAAACTCAAAATCATATATATCAATCGTCATATAGGGGATTTTATTTTTTTTTGGGGGGGGGGGTTAACTTATAAAGCCTAGGTGTCATGTTATCTTCCCCTTCCCCCACCCTCATTTTGGAACTAACAAGGATTTTTTATAACTTCTTCTTCCATAAAAGCGGATATTAACACTTAAAGATTCAGGGCAAAATTGTAAGTTAATTTTTTTGGAAGACTCTAATTAACCGACCCTAATTATAGAAAATTATAGAAAAGCTTTGCTTTTAAAATGCAGTGTAAGTTACAGTAATTAACCGATCCTAATTATAGAAAATTATAGAAAAGCTTTGCTTTTAAAATGCAGTGTAAGTTAAAGTAAGTAAATGAAAGTAAAATTAGTGACAGACGGACGATACGTTATTAAAGAAAAGCTTTTGCAAAAGGATAGATATTGGTATAATTTATTTATCCATAATAAAAATTCTTTCTTATATAGTGATAAGCGTGACCGCGATGGCGCGTCAACTCGCGGTTGCGATGGTTATAGCTTTCCCCGCACTCGTTTCTCCGTCGTCTTTCACTCGGTACGGGCTCTCCCTCGTCCGACGAATTCCTCTCTTTCCATAAATTTTGTTGTTATATAGGGGTTCTAACGACGCGCTTGCGTTATGTGAAAAAACAAGTAAAAAAACGGGCAAAAGTATAATATTTTTGGGAATTATTTATCAAAAAACAATTAATGCTTTACTAATATGCATTTTTCAAGTAATTTTCCAGCTCGAAGAGCTATATAAGACAATTTAAGCTTATTTTATTCATATAACTAGCACATAAATCTCACTAGTGTGAGCGCTCTAAATGGTATTACCTTGGTATGGGTTTACCTTGGCAAATCAATCGATCAATGAAATGTGAATTTTGCGAATCACGAAACCTTCTTAATTCAATCTATTTGAATCTTGGAATTTGAAATATGAATTTTTTTAACCTTTAATTTAACCAATTTAATTCAAAGGGGGGTAGAGTGGCGACCTCCCCCCCCCCAAAAAAAAAAAAACGTTTCTTATCAACAACTTTAGGGATTTTAAGTTAATTCTGATTGGTTAGTTCTTTAAGTTGAGTGTCTAAACGTTTTAACCACTAATTGTAATCTACAATAGGGATAATTTTGTGTATCATCATTGAGGATGTACATTAATTTATTGGCCATTGTCTTATCCCTTTAGATCACTACTAATTAATACATAATGACCTTTTTTTGATACATAAATTACAGTCTGTAGTTAACCATAAGTGGTTGAAACGTTTGGACACTCAACCTAATGAACCAACCAATCAAATTCAACAATTCTGCAAAAGTTGTTGAAGCAATGAATAAGAAAACCTTATTATAAAACTTTGGGGGACTAGTAGAATAAACAGCCCAATGGAAGCAAACCAGAAAGTCATTTGAAATAATGTTTTTGAAATAATGATTCTTAGGACAACAAAACACAATGTTATAAGCGAATGATAAAGTCTAAAAATGAAAGTTTGAATTAATATCAAGACCTAACAAGGATGACAACATCCATAAAAGTAAAGATCTGAAACGGTAGGACAGACGAATATTAACTCTTGTAGAGTGTCTGAACTGAATATACAAAATATAGATTGTAATAGGAATCAGTCATTGACGTCACAAGAAAAGAAAAGTAGGATGTCTTTATTCATTTATATTACTAAAGAAAGAGTAAAGACTCCCTTGTGTGCGTGCAAGTATTTAAATATAATATGATTTATTGTTATTTGATCTTTGGGTCAGCCACGGTGTTCGTACAAAAATGTTTAAATAAAAAGAAACATATTGAATAGCAATGTTTAAATATAACAAAAAACACAATGATTTACTTTTATTTATGTAGAAAAATAAGACAAAATTTTAAAAACTTGAGTATTTGGTATATTATATAAAGAGCTAATTTTCATTATTGGTGCATCATTGTAAACCCTCCCCCCCCCCCAAGCCGCGGGAATTCATTAAGAATAGATAGAATAGGAGGAGAATTATGAAAATAAATTTCCTATTTTAATTTTGATAAGACAATGGCTGATAAATTGGTGTAGGCATTTAGGATATTTTCAATTCATCATTTATGCATCATTGTAAAACAACCCCCCCCCCCTCGCCGGAATTCATTAAGAATATGATATCCTGGACCGGCTTTGTAAAGTCACAGGACACGTATGATATCTATGTTTATAGCCCCCCCCCCCCCCCAAGGAGTGGAATAAATAAAGTATAGCCGTTTGAGTTTCCTAGTTTAATTTTGATAAGACAATGGCTGATAAATTGGTGTATTAAAGGATGCAAACTTTTTTATTTTAATATCCGTGGAAAATTATGGAAAATGCAGCGGATATTAATTGATTTCAAAGCCATACTAGAAAAGCTTTTCTTTCATTCAGGGTTCGGCAGCCATAGTCTCTGTGGCTTTTCATATTGAATAAAAGGCAAACAACAAGTCAAGTCATGACTAACTTTTAAAATCATTGGAAGAAACATTCAAAAAAAATACACTTAATTAAAGAAAAAAGTTACACTTACATGACAACATACAATGGCCGATAAATGATGAGACACAGTCTTGCCCCATCTGTAGATAAAATTAGAGGTTGAAAAGTTTAGACACTGAACAAAATGAACAAACCAATCAAAATTCAATAAAAGTCCCTAAGATCTAAAGCCAACGAAAACATAATTAACAAGGATGACAACATCCATAAAAGCACTGAAACGGTAGGACAAAAAGACATTAACACTTGTATAGTGTCAGAACTGAATAATCAGAATATAAATGTATAAGAGTCGAAGCAAAATTGAACGGAATAAGGAAAAATAGATTATATTTATTTCAGTACTTACGAGATTTAGTGAATATACATCAAAAATATATTCACCAAACCTTATTCTAATTTAGCGGGTATTGAAATATTAAAACATATTTTTTAATATTTGTTGACCAGCTGAGAAGGTAACAAGATATTACCCTCTGTTAATATATATTAGTATATTCAGATTTTCAATTTAGATATTCCCCTTCTATGTGTTAGGACATATGCAGAAAGGTGTGAAGTTTGGACTTCCGGGGTACATGGGATATTAAGAAATTTTAATATATTTACGGGAAAATAATATTTACAAAATATTGATAAACAGTAATATTTCACTACGAAATCACCCTAGTTTTGATTTATTTAATATTTTTCAAGAAATATTCAAACTTCAAATAGACAGCATTACTTTTAAAAATACAAATATGTATTTTACATGCATAGTCATACATGTATGAGGCAAGCTAAGCTTTATAAAAAAAACGCATAAAATAAAAGGTTAAATTTCTTAGTTGCATTACAAAGGAAATTTTCAAATGCAAAATTTATTTCTTCCTTGATATAATATTATTTAAAGCTTCGCTCTGTAAATGTGTATAGAATTGTTAAAGGGAAAATATTGTATGAAAAATTGTTGGATGTAATGGTGTGAAAAGGCGCCCACCCAAAATTTGCCAATATTTTCCTTCTTTTTCATAGATTACTATTTACAGAATTGTGTAGCGCAGTTATTCTATATTTTTGTATTTTTTTAGTTAAAAGACATTTTATAAATCGCAATGGAAATGTGCAAGTTTTTTTCCTTTCCCCTTTTCTGTTGTAAATCTTTCTCGTTCTTGTTTTTAATGTGAACTTTTTCGCATTTCTTTTCCCATTATTATCCTAAAACCACCTTTTATATACTGGTAAATTGTTAAAATTTAAGGCTTTGAGAATTATTTTATTTATCCAAATATATACCTACTAGTTTATTCGCCCCTAGCCTCTAGGGGAGAAGGAATATGTCAGGAAAATAGCCTTAAATCACCCTAAGACATATATAAACCTTCTCTGAAAAGAATCACCCATTCGGACCAGCTATTTCTGAGATCTTTAGCTACAGACAATAAAACCCTAACTACTTTATAATAAAAAATATAAATTATATCAAAAGAAATTTATAGATATAAATATTTAATTCATAATTTAATAATATAACATTTAGTGTAAAGACCCTGTCTAAATTACTGACTATTAATATTAAATGTGTGAAAAATAGGACTTATATCCATTTATTTTAGGATATATATAATATAAATAATTGTAATTATATTATACAATATATTTATGATATATTGTATTGTGTTGGGTGCTGTTACAAAATATTATAATAGACTTTAAATTAGAGTAGCAAAGTTTTAATTAGGTCGCTATTAAATCATCATCTTTAAACTAAATTTACAAATGATTATTTTTCTTTTTGATATATCTAAAACTATAAACCAATTACCGATAGTTCTTGGCCCCTTTTACTGTTAATTAAGTATTCCTATTTTGTTAAATGTTACTCTAGACTAGTATCTCTATTGTTGAACTTGGTTTTATTTGCACAGCAGCTAGCTAGGAGCTGCAATACTATATGGTTGTGTGTGTGAGTGTGTGTGTGTATGTGTGTATATGTGTGTGCGTGTGTGTGTGTATGTGTGTGCGTGTGTGTGTGCTTGCACATAAAGGGAATACCACAAAAATATCAATGCACTAGTCAAATAGGTCTACATAAGGACCTAAAAACTATAAAATAGATATTACAGTTCTATAAAAATGACTTTGAAAGTTAATATTACAATATTTCAAAGCTTTTGATTTAGGAATGTTTATAGAAATAGATAATAAACAAATGTTTCCAACTGTTTTTTGTCGTTTTTTTTCGAAATTTCAATATTTTGTAGCCCTTCAATATAAATATGATACATAGAAATATCTATGTAAACAAAACTGAAAACTGTTTCATCGATTTTTACTCCTAACCATTATTATAAACATCTTTTGTGTACATAAGACTTTTGGGGAACTAAGTATTCTTTTCATTTATTTAATTTTTATTATTGAAGAAAATATTATAATAAAAAAAGAACGGTAAAATGCTATGCAGAACAACGTATAGAATGGACATTTAATTGATTTTTGTAGCCTGGCAGCTAAGTGAACTTTAAAATTTGTTTGTCTGATTAACCTCAAATACTATAACAAAATCTACCACTGAATTTCAAAAATTCTTTGAAAAATGTCATTTGATGCTATGTTGACTTACAATTTTCATGGAAATTAATAAAAAAAAATATAGGAGATACATTACTAAAAAAGGAATTTAAAAACTCTTTGACTATTAAGCATTCTTAGACTAGATTATTTATAAAATATGGTAATGATGTTGTAATTTATAATAATTGAATAGGAATTAACAGATTTTCATGTAAATTAGCAGATGTAAAAAATTTAGTCAGTGTCGTATCATCTGAGGATATACAGTTAAAATAGTGTTACTTTTTATCAACTACAGAAATGGGTAATAACTTTTTGCTTATGTTTTATTCTGCTGCCGTTTTACTCTTTACTGTCATTTATTTCTTTAAGGTTATTAGCATTCAGTTGTTGTGCTTTTGTTAGCCATATCTTCCTTCTTTTAATTCTTATAAATCAGTAAAATTTAAGAGTTGTTACGCCCCTGAACGGATTAGTAAAAGTTTATCTGTTAGGATTATGTCTATTCATCTTATTATCAATATCCCAGGATTACAACCTTTTACAACTTTTTTAATTACGAAGCTGCTCTATTATTTAGTCTGTCTGCTGGTCTATGATTTAGAATTAATCTAAGTTTTTGCAATTCTATACTTTGTCATCTTTACCATACCCTTTCTTGTAAAAAAACTAGCTTAGAATAACATTTTTTAAATACTTGAGATGTAAACAGGGATCTAAAGGGATAAGACAATGGCCGATAAATTGATTTACATCCCTAATGATGCTACACAATTAGATTACAATTATTGGTTGAAACGCTTGGACAAAAAGTTCCAAGGTTGTTAGGTCACTTTGGGGACTAGTGTAATAAACAGCCCAATGTCCCCTTCCTCCCTGGTTGTAAATTCTTAGGGTATAACTTAATTCTCGTTTTCAATTTAAATTTTCTTTAGGCTAAGCTTCAGCTGAACGTAATTGTCCTTGTTTTATAACATAAGTAATATCACACATTGTACATAAGAAACTTGGCTAATCCCTCTTATTTTCTACCTAAGCTTATTATTTTGGCTTTTGCTCTTTTTAATACAAGGTTTTCTGTTTGACTATTCTTTTTTAATGTGCATATCGGACTGAATATTTTTTCAGGGATCAAAAGGGATAAGACAATAGCCGATACATTGTTGTACAATTATATCCCCAATGTTGATATACAAAATTACCCCTTCTGTAGATTAAAATTAGTATTTGTAACGTTTGGACACTTAACATAATGTTCATTCAACTAGATCTCCAAAAATGTTATATAACTTTGGGGACTAGTGTAATAAACAGGCCATTGTCCCCTTTTTCTCTCTGATATTTTGCTGATATAAAGCTAATTTTGGTTAAAAGATAAACTTCCTTTAAAATGTGGAGTAGTGTCAAAAAAATAATTCTTAAGGCACAGAGTTAGGAAGGGAATGAGACCGACGACCTTCGACAAAATGGCCTAAAACCCCACCAATAATAGGATTCCTAAAACCGTTTTTATTATCTAAAAACACATCCATCCAAATATAAAGCGGAAAAAAAAGAAAAATAAATAAAATTACTATCTTTCTATTAAAGTTTCCACAACTAATAAGTCTACATTTGTCATACAAAAAGTTGAAACTTTTTTTGAATATTCAAAACTGTATGTTTTCTTCTTGTCGTCAGTGTAACTACATAATAGCAAAAGTTTTTAGATTGTAACAATTAGCATGTTAAATATCCGTCAAAAGATTCTTCAGTAATAAATTTTATATCAAACATTGAGGCTGTTTATAGTGTTTATAAAAATTACGTCATACTGGCCTGACATTGGTAATTTAGTCTGTGTATTGGCCTATCATTGGTCATTTGAATTGTATGACGTCATTTTTTTAAAGGCACTATAACAAGCCTTTCAAACAATTGTTTATTGTTTATTTAAGTTATGGGAGCTTTTTTACAATTATTGCAAATAAGTGGGTTTTTTTATTTTAAAAAGAGGTTCTTTTGCGGCTTTTATTTTATAGTACCTTCTCTTCAATTTTCTCCTCAAAACTATTTTATGACCCCATCCAAACTTTGTTTCACACAGGGATCGTAAGGGATAGGACAATCGGTGATAAATTAATTTACTTTAATAGAATATATTTATACTAGCGGCTGCGCCCCTAGCATCCAGGGGCTCTGTATTTCAAGAGCTAGGAAATGGCAAAAATGGCCTAAAACCATCCCAAGACATAAATCCAGAAATAAAATAGCCTAAAACCATCCAGGGGCATATTTGAAGATTCCTTGAAAAGGAGAACTATATCGGTTAAGTGGTTAGTAAGATTCTTCGTTACAGAGAAAAAAGCTTATTACTTTATATAATAGGATAATGGAAAAGTTTGGACAGTGCTAATTTTTACCAACCAATCAAGATTTTAAAAAAGTTCCCGAAGTTTTTAAGCCAACGAATGATAGAATGTGACTATTAAACTTTGGGTACCAGTATAATTCACAATCCAATATCCCCTTCTTTCCTGAGTTTATAACATTCAAAATTACAAACCTATATATTTTTATTTTCCTTTTTTCTTCAAATTTTAAAACTAGAAAAAAATTATTATTAAATGCTTTTCAATGATTACTTGACTGGTGAAAAAGAGAAAAAACCTTCACTGAAAAGAACAACCAATTTAAGTTTTATAATGTAGAGCAGACATTTTTCAATTGAAGCATAGCCCAATTGGTTTATGTTGAGTTTATGACATTTGAGGAAAGCGATAATGGTATATTGCCATACTTTATAAAGGCTAAATTGACTCTTTTGCTAATTTATCAACCAAATTTATAACTGTTTTCTAAGTTAACCTATTTCTATCCATCTTTAATTTCCCTCAAATCCAAAAGTTTTAATTTTATCGATTTAATTCAATTCAGCGTAAAAAAACGTATTACATGGTAATTTGTCAAGATTTGGGACATTTTACCAAAGGAAAACTTTCTCAGGGTTTTAGTGGAATGATATATTCTGTTTGTTTAAATGGGTTTATTTTAGTTCCATGCATAAACTGATTAATTAGAACTGCAAATTAATACAATTGCTTCACTTGAAAATCTTGTAACATTTGGTATGTCAATTTCAAATACCAAAGCTTTTCTTTCATAAACTATATGGATATATTATTACTTGGATCTTACATAGATTATCATGTACTTTCATAAAGTGTAAAGTATAGCTGGTTAAAACAATGACCCCCCCCCCCCCCCAACCACCTCTCTTTATCCCATTCCCTCCCCTCTTACAAGATGAACTAATCAATAAATGATGTCCATGTTAGTAACTTAAATAACGACAATTTTTTCCCTGTCATAATATCCACGTATATTCTACATCCATTGTTCTTTAGTAAGAATTATTAGCTTTGAAACTCGTTCTTTAAGATTATTTTGTATAATTCTTACCCTTATTCTTTTGTTTCAGATTCCGGATAGACAATACAGACCATATAATAGATGTGAATCAAGATGTGAAGGATCACGAGTACGATAGGGTAAACATCATCTGTCCTGTCTATCATCAAGATGTTCCTATGAAGGTAGGTCACCATGTAGTAGAAGGTTCGAAACCCGGCTCTCAAATCTTTACTTATAACAGATTTTGAGGGATTTCATGATACTTAGATTTTAAAAAATCTTATTTTTATTGTTGTTATTTATGGCATTTTCGATTTCAAACTTTACACATAGAGTTCTTTAACTTTAATTGTATATTGCTAAGATTTGTTATTTTTTCAAGTAAAAACCAAATAAATTTATTTTAGAATAAAATTCATAAATTGTGTAAGGCAAAATTAAATAAATCAAAGAAAAAAAACATTAGTTCTATACTGTTGTTTATGAAGTATAGATATAAAAAATGAATGAAAATATACATCCATCAACATAATTAATAACCATCAAGTCAAATTGATTAATTGAAAAATGACTAAATTGTTATTTTTTGTCAAGAAAAAAGTAATTAAGATTCATTGGTACACCAAAAGTAAAAAAAAAAAGTTAGAATGAAATACTTAAATAAGCATAAACAAGAATGGAGATATCTGATACAGGGTGACTTGCAAAAGACCGAATATTACAGCAGCTCTAAAAAACTCTAATATTATCGCTCTTTCCACAAAGTCAAACTACAAGTAAAAGCATAAAACGGACATACAGACATCTTATTCATATTTATTATAGAGTAGCTACAAACTGTCTAAAATGGAATTGTAAGCATTTTAATAGTTATTTCCCGCATCGTATTATAAACAGCTTTCCGCTGATATAGAATGTACAATTATAAGATTAAAACCAGTTTTTTAGCCCCGAGGTGCCGAATGAATACGAGAAATAATTTTATAGCTGTCAGAATCTTGTTTCGTATCTAAAATTTTAACTAACGTTGCATGTTTTAGCTCAAAATAATCATTGAAATTTGTTTAACTAAAAAAAGTTTAAAAGAAATTATTTGGCTAGGAAAATTTAATACATTTCAACTCTTTCATCTTTTTCTGAAGTAAATTTAAAAAGAAATTAATTCTAGGTTTTTTACATTTTATATTTCTTTATAATGTGGTTGGGAAAAACAAAACTTGAAATTCATAATAACAAGGATGACAACATCCATAAAAGCGAAGCACTGAAACGGTAGGACAAACGGACATTAACACTTGTATAGTGTTAGAACTTAATTATCAAAATATAAATTTATAAGAGTCAAAGCAAAATTGTAAGTAAATTTGTTGTAAAACTGCTTGATACAGGATAATTTTTATGGACATACTTACATTTTTAGGGCTTGATTATAGAGTTGCTTCGCTTATTACATTATACTTTGTTGTCCCAGGAATCAATATAAAAAAAATCAGATCAATCCGATGATTTGATCACATAAAAATTTGACGTTAAAAAGTTAAAAAGCAACATGTTTAAAATTTACGTATGGACTTTCTGGTAACGATTATAGAGTTTCTTTGCTTTCTAACTCTTACCTAACTCCTATAGGAATCATCATGCAAAGTTTGAAATCGATAGGACAATTCTAACATGCCTAAATTAACTAAAAGAATTATCCGTTTCGTACGGACGGATGGACGGACCTACCATAATTATAGAATAGCTTCAGTTTTAATAATGTTAATAAAATGAAATAAATAAAATCATTTAGAATCTCAAGGGTTAAGACAATGTATTATAGATAAAACTATCCATTTTTTGATTCAAAATTATTGAATTAAGATATTTTAACTCTGCTAGTTTTTAAACCCAAATCAGGATTTAATACAAAGTTTGGTTATACATAGTCCCTTGCGTTACAACGCCTCTTTAAAGGCGCTTCATCTTTTTTTCACAGTAGATTTTCTCCTATTTCGAGCCCATGCGGGGGACTTAAACCCTGCTGGGCCAATTTTCTAACCCTGCGGGGCAATCACCTAACCTAACATAACCTATTCAAATACTGTGAAAATACGACGAAACGCCTCTTGTATAAGAGGCATTGTGGGGACTATTCCCCAAAGTTTTTAAACAACAACATTTTATTCTAAAAGTCCCCTCCTTCCCCTAGACATTATAACACAACGGAATGTGAATTATAAAGTAGCTTGGCTGATGAAAATATAATTCGGTGAAAAGGAATGAGAGGTCAATGAAATAGGGCCTTAAAAATTAGGCCACTTCCCCTCCAGTGTTATAACATAAAGACAAACTTATAACACTAGTTCTAAGCCAGATTTTTAAAAATAGTTATTTAATTTCTTCTTGAAAAAAAAAATATTTTTGAATTTATGTAAACGAATATGGTACATGGGAAAAATATTATGTCTCTATAAATACGATTAACATTGAAAATTGGGCAATTTTGATATAGGATTTAGATAAATCAAAATAAATCTAAAATAGCTTTAATTCGTCTATTTAATTTTTTACTGGGAAATAAGTTGGAGTAAAAATAATTTTTCTTTAGAGCAAACATTCTTTTAAGTCAAAATTCGATGTATAATCTTATTTATTAGTTTTTAATTTATTTTATAAAAACATAATATTTGAATGTGGTCTATGAACGAACATGGTGTGGCTATTATATTCAAAACATCAAAGCTTTCTTTCTTTCAATTAGGAATTAGAGTTTATGTATAGAAGAGTTGGGAGGGTGAATATTTTGTTCTTATCCTAAATAATGTTAGGTTAATACTTATAACCTCAAACCCCAAGGGGTTAAATCTCAAACTACTGTTTTTTAAGTGTATTTTAATTAAGATTTTTTTTTTAAAGTTAAAAACCTTCATTAGATTTTTAAAATATTTTTTTTTACTTTTGAAAAATATGCAATTCATATGTTCAACTCAACTTTACATTAATAAATCTACATATGCTCTGAGTATGAGGATAAATTTCACCACTTCAGGTAGAATTTTATGATTTTACCATCTTTTCCTCAAATATGTTAATGTGCAGTTTACATGAATTTAAATTTGTATGCTTTTACTGACAATTTACATCTTAACATAGCTCTTCTAAAATTATTCTTGGTTGGTTAGCTTGTTTTTGTTGGTTGGTTCATTAACTGAGTATTATACAACAAAACTTATAAAGTGTTTCATTGGCGATACGATAAGAAAATGACTTTTACTTTGGTAAAACTTTTTGGATCATGGAAAGAAAACGAAGTAGCGGGTTTCTTCGTACTTTTACAATAGATTTTGATAGTTTATTATAGGTTGGGTTAGGTAAATGTTAATGATTGCCCCGCAAGGTTAAAAAATTGGACCC
>NC_137262.1:7370000-7655000 GCF_053477335.1 Acartia tonsa | reverse complement strand
TGAAAATGAATTCATTCCTAATTTTAAAAAAAACATTTCTGAATGCAGTTTTCATTTTTAAATAAATTGAGTTTTACAAATACTTTTTTAGTATACAGGAAGAGAAAAAAATCATTTTAAATTAACTCCTTCAAATGATAAACTAATAATTTCAGCCTGAGCGACCCATCATTAGCTATTACTAAAATTTAAGACTTTAAATTTTACATATTAGATTAATAATTAATTAATTCGTTGATAAAAAATGAATTGGAAAACAATAAAACATTATTACATTATCCATGTTAACCTTTAATTTCAAACAAATATCATGCAACGCCCTTTAAATATGTGCATTCAGCCTGAAAATATATATATATATTATATACTTGATTATTTCATTCTAAACTATAAAGTTTACCAATTTAAATCCTATCAGATCCAATAAAGTTTAATTTGAAAGACAAGGCTAGAAGTGGATCCATATATATACGTGTGTGTATGTATGTGTATCTTTAATATTCTCTATATTAGAAAGATATAGAGATAAAGGAAGGGATATTACCGTTGGCTTCAATTTTTCAATCACTGAATTAATCAAATAAAATGTTTGGTTTCTTACATATTGTTTACAGGCATAAAACCTTTTCATGAAAAAAATGGAGGATAGGGTTTTTTCTATGTGCTATATCCTTTTCCCTCAACTAAATTCACAGATTCGAAAAGACACACACACACAAATACACACCTTAACACATACACACACACACACAGGCACACACATAATTTAGTGGCAGTTAAGGTGGTAGGAACATAAAAGTCACCAGAATATTCAAAATTACATCTCAATTCAACAAGAATTTTTGCTTTTCCAGAAAAAGATGTTAATTTATGGCCGTCTGTTTGTCGGTATGTTGGTCTATAATGCATTTCACATGACTTGCATATTCCCAGACCATGTCCAACTCAAAGGTATTACCAATAGGAAGCTTTCTTAAGAGGGAAAATTATTCCCGCATTTTTAGAGATCTTTTCTTAAGACAGACAGATAGATAAACATCCTAATACTTTGACTTGGACGAAAGCATTACGTCTGAATTTCAATATATCTCCCCACTTCAAATCTTCTTGGCTTAATTTCAAGGTTTTCGATTTTGTGGCGTTAAGTTTGAGTGACGAGGCTGGAATTTGTATTGATATCATTTTGATGTCCCTGGACAGATTCTACACCTGGGATAGGCTAAAGTTTCTATCTGGATTTAGATAATAGTGTGGTGTTTGAGTGGATTGTGGTTGTGTTGTACAGTTAATTCATTTTTCTCTTTTTCATACCTTTGAATTGAATCGTTATTCAAAGGTCCATTCTTAAAACTATGTATAACTATATTCAACATACTATAATTTAGATTACCCGAACAAGCAGCTAAAAGTTGGCACAAATTCCCAATTGTATAATCTAGTTTTAGGCCTGTCATATTCAACATCATATCATATAGGACAGGATAGGATGGCTAAAGTTTGTTGTATATTAGTTTAACATTTTTATATCTGTCTATTTTTTAGTTGTGAAGCTTCTTCATATCTTATTTTGTCCATCTATCCGCAAGGCTATTGGAAAAGCTTTTTATCCTTAGCTATTATTAATTTATTCGAATCTGGTGGATAGGAATCGGTTCTCTTCTATACGAAAAAACTATGTCTAGCATCGTATGATATCCAGCTTTCTATGAATATAGAAATGTACAATCATAAGATTAAAACCAGTTTTTTTAGCCGGTGCCTTCGGCACCTCGGGGCTAAAAAAACTAGTTTTAATCTCATATTTGTACTTTCTATATCCGCGGAAAGCCGTTTATAATACGATGCTAGAAATAACTATTATTTATTTGTCTTTTAGTAAATATTGTATTGCTTTAATGCATTTTTAAAAACAAATTTTGTATCATCTGTGCATAACTAATAGACCCATCCCGTTTGAATATCTGATAGACTCATCCCTTTATGAATATCTAATAGACCAAATCTTTTCAACAATAAACCAATTGTTGCTCTAAAAGAGAGGGATAAGGGCAGGCACATTAAAAAAAATTTGTACTAACTTTTTGGCCAGTCAAAAGCTATCATTCTATATTCAAAACAACCTGTAAGCATATCATAAAAGATAATGATATGATACAAAACAGTTGTCATTAATATTTATAGATAGATATGATGAAACATAAGTTGCCACACTTACGGCAAAAGTAGTTTTCTTACGGTGGCCTATCCTTGTACCACCAGCAAAGGCAAATAAATTTTAAAATAGGAGGAATAACACGACAAGAATTTTAAACATTTCAATGCACAACAAAACTTTTCAAGAATTACACAATATTTTTATACAAATTTAATTTTGATTCTATAAAGAAAAAGTTTCCAAAAGAAAAAAAAATGATGATTCTAATTTTTAATATTAAAATGAAATCAGTTCTCTTTTCTTGTCTGAGCTGAGATGTCTTATCAAATTTTCTTCAAAATCATTTTAACTTTTCCTGTAGTAATTCCTTTTCTTTATTTTTAAAAGCGAAGCTTTTCTATAATTAGGGTCGGTCCGTCCGTACGTCCGTAACGGATAGCTTTTTTCGTTAATTTAGACATGTTAGCATTGTCCTATCTATTTCAAATTTTGCATGGTGATTCCTTTAGTAGTTAGGTACGAGTTAGAAAGCGTAGCAACTCTATAATCATTACCAAAATGTCCGTACGTCCATTTTAAACATGTTGATTTTTTTACTTTTTTAAATAACTTTTTTCGTTAATTTAGGCATGTTAGAATTGTCCTATCGATTTCAAATTTTGCATGGTGATTCCTGTAATAGTTTGGTACGAGTTAGAAAGCGTAGCAACTCTATAATCATTACCAGAATGTCCGTAGGTCCATTTTAAACATGTTGATTTTTTACATTTTTAACAACAAATTTGTATGTAACCTAATTATCCGATTGGTCTGATTTTTAGTATACTGATTCCTGGGACAACAAAGTACAATATTATGAGCGAAGCAACTCTATAATCAAGTCCTAAAATGTAAGTATGTCCATAATCATTATCCTGTATCAAGCAGTTTTTCAACAAACTTACTTACAATTTTGCTTTGACTCTTATACATTCGCTTTCTGATTGTTCAGTTCTGACATTACACAAGTGTTAATGTCCGTTTGTCCTACCGTTTCAGAGCTTCGCTTTTATGGGTGTTGTCATCCTTGTTATAATGAAAGAGTACAATTGTGAAATGAACAACAGCATCTTAAAATTTAACACTTAATGAAAAACCATTTTACTAGTTTTCTGCAGGTATCGATGTATTTTTATTATAGTGTTCTGTATATTATCAAATTTCCTATTGATAATAATTCTAACATAAACATTATCCAATAAACGCTTAATTATTTGTAGCTGAGAAGATAATGGCAAAATAGGTTTTCTTCAGATTGAATAAACAACCATCCAAGGTTAAGTTGCAAATTTAGGGTATAGTCCCTTTCGTGGCAACGATCCTTTAGGGACGATTCTTCGTTTTTTCACAGTAGCTTTTCTCCTACTTCTAGCCCATGCGGGGGGCTCTAACCCTGCGGGGCCAATTGCCTAACCCTATAGGTCAATCACCTAACCCAATATAACAATATTAAGGGGCATTGCCAAGATAGGGACTATTTCCCAAATTTAATGTATTTATTAATTGTTGTGCTTTTTCAGATTTTTCACCATATCCTTTCGCTCGTTCTCACCGATGCCCAACACGATGGAGTTCAAGGCCGGAGAGGATTACTACTTCATCTCCACTTCAAGCAAGGAGGACATGCATAGGTAATATTTCACAATTTTATCGCTTTTCATTGCACGACCTTTGTCTTGTTATTGGGCTATATGATATTATAATGATATTACAATGGATATAGTATTTACAAGGATATTGTGAAATTACCCCCCCCCCCCCGTTTGATTTTACCCAATTCCCTCCCTCTGACCATATCTGAGTACTGTATTAGCAACCTAAATTGATTACAAAAATTACACTGTAACAATATCCACGTATTATACAATATCCATTAATATTATAATATACAAACTTGCACAATCTAAATGCATACTGATCTAAAAGGAATCTTCAAGAAGTAATAATAATGATAATAATAATACTTATGTAAGTAAAATACTGGAAATTCTTTTAATTTGCCAATAAATCAATAAAAATAGTTTTACTATAGAGGCATTTATCAGATTAAAGAAAGATAATACAAAAAAATGCCTTTTAGATGATATATTTTACCACTGAACCCACACATTTGATAGATACTAGATAGTTATTAGTTATTTCTTTCATCGTATTATAAACCGCTTTCCGCTTTTTAGCCCCGAGGTGCCGAAGGCACGGGCTAAAAAAACTGGTTTTAATCTTATGATTGTACATTTCTATATTCGTAGAAAGCTGGATATAACACGATGCTATATATAGTTTTTTCGTATGGATGAAAACCGGTTCCTATCCACCGGATTCGAATGAATACGAGAAAAAAGTATTAATTTGCCACAGCTTTTAGAGCATAATAAAAATGACGTCATATGTTGTAAATGACCAATGATAGGCCAGTATACATTGTCATTGACCAATGGTAAAATGTTTACTGACCTATCAATGGTCGTTTGTATTGTATGACGTCAATTTTAATTTGGTACTGAAAGCTGCGTCGTCACTAAATTATCAATCTAAATGATCTCTCTTTCCAACAAGGTCAATATCCAAACTTTGTCCCACATTTCCATGGAACCGTTCTTCAAAATTATCGGCCAATATTGCATTTTTATGTCAAATTCATTTGCAGGCAGTTTTCTCTCTTTACTTTTCTTCTCCTGGCTTGTTTAAGCATAATAAGCAACGTTTTAGCTTTGCAATTTTTTACTTTATTCAAAAATTTATATTATTGAATTCTTACTAGCGGCTACGCCCCTAGAGGCCATTGAGATGGGGTGGAAATATTTTAGTATTTTTGGGCGATTTTTCTTGGGAGGGTGGTGGTGCCCTCCCCAAAAATAGCTATAAATCTTCCCAGGAGTGAGATCCTTTAGTACAGTTAGATATCCTGTTACTTTTTAAAAAGAATTATAGTACTAAAAAAACTTATTGTGCTAATTTTAAAATCTTGAAAAACCCAGTAAGGAAAATTTTATAAAAAACTTTAAATTCTCGCCATGGCACTTAATCATAACTTGATTTAAGATGTTTTTTCTAAGAAAACAATTCTCTCCCCTAAGACTTAAAATAATTTAAAACTGACAGACAAAGCCAATTTGTATTACAACCGAAACTTTAAAAACATTAAAGGATTGGGGTTAAATATATCTTATGTCAGCCGCAGGATAAGGATTGTGTAATTTTTAAATTTTAAACTTTTCTGGTTCTCTGTATTTCTATTAAACTTAGAAATTCCTCAATTCTACATTTTGCAAGTCAGGAATAAAGGGACTAATAATCTTATTACAAAGAAGTTAGTTCATATATACTGTTAGACGTTTTTCACTAATGGACAAATAAGTTGATTGCCTTGATTCATGCTTTAAGCTTTCAAACAAAGATCGTGAAATTTAGAGGGTTACCTACCTATTTTTGATAAATATTGACCACATGTCCATAAACTTTACGTTACAAGATTCATAAGGTCTAAAAGAATGGTTTAACTGCCCCCTAAAAATGATCATACCTTTATATCTGAACTGCTGCGCCTTTTTTTCACTAAACTCCGGCTGCTTTGGTATTTTGTAATGGTAAATATCAATTATGCACATTTGTGTATGTATGTATGTATGAGTATGCTTTACACATGTGTATCATATGTATGCTCCAATTTCTTTTCTTTCTAGATCAGGTGCATTGCCTTGTCTGGATAAAAAAATATGGATGTAGCCTTTTTAAACAATAATTTTAGTAAGATTAAAGTTTCTAAGCCAAGTATCATTTTAAAAGTTAATCCTTTAGAAGAAAAAAATATTTTTTAGCATTAAAAAGATAAACCGAAAGAAATTCAAAGTTAATCTCCATTTTTATTACACGTTTTGTCTGTCTAAAATATTTCTATTTTTCCGTATGCCTACTATTGCATAAAAACATATGCGGAAATCTTATTGCCAAAAAAAGTAATATTTTGTCCTGTGTTCCATTGTTTTGCTTTTTTAGGCGAATCCATGGAGACTGTAGAAACCACAACATGAAGGTCGTCTTTAAAGTTGGACCCCGCGCAGAAGAACCAGAACAGCGGCATCCGAGCATTAATGATCTACTTCAGTGGAGCACCACGGCAAGGCCTCCAACCAGCATCAAGTTTTACACCAGGGACTCCGAGGGAGACAGCAGGGTTAACAGACCACACAATTATACAACCTACTTCTTTGATTCAGAAGGGAACAAATTTGGACAGGTATTGTAACTATGCATATATATAAGTAACAGAATGTTTGTCTGTTTGTACTGAAGGATATCACTAACCGCTCAACCGATATGATTCTCATTTGCAGTGTAGATTCTCATTAGTTCTAAAAGATTATAACTATAATGGTGGAGAGAACCACCAACATCCCAAATGAAATCGTTACTAGACTAAACTGACATCCACCCCTCTCCCAAAAAATATCCGTTTAAAATTAAGATTTGCAAGTGGAGAATGGTTGAATTCCCCACCACCTCAAGTACTCCTAGAGGCATCTAGGGCGTAGCCGCAGGTTTTATATAATCTAATATATCATAGAACAAAACAAAGTTTGATTACTTTTTTGCAAGTTTCAAAGGTAAAGCTTAGATTCTTTTAACTTAGAAAATTTGAGAATGCAGTATTATTTTAGTTGTTTAAACTCTGTTAAAACTTAATGTTAATTACATAAATTTATGATATGTGAGAAAACTGACATAATTAATGATTAATTTTAGGAGATCAACACTCGACTGGATGAGCCCGGGACCCATGTTTCCCTAGTGAAGAAGGTTAGGGACAAGATCAAGCAGGAAGCATCCACCAAGATATCAGCTGGCCATCTTGCTTACCTATCACCAGCTGTTCTCTTCACTGTCATAGCAGCAGCACTGGCTTTGTAATCAAATTGATTACCTAATACATGGTAGATGAATTTACAAGCTTTTTAAAAGCTGTAATAAAATAGACTACTAGACAATAGAGCTCTGAAAGCTTTTAAATGAAGTCTATAAAAATGAAGCTGCCTTCATAAAATAATAATCTAGTCAGCTATACTGTTTTTAATGTTGGATGGCCTTAAAAATTAAATTAAAATAAAAGTGTGATTTAATCATTATTTGTAATCTTTAAAAAGAATCTTATACCGTATATACTCCAAGCAAAATGCAAAATTTCTTTTTTTCTAGAATATTTGTTGAGGTCAAAGCTATGCGTTTGTCAATATGAATTGATTTGACATTGGTTTTACAATTTTCTTTTCAACTTCCTTCACAAAGATCGATTGATATCTGATATTGGTGTTCCTATTTTTTGTTTGGATTTTGGCAACGAACAAGAGTTTCACCAAAGAGAAAGTTTATTTCACTTTTTTAAATCTAAGAAACTGAAATATTTAGAATCAATTATTTTTGAAATTTTATTACGAGATTTTAGATTAGGATACCCTAAAAAAATAATATAGGAAAATCTATAAAAATGGTTGAAGGAACAATTTTTAGACTTTTTGGTCAATCTCTAAAGGAGTATTTGATATTAATAATAGAAACTAAAGTTATCAATACAGAAATAGATTTCAAAAATAACAAGAAAATTTCAAAAAAAAGTTATATTCCCTTTTTCCAAAAGTAAAATGAATGAACCATGACTAAGACAGTAAGACTGTGAAGCACAAAAAAGCCTGGAGAATTGAGCAAAAACAGTTTGTAGACCTGAATACAACAAAGCTTGTAGTTACTCATGCCAGTTAGTATTCCCTTATCTCATGTTTTTGTCCAATATTCTAGACAGACATTGTTTCATTTTCATTTACCTAGGAGACAGCTTAAGTTGCTTTGAATATCTATAATACAAAGTAGAACCATGTCTGTCTGTCTGTTTGTTTGTAGCGAAGGACCTCGCTAACCGCTGAACCGATCGGGTTCTCCTTTACAGGGTAGCTTCTCATAGGTTCCGGGAAGGTTTATAACTATTTACTTGGGGGGTGGGACATCCCCAACCCCTCCAAAAAATGAAAAATACCCCCTCCCCCCAAAAAATATTTCTTTTTAAAACTAAAATAAAATAGTGGGGTCGACTAAATTTTTCTTTTTAATCTAAAATACAAAAAAATTAGTTTCATCAAACCTCTTGGGGCAAAGCCCCTGGAGGCTAGGCGCGAAGCCGCTAGTATTTACATAAAGCTTTTATTTTTCAAATTTTTAGTTTTAGAGAGGGTACATAGATATAAAAATCTCCTAGAATATTACTTTGTTACTCATGACACATATTATACATAAACCAAAAACTGAAAACTTTTTTTCATAGTAATCTATTGTGTATTTTTCCCAAAACATATCTAATAATTAATTTTGTTATTCTTTCTTTTAGTAAAAACCTGTAAACTGATCATCAAGCCAGTAAAACATTAACTCTAATGTTAAACAAAAACTATTCCTGCATTCTTTAATACATAATAGATTTACTCTCTCTCTTCTTTTTCTCTCTAGATATCTGACTTATAATCTCACTCTCTTTCTCTCTCTCCTAATTCTCACATTCTCACAAACATAATTACTAACATAAATAAAAACCTACAATAACATAGATAAACTAACAAACAAAGAATCATTTACAAACTTTTTATGCTGCAAATGTCTAAATAAATAGACAAACAACAAAACCAATAAAGGCTTTTAAACTATACACAATGAGGTGGAATTTAAAGTATTCAGACAAAAATAATATTTTATTTTATTTCATACTTACATCTATACACTTTAAAATTTATATAATGTAACAAATTGTATGTTATAATCTCAAAGAAAAAGAATGTGTACTTTGCTTGAGATAAACTGCATTTAATTAAGCAATTTAAGGTCATTACCAAAACAAAAACCTTATCATTTATATGCTGTACCCCCACCGTACAGTGCATAATTTATTATACAACCCTTAATTAGATTAAACTTTGCAAAAAAGTTTCCTCTACTTTCTTCCTTTGTCATAACAATATATTCACAAGTTTGGATCAAAGCATATTCTGCTTATATAAATTATATTATGTATGATAAAAGTTTTTGGAATTTGCATATTAGTTTTGCAAGTATAGCACTCAGTTCAGAATTAACAGGAGGTAAAATGTTTCTTTAATATTAGATTTTACTTTCACTTCAAGAGGTTTTTAACATTGTTTCTAGGTTTTGTATACCTAGAATAATAACCAACATTTTTAAAAATATGAGTGTAAGTAATTTAGATCATTTTACCAGGTTTATTTGTCGTTTTTCTTCTTTTCCAATCATTTACTGTTTTAGTTCTTTCATCTAACTGAGTTTTATTCTTTTAGGAAGTAAATTATGATTTCATAAAATTTCTGAAATTATTAGTATCAAATTATTTCTCAACATATGAAGAGTAAACGGGATATTAATATTGAATAAACTAAATATTAGATAGAGTAAAATATTCCTGTATTTACCTATCTCTCAATATAACCTGACCTACCACGAATTTGCAAAGCTTATCCATCCCTTTTCTCCCCCCCCCCCCCTCCTCTCTTTTTAACTTTCCCTTAATCTCTCCTTTATTGGAAAAGCCAATCTTAACCTTCTAAACACCTCCCCCTCCCCCCCCCCCCTTTAACTGTATCTTTGTATTGGTTATGTCTTGCTATGCATTGCAGTTCTCTTAAATGAGAAATCCTATATCTTAACTGTAAATGACTCATAATTAAAGAAAAATTAAATGAACAGGTTATATTTTACAATATATTATTGAATCTAGCAACAGGATGATATGTATAATTATATTCCACAAACGAAATTCTTTGATATTTTAACTTTATTAATATTACAAAGCAGACAAAAATTAAATATTAGTTAACTTTTCAAAGGTTTCAATTTTATCTTCTAAAATATATTTGACACTCCCTTTAACCTTTAACCTGGCATCACAAATTGATTTACTTGAGCTTGGTTTGCAAAATACTGTATATACTATACTATGTTATACATACAACACTCAAGGGAGGGTTGGTGGAGGAGGGGGTGTATAGAATTACACAGATATGTGTGAATTCCTGCACAAATGCAAGCAAATCTTAGCAAACCATTCAGAGGATATTTGCAAATTTGCTTTGGCCTGCTTAAGCTTATTCTAGTGTTATATTGTCCAGATTTAGAGTTGTTATGGAGTAACCAATACTTCCTTATCTCTGCATTAACATAAAATATTTTTAAGACTTTCAAGACAATTAAAATCTTGTTAGCTCATGTTAACTTGAATTTAATTCAAAACTAAAAAAATTAAGGATAAAATTTAAGTGCTTAGCCAAATGGTGATTTGAAGCATGCCTGCATTAGGCATTATTTCTGTAAATGTATTCTAACTCTATAAACTGTGTGTAATGTGTATGTGAACCTATAAACATGGTCCTAATTTCATGTACATGTAAACAGTAAAGGTTCTATATCATAAATTGCATGGAGTGCAGAGAGGTAAACACTAAACATATGAATGTTTACAATGGGTGTACCAAAAATAATTAAATCTTCTTATTATTAATCTCTATTTTAAATCAAAGAACATTATTACTTATTCAGACAGGGATAATTATGTTACATAGAATTTAAATTTCTATTCAAAGGAAGATAATGATCGCTACATAAAAAATAAAATCCAAAATACTTCGAATAGTGGAAATAGACTAATTTAAGTTTTTTTCATAGCTTTTGTGTAAAAACATAAAAATGAAAATATCTATTTGCTGGACATCCTATACAAATAGCTAAATGCAGCTAAAGCCAGTTGGGCCTTTCATTGCTGGCAATTGCATTACATGGGATTACACATTTACTACAATTTTAAACAATACAGGCATGCCAGCTCAAATTTATGTATGTTGAAAATTTGACATAAATTTGAAATTGTAGTTAACTTCATATTATCAAGAGGAAAGGAAAAGAGGAAGAGAACAATTCTTACACTCAAAACTACACATGACAACAACATATTAACTTCTATGACACTTAAGGAAGCACCTTGAAGATAAAAATATGAATAGCTAAGATAAAGTTGTATTGTAATGTTTTCAAATAATTATGTGAAATCAGATTTGAAAATTGCTGTTTTTGTACAGGACAAAAATTACAAATATTTTTCAAACTCAAATATTGAAACTTTTTATTTTGATACCTATATTTTTTCGTGGATTAAAAAAATCTTGTAATACAATATACACACGTTAGTTTGTATGAAGACAAGATAGAACAATATGCAATCAAATATTCAGCATTCAATCTGTCGTTTACCACCCCTCCAACTTTCCTTTCCAACTTTCTCTCTTTTGCCTAAATTCTCATCACCATTACCTCTTCTCTTCTCCTTTAGATACAATAGCAATAGAGTTAACAAATCATATCTATATTTCTGGTAACTACTTGCACATATTTTATTTATCTTTGGTTGTATAATGTTTAATTATTAAGTTTCATTTTAAACTAACATTATGATTTAAGTCATGAAATATCTAATTTAAAGAGAATTCTTTAAGTTAAACAAACATACTATCATATTTACTAAACCTGTTTGAGATTGGTCTAATTACACATTTATATGGATGAGTATCTCTATGAATATCAACTACTTGTAAAATTCCTTCCCTATTCCTTCTTTCCTTATTGTTTTTCTCCCTTCAGATTCATTTCCATATGACTGTGTTGTGTGACAGTGTATACCTGGCAACAATATTAGGTTATTGTTGCTATCATCCTTTCTAGGCTTGTGCAAGAAACACTAATTTTTAGAAAGTTTTTTGCTATTGAAATATATTGAGAATTAACTATAAAAAAAATGAAATCTATTTAGATCCCTTAATTTGGCTAAAATTGATTGTACAAAGAATGTAACATTATAAATACACTAATTGGTAAAAATAATTAAACTTTTTTGCCTAAAATAGGAGAAACTTATTTGAAGAGAAAAAAAAATTATGAGACTATTTTTTCTTCTGCCATAATCCTATAAGTAGAACTTATCTTAGAACTAAAGTCAATGTCAAATCTTTCAGTAAAATGTGCTGGATTCTCACACATTTTTATATTAAACTTGATGCATACTTTCTCAACTTATATTCTTCTTCAAGACCATTTATTCTCTCTGTCTTCATTTTATATTCATTATCTTTTAAAATTTAAATGCAAAATGGAATAGAAAAGAAAGAAAAATCAGTATTTTATGTTTTGCAGCCATACAGGGATGGGAAAATGACAGATAAATTGAATTCTTTTTCTTTTAATTTTATCAAAAAACTGATTTCCCGTATGAGAGGAAATAAATTATCTACCTGCAAGTTACCCATCCCTGTGTGTATTAATGATATTTTGTGTTTAATGTTTTAATAAATGTAATTTTAGTTCAAAGGTAATGATTAAACATTTAATTTTCCAACTGTCTCCTCATATACCCTGAAGTCTAGTCACTTTATATAAAAAAAAGCTTTTGAAATTATGATCTCACTAAAGCATTTGATTCTCTTCTTTGTGATTTTGTAGTAATAAAATATTGTAGTTGTGGTCTCAGTTTTAGGATTTACAGAGAAATTATTGTGGCTCTGTGTGTACCCCTAATTCTGCACCACATTAATGTTGTAAAACTTTAACTAAATCACCATCAGTGTCTAAAACTGTAATTCTGTATTTTATAAAATAATTATAAAAAATAATGGAGATCCTTATTTCCATTGAAATACTGTAATAAAGGTTTAATGTTAAAATGTGATAAGTTATGTATAGACATTAAATTTACATGATATTCATGCTGTGTATTATAATTATTGTCGTTTTTTATTAATTTTCATCATTCTCTATAGTGTATTGGAATCAAGTAATTTCTCATTCATTTTAATATTACTTTTGAATAGAGCACAAAACCTGATTGATAAAATAGATCTTTTGGTTAAAGTTTAACAAAAATTGAAATTTCATCATTTGTTCAATTTGATATCCTATTTTTAGTAAATTATGTAACTCAATTTAAATAAATTATAAAATCTTTAATTTTTCCGTTTCAGGCTAGTCATTTGATTTTTAAAATCAATAGTCAACTGTTCCTAAATTCTAAGTAAATGATTGTATTATATAACTTAATAATAAAATAGTATAAAAATTATTGTGAAGCATATATTTTGAAATTTTGCATAATTTGTAGACGTAGATAATAGATTTTTGGAATAAATACTTGAATCAAATTAGATTTTTTTTATAACTGATTCCCATATTATTAGTTGTTACCTTATTAGTTAGTCTATCGTATAGAATCAAGTTGATATATTTCTTACAAAGAAGGATGTCTGTGAAAAATGCCTAACTAGCCTTATTACTTGGGAGATTTTTTTAAACAAAATATATCAGTGCAGTGGGGCGAATCTCACCCTCTAGGCAAACCCACGGTAGTATTGGGTATGTGTGTGAATTTGCTATAACTGCAATAGAATATTGAAAATCGTCTTTATTCATGTAGGTTTTTTTAGCTATTCTTCCCAGGCATACAGTGCTTATGTAGAATAAATTACATGTCCTTGTATTTTTATACCTGTTTTGTAGAGAAACATATTAACAACTTTGTAGAGTAGTTGTGCTAAAATGAAAATGAATTAAATAGAAGATTTCCAGCTAGAAAATATATTTCTTTTGCAATAAGCCACATTGTAGTAAGATTAATTTTGTATGAAAAAAGAATTATTTTTCTTTTCTCTCTACCTCCCTTTCTTTTCAAATCTATGGAAACCACATCAATGATTAAATTTATTTTTTGTTCTTTTATTTGTTTAATAAATTGTTTTTATTTTTTGTAAAGTGTTTATATTACACTTTTTATAATGCTTAGTGTTGAATTCAAAGTCTAAGAGAATTCTTAGAAAGGTGTTTAACAAGTTTATCGAAGTGATTTATATATTAACTAGCGGCTTCGCCCCTAGCCTCTAGGGGCTTTGCCCCAAGAGGTGATAAAAAAATTAAGGTGAAATTCGTAAAAGGACCAAGGAAATCTCCTGCAAAAAAAAATAAAGGACCAAGGAAATCTTCTGCAATAAAAAAATAAAAATGGGGGGGGGATTTTTTGGTTTTTGGGGGGGTTGGGGGTGTCCCACCCCCCAAGATAATATCTTAAAACCATCACAGGACCAGTAGGTATAATCCGTGAAAAGTAGAGCCCAATCAGCTCAGCGGTTACTGAGATCTTAAGCTTCAGACGGACAGACATCGTTCTACTTTGTATTATAGACAAGAATGTTTAGATAAATTATTATGAATTATAATATTTAAACTTAACTGTTACTGCACACTACATTAATTTCATTATTGTTTGGAAATTATCTAATTTTGGAGAAAAAATTTCCAAAAAAATTATAGGGAGGATTCTTATAAAATATTGAAATTATTACCAAATCTACATTCTACACTAGAAAATAAACACAGCTGTCTATCACTTGTCCTTCAATGTTTAAATGCTATGTAATAACGATAATAGGTCCAGAAAAATCTAACAGAATCCTAGAATACAAAGAAAGATTCTATAATTCTCATTAGATTCAGGCGTCAAAGATAAAGCCTTTAAAAAATGATAAATATTGTTTTACTTTACCTAATTAGTCTACTCTTATTTCTTTATATTTGTTTACATAAGCACCAGGGATATGACACAGAAAGTTCAAGTAATTTTCCACATACTAATTTTTTACACACATACTAAAAAGTATTTGAATGTTTTTCTTGTCAATGTCCATTAAAGTCTGGTTTATCGCATCGTTTCATAAACAGTTTTCCGCGGATATTAAAATGAAAAATTATAAGAATAAAACTTCTGCCCCTTCGTGTAACAAAACTGGCATTTATCTTATGATTTTCTTTTAATATTAGTGAAAAATTTCTGTAATACGATGCTATACATTATTTTTCAGAATGGCTGAGAACCGGTTCTAATCCAGCGGATATTATTAGGTTTTGAAACCATACTGGAAAAAGGGATTTTCCTTTCTATCCGTGTGTTTGTTTATACTCTACTATATTATGGTACTAGTAGGTAAACGAATATAGATACATATATACAATATAGGCTCTATGTAAACATTACTCGATATCTGAGTAAACCAAAACCTATATACAGGATTAAATATTATTCATTGTGTTTACTTTATTTTTATTACATTTGCATACATTTCTAACCCAGCTTTAAAAGCTTTTTATAGTGCCGTTAAAAAATGACGTCATACAATTGGTCAATTAAAATGTATATTGGCCTGCCATTGGTAATTTAGTCTGTTTAATGGCCTCTCCTTGGCTTGTATTTTATGACGTCATTTTTTATAGGCAATATAAACAGCTTCCAAGCTTTATGTTCACAATAAAGAAGACCTTTCACCCGTAAAAGTGTTTTGCGCAAACGATCAAACTCACATTAGGCATAGCGCCAAGATAAATTTAAAAGTTTTTTTTGCATTCAAGAAATTAAACATGAAAGGTTTGCTGATATTTATTACCTGAAAAATAATGAAAATTTCGTCCAATCTTAGGGATATTTTTTAAATTTTTCAGAAGCAAAAAATTAACTTTAGAAACCAAAAAAGATTTTTCAATTTTTTTGTATTAATATGTGTTTTCTTTTATTATAAGAGATATCAATAAGGGTTTGAAACATACTTTAAAACATATGTATATTTAGGCATTTAGTGCATTACCAACTAACCAACAACTTATCTTGTCATACACTAAACCTGAACACTTGTAGAGTACAAATATAGGATTAATATTGAAGGACATATCAGCTGTTTGTTCACACTGCAGGTTTATAAAACTTAGCCAAAGTTAAATCTTGAAGATGATTAAAGTCCCTACAGAGATTATGACGTCATACGATAGAATAGCCAATGAGAGGCCAGTATACACTGTAATTGCCCAATGGTAAAATTTATGCTGGCCTCTCATTGATTATTTTATCGTATGACGTCATAATCTGTGGTGGGACTTTATTCATCTTCTTAAATCTTTCAATCATTTATTAGATTTCTTGTATTTAGAGCACCTTGACTTCAGCAAAGCAATTGATGCATATTTTCTTTATATTGACTATCTTATAATATTTATAGCACCGTATTATAGACAGCTTTCCGCAGATATTACAATGAAAAATCATCAGATTAAAACAGACACAGTGACAGAAGGCTCGGACTAACAAAATAATTAATTATCGTTATATAATTCGTTAATCCAGCGGATATTATTCGGATTCGAAGCCATACTGGAAAGAAATTAACAAATTCTTTATGAAATCATGAATATGATATTTTTAAAACTTTGTGTGTTTTGTGGAGAAAATAATTGAGTTTCAAGTAAAACAAACAAAAACTTGCACATATACACACAAAAATTTTAAAAGAACGTTATGTACATGTATAAAAAAATCTAATTTTACTTCTCTTTACAAGGATAAATATGTTGAATTGTAGCGAAAAAATAGCGTATAGTGTACAAAAAATGACGTAATTCAATACAAATGACCAATGATAGGCCAGCATACATTGTAATTGACAATGGTAAATTGCATACTGTCCTATCATTGGTTATTTGTATTGTATGACGTCATTATTTATTGGATACTATACGCTGTTTCTGTAGCGAAGATTTCATCTATCAAAAACAAAATAAGTACTTTGTGTTTGTGTATTCTAAGCATTATAATATAAACATATAAATACCAGCTAATAAGAATTTTTAAATTTAAATTTTATTTTGTCTTATAAAAGTACTTTATTTGAAGAATAATCTTTTACTGTCTCATTTAATTTAATCAGACACCTAATTATGGTTAAGACAGACTATTTCAAATCTACACATTATTAGCAAGGAAGGAGGTAATATCCCGAAAATAACCAGTAGAACACATGCAACCCTCCTCCACCTCAGAAGATTTAAGTAATCTACAGGAAAGCCCTATAGGGTTAGGAAGAGCCTTATGATCAGATCTCAACGGGAGTTTTATTAACAAGGATGACAACATCCATAAAAGCGAAGCACTGAAACGGTAGGACAAACGGACATTAACACTTGTTTAGTGTCAGAACTGAATAATCAGAATATGAATGTAAATTTGTTGAAAAACTGCTTGATACAGGATAATGTTTATGGACATACTTACATTTTTAGGACTTCATTATTGAGTTGCTTCGCTTGTAACATTATACTTTGCTGTCCAAGGAATCAATATACCAAAGTTTAGATCAATCTTATGATTAGATCACATAGAAATTTGTTGTTAAAAAAGTAAAAAAAAATCAACATGTTTAAAATGAACGTACGTATATTTTGGTAATGATTATAGAGTTGCTAAGCTTTCTAAATCATACCTAACTACTACAGGAATCAACATGCAAAGTTTGAAATCGATAGGAAAATTCTAACATGCCTAAATTAACGAAAAAAGCTATCCGTTACGGACGGACGTACCGACCCTAATTATAGAAAAGTTTCGCTTTTAAAAAGAGGTGCATGTGTGATCCACTGTTAAATTGGAGGAAATTATTAATGAGAGAAGATTTAAGGGAGGGTGAGTTAAAGAGAGGAGTAAGAAATGTAAGTTTAGAAGTTAATTGAGATTTGGTTATGCCTGGCTAACCTTCTAATGGATTCTAATGGAACTTGATAATTTCAGTCTATAAATTCACTGTGTGGATTTAAAATCAAAACTAAAATTACATTAAATTATGTGTTTATAAAAATTTGAGAAAATTAAAAAAGGGGTTTTATTAATAATTATAAATTAAGGACTTACTTAATATTATCTTTTATGCTAAGTTTCATATATATTAGACAATTATTTCATAACTAAATTATCCAAACTTACCCTTATTATAGAAAAGTCTTGCTTTAAACGAAGTTTATTTAAATTTAATTTTTGTGCTTGATTTATTGTCCTACAGTGACTTTATCCATTAAAGTTATTTAAATAGAAATAAATAAAACATTCTTAAATTAAAAATTTTAAAACAAGATTTTAGCGTCGGCATTTTAAGAAATATTTTTTTTTGTATATAATTTCCTTTTATTTTTGAAGAACAACTAAAATTTTGGGAGTTCTCCTCTTTTATAAAAATATTTCTGAGAGGATATTACCAAAATTTGGAATCAAATCGGATATTATAATTTTTGAGCAATTTGAAGACAACAGGATAAAATGGCTGATCGCGCAGCCTATATTCGCACTTTTGCAAAGCCTTACTTAAAAATAATCTGGAATAGCAAACATTCAAGAAAGCACAGGTATCGCGCAAGTCATCTAGGCTATGCGGCTAATCGTTTGACTGAGAGTAGTTTTCAAAGTTGCCAAAAGAAATACCTTTTATCGTTCATTCAGCTTGATCCAACTTTTTTATTTTATTTTTTGTAGACATGTTTATTATTTTGAAATAGTTTCAACTATATTCATCCAACAAACAAGAATGACAACATCCATAAGTAGCGAAGCACAAAAAAAACATGGATGGGAATAAGGACAAGGAGATTTTTAGGAGTATTTATTAAAATCAAGAATCACGAAACCTTTCACACATATTTTTTTTTTTTGCTATTTATATTTTGTAGTTTGAAATACAGACATATGGACATACTGGATACTCATGGTATAGGGAATCTTCACCAAACAAATCAGGCGGCTATCTTCAATAACAGCTGAGAAAATTCCATATTCTCTATAGTGTTAAGCGGACGGACAGTCAAAGTGAATTATAGAGTAGCTTTGCTTTAAAAAATTGTTGTTATTTATGTCCCAGTTACTCTGCAGTGCAACCCAGAGTGCACAAACATTCATAGTTCATACAAAATTGTCAAAATACTTTAGTTATAGTAATAGTTTTATAACAGTTATTTATTGCATCGTATTATAGGCAGCTTTCTGCAGGTATTAAAATGAAAAATGAAAAGATTAAAACCAGGTCAGATTGGCTTCGAATCGGTTTCGAAGACATAATGGAGAAAAAAGGATGACATCTCCATAAGTAGCAAAGCCCTTAAATCGTAATTGAGAAAATCACGTTTTCCCATAATTGTTTCTGACATACAGACGATCATTTCGATTTATTTTCGACTTCACATTTTTTATTTGTTAGATTCCTTAACAATTGCATTTCCTATCTTCTTTTTTTTTTTAAATTGAGTGATGTAAAGAATAAATAAAAGAATGAATAGAGAAATATTCTCAAAAATAATCAGAAGACTATCCCTTATATAAAGTTTTAATTGTTTTATGGGAACATTTAAACTCCATAAATATATATAGTCATACATTATAATACACTATGCATATCACACTAACGAGAAAAAATGACCTAATTAAGAAAATCAGGGACATTCAGTTTTATTATTATGGGCGACTTGATAACTAATAAAAAAAATTAAAGACTAATTCTTAAGATACATATAGGAGTGCAGCAACTCTATAGCTAATTAAGCCAGTCAGTAGAATAGAGTGAAATGATTTTTAATACTCTTGATTTATCTTAGGGTCGCTCTCAAAATTAAGTTTTGGTGTTTTTCAACAAAGTGCCTGTTGAGCATTGAAACCCAACCCCCTCATTTTTTAAAAAATAAATTGAAAATAAGAGGAGAATATTTTTCCTTTACTTTGGGATAGGTTAGGTTATATTTGGGTACTGGGTATTTTTCTCAACGCCTAAATTTTTCCCCCTAAAATTACACATTCTAATTATTATATATAGCTAGTTTTATCACATAGCTAGTTGATTGATAATTGATCATCCAAAATAGTTCAAAGAGAAGCTTTGAAAGTTTGAGACCTGATTGCAGTTTTGGTTGACATTGTGCTCCGGCTTTTAAATTCATTAGACTAAGGATTTTAAATTAGTTTATATATTTAAAATTTAACCAATATATCAGTCATTAACCTAAGGATTTAACTACAGAAAATTTGCTAGTCTATCATTTCTCATAATTCATTGATTAATCCTATTATATAAAGTAGTAAGCGTTTTTTGTCTGTCTTGCTATCCGCTGAACCGATACTGTTCTCCTTTACAGTGAAGCTTCTTATAGGTCCTGGGAAGGTTTTAAACTATTTTTGGAGATGGTGTCTTCTCCCCCCCCCCAAACTTTTTTTTAACTCTTTTGAAACTCAAATTTAAAATGGGATGAGGTCGACTTTTCCCCCTCCTACCAGTGCCTTTAGAGGCGTCTAGGGTCGTAGCCGCTAGTTTTAAATAAAATATCTAAAAAATCAATAAATATGTCTAAAATTAATTGAGCCTTTATGGGAACCAAAAAAATTCTTTCTTCTGTTTTTCAGAAATTAATCATTTTTCTACTATGACTCATTTTGTTTGTTTGTCTATTTTTGTGCTTATAGAAGTTTCATCCTTGTCATACGTTTTAGTCAAAATACATTTATTAAAACCGTAGTCAGAGAGTAAACTTATTGTTTTTTTCACCTATTGGTTATTCCATTTATGTATCCCTTGTTTATAATTTACTGACTTTTTAAAATTTAATTTATTTAGAATTGAAACAAGATAGTTAGTTATTAATTTGGAGTATCATTTAGTCTCATGATAATAGAGTTTAGCAAGAGTAATCTTACAAAATACATCAATTTCTACAGCTCCATGGTCTACTGTCTAGATCAAGAAACTATCTATAATCACGTGGTCTATTACTATGGTAGACTGTCTAGATTAACACACTGACTATATACACATGGTCTACTAGGGTGGCATAATATCTAATTATTACATTATCTATAACCACATAGTTTATTGTAATGGCATACTGTATAGATTAAGATAATGTCTATAACCACATGGTCTATCACCATGGCATACTTTATTACGACACTGTCTTTACTCACGTGGTCTATTATAATGGCATACTGTATAGATTAAGATAATGTCTATAACAACATAGTCTAATACTATGGTATACTGTCTAGATTAAGAAACTGTCTATAACCACATGGACTATCACCATGGCATACTTTTGAAATTACGACACTGCCTTTACTCACGTGGTCAATTATAATGGCACACTGTCTAGATTAACTATAATTGCATAGTCTACCATTATGGTATATTGTATAGATTAAGAAACTGTCTATAACCACATGGTCTATTGTAATGGTATAATGTCTAGATTAAGAAACTGTCTATAACCACATGGTCTATTACTATTGCATACTGTCTATATAAAGAAACTGTCTATAACCACATGGTCTATTACTATTGCATACTGTCTATATAAAGAAACTGACTATAACAACATGGTCTATTGTAATGGTATATTGTCTAGATTAAGAAGCTGTCTATATCTACATGGTCTTCTAGGTGGCCTACTGTCTAGATTAAGAAACTGTCTATAACTACATGGTCTACTACTATGGCATACTGTCTGGATTAAGACAATGTCTATACACACATGGTCTACTAGGATGGCATACTGTTTAGATTAAGACAATGTCTATACCCACATGGTCTACTAGGATAGCATACTGTCTAGATTAAGACAATGTCTATACCAACATAGTCTACTAGGATAGCATACTGTCTAGATTTAGACACTGTCTATACCAACATAATCTACTAGGATAGCATACTGTCTAGATTTAGACACTGTCTATACCAACATAGTCTGCTAGGATGGCATACTGTCTAGATTACGAAAGTTTCCTGTTTCATTATTGAACTTTTATAATTTATGCATTAAATTTTGTTATATGTTGTATATCTCTAGCTATAGTATATAGAAAGACAGAGACAGGTAACAAAATTATAGAATAATCAGGGATCTATAGGGATAAGACAATGGTCAATTAAACAATGATAAACAATGATAAACAAAATTACCCCTTCTGATGATTACATTTAGGGGTTGAAACGTTTGGACACTCAACTAATATGAACTTATCAATCAAAATTCAAAGTTGGTAAGACAACGAATAAGAAAATGTTCTTACAAAACTTTGAGACTAGTGTATTAAATAGCTCAATGTCATAGAGAAAATAATAAAAGAGAGAAATCAAGGTATTTGGAGGAATAAAATAGGCAGTGGGCCTTGAGGCCTATATTGAGCAATTGCCGCGCTAAATTTTTAGTGTTATTCCACCACTTTTCAAAATGGGAATATTTTAAAATTAAATGTAATTTCCAGACAATTATAGTTGCCGTTTGAAGCATACATCTGATTTTTATAGGATGATATAGAAATATTTAGAAATATTACCAATTCTGATAAAACCTGATAAAAGAATATAAAATTATCATTATTAATTTCTCTTAACTTTGCTACTGACTTTAATTATTACACACATTATTAGTTTATAAGATTCATATTGCAGTCTATCTAACTTTTATTACTTAATAAATAAACGTTTTTACAAATTTATATAAGAACTTGATTGTAAATCATAATAATTAGTTTTTCAGTGCCATCTAGCTTTGAATGTAGAACTAGAATATCAAAGAGTTCATCTAATTTTATTTTGTCAGTATTTTTCTTGTTTTGGATTTTCGTCACTAAAGGGCCAAACCCTGAGGGCTAAATAACATCACTTGAAAATGTTAAAAATATTGTAAAAACGAGTATTATCCTAGAAAAAACGTAGATAGCATTACAGATTATTCACTAATTTGTATTACACAGTTTTGAAATATTTTATTTAATATTTATCCTTAGTTTTCAAGTAAGAATTTGAAGTAGACAACTAGCGATCCTGGTGGCTTACAGCTGAACTATTAATTTTTTTATTAGTAAACATTTAAAAGTTTTATCATGTTAATTAGATTTAAATATTACATTTAAGCTAATTTGAAAAAAAATAAATTTTTGATCATAAAAGGTAAATCCTCCAATTTTTAAACTAGGCGTAACAAACTTTTCTACCAGACCAAAGCCGTCCCTGGCTGTTTGTTATTTAAGATCCTAAATCAAATTATATTTTAAATATTTTCTTAATTTTTTTTTTAAAACCTAATAAGTTATAGAATAATGATAATAATAAGAAAAAAAAATTTTTTGTATTTTTTTTTCTATATATAGAATAGGTTATGATTACGATGCAAAAAGCCGTGGGCGGTTTACATAAATAGCAGACGAATTATTTTAGTAGGGGGGAAGTAGTATTTTACAATGAAAAAGGGGTGAGTATTCATCCTCTTATCCTTTTTCCTTATGCTCAATGTCCACTCTCTCCGTGGATATTAGTCCTCTGATTTGATAGTGTAATGCCCACCTCCCCCATACCCCTTCTCCAAAAATTACCTTTTAAAAGAGTGTTGAGACAAATGACTAGAATTCTTCCTCCTATAGAAGATGTTATTTTGTTTATACTTTGGGGATGTACATCAATTTATCCACCTTATTCCTTATTGAAAATTATTCAACCCCTGTTAATTCTTTCCTCCAAAACACTAAAGGGGATGGGGGTTAAATAACTGTATGTCCCGGCCCCGTGGACCATGTGCTGTATTTCCATTGGGTTTTTGTCCTAATTTTAACACAGCCAAGTCGCTACAAAATAGTATAAAGAAGTTTGCTAGCAGACGAAAAAGGTTTCCAAGACAGAGGCAAGGTAGTTGTCTGGGTTATTTTATTGATAGTTATATTACTTAAATTATATGAAATGCAGGGTTTTTTTTGTTAATCCCCTAGCAGACTGTAGGGTTTTGCAGAATATGTTTCTCAGCAGACAATGTATATATGTATGTATGACCTTCAGCTACTTCAATATTTAAAGTTTACCTTAATTTGAATTATAATTAAATTAGCAAGTAACCTTGCAATCTTTTTCTTGCAGCATAAAATTGAAAAAAAAATATTTAACAAATGTATTTCCTTATGTACAAAAATAGAATCTTGAGAAAAACGGAAATCTTTGGGTATAAAGTATGGGAAGCTTTGTGTAAGTCCTTGAATGGTTTAATGCTATTCCATTCGATTCTGCCCATAAGTATAGAACTAATTTTTTTGCATAAAAACTACAAGAATTTTTTTCATTCATTTTAAGATTTCGATTATTGTTTGGGTCTCAATTCTTTAAGGCACGAGACTTGAGGGTACTCAATAGTGATGTAAAGGGTTACAATAAGTAAGCTTCAGAAATAATACTGTTGAATTAAGCTTCTTGAGAAAATTTTGTTCCAATTTCTCACTTGAAAAGGAGATTAAAAACAACTTTAAAAGATTTCTCAAGCAAAAAGAGGTTTTTAAACAAAGTTTTTAGCCACTTTCTCTTTCGAAAGTAAAGCTTAAATTAATACACATAGGCGAATCTTCTTAATAAATAAAGATATTAATTGACTTTAGGCAGGTTTACTTTAGAATTATATCTCTTGGTGGCCAAAGCATTACCCCTTTATAAATATTATATTTTAATGAGTTTGCTCCCCTACACTTTAAGTAAGAATTGAGTGTTTTAATGTATAAATAAATCAATTTTCTGATATTTTAAGTATTCCCCCTCAACAATTGAAAACAAAAAGAGTGAAAATTTGATGTAATAGAATATTCAGGTGTTTTGTTCAATAATTGAAATATTTGAATAGTTGAGTGCCGAGAGAGAGAAATTACAGATTCCCAGAAATCTATTGTTCACCCTTTTTTAATTGTTATGGACAGCAAAGGTAAATAAAGACTGTAAATAGAATCAAATAAAACCTATATTTTTACTAGGTTTATTTTTTGCTAGATTTATATGTTTTATATATATATATATATATATATAGATGCCTGTATAGTAATTATTTTTTATATAATTACATTTTTTATAAGAATTTTTAAACTGATTAGAATTTTCCAATGCCCTCTTTCACTAAAACTAAGAAACCAAACCTTAGCTTATATCACTATACTTTGTTGTCCTAGGAATCAGTATTCCAAAAATCAGATCAATCGGACAATTTTATCCCATAAAAATGTGTTGTTAAAAAAAGTTTAAAATCTACATGTTTAAAATGGACGTACGGACATTCTGGTAAAAATTATAGAGTTGCTACGTGCCTAACTACTACAGGAATCACAGTGCAAAGTTTGGAATTGATAGGATAATTAATAAATTTTAACCTGTTTAAATTAACGAAAAGAGCTAACTGTCCGTGACGTACGGACGGACCGACCCTAACTATAGAAAATATTCGCTCTAAAAAAAAAAATTCCAAGGTTATCAATGTGCGTTTATAATACTTAGAGGTAATATTTTATCATAACCTACCTTTAATTTCAATCATTTAAAAACTTGTTTATGTAAAAATGTTAAGCCTAAAATATATGGAAGGGAAATGGCAACTTTTAGTGGTGACTTGTCCGAATATAGTAACATGTAAACCTTTTTGTTTTTCTCAATTGTTTTGTCATGCAAAGTTGTTCAATTCTAGTAAAGAAGCTTTTAACAAATATTTTATTGATTATTAAGTGTTGATGTAAACTGTACTTACAAAAGGGGGAAAAGTTAAGTTAAAATTTAAAGATCAACTTGTAAATATAGAATTCAATGATATTTATTATTATTGTTTTTTATACATTTAACTGCCCCTTAAAGATAACAAAAAACTTATAATTACGTTTACGTTGGAAATTATATACTAGTATTTAAGTGTTTGTCTCAAAAATAGCTGGATGGTCAATAATTTCTTTAAAACAGCCAAACAAAAAGCAGACCTAATTTGGGACTTTCCTGTACAGAATAAGAAGCCTATAAAACAAGGGAATAAATTTAAAACTTTTGGCCGAAATATCCCGAATGACGTCATATTAGAGTAATGGATTATTCTAAATTGGCGTCATTTGGGATTTGACCAAAAGTTTTAAATATATCCCCTTTTTTATAGGTCTTATAGATCTCCCAAAATTAAAATAAAAATGTTGCATAGGATGGGAGAAGGGGGGAATTTAATCTTGGAACATTGTTTTTAATAAAAAGGTATTTTGCCCGTTTCATTGTGTTTTTGGTATAAAACTTTGAAAAGTAAACATTTATTTAATGCAACTTTTCAATTATAAATCCAATTGTAATCTATCATTCAGGTAAGAAAAATAATCCCTAAAGAAATATTTGTTTACAGAAAGCAAAGAAAAGTTTTTCAATTATATTTTCATCAGAGCTTTACTTTTCTTTATTATAGTTTATCAAATTTGAAATAGTTCATGCTTCATACTAGGGCACGGCAACCGCAGCCGCGTCAAGTTGCAAAGTTTTCTTTCTTCCCCAAGCAGAATCAACAGTAACCCATCCATTTTGGGGAAAGTGAAAAATACATTCGCAAGTAAATCAAAAAGCTGTACTATTTTGAACAATTTACAGCTCAATCCCAGCTAGCTGCAATTGTTAGAAACATTCGCAGCTGTACTTGAGAAGCACTTAGAAGACCATAGCCGACACATTTCGACATTTAGAAACTTATCAGACGTAGCCAATAGTTTTCTAAATCCATCAGCAAGATAGACTTTTTATTGGCAGCTGATGGGCTTTACACTCCCCACCCCTCTCTTTTCTTGACCCCTAACTTTAAAGTTGTGTATAATGATTCTGTTTAATGCCTATTGGCTTGATGCATGTCTGGTAAGCCGAGCGTTCTCGGCCCACGGGGTAACGAGTTCGGATTCAACGAGCCCTAGCCTTTAATTATTCTACCAAACAAACAAGCAGGATAGGACGCGTGATAGTTGCATGTTTGAGTCCCCTCCCCACATTTAGGCAGGCCAGTTTGACCGCTGGGTTGCGGGGTCAACAGCGGTCATGAGATAGATGGTGATATAATAAGATTAGTGCAGGGGGTTTGTTATCATAAGTCACAGCGAAGCAACTCTGTAAACGGCCTGTCCGTCTGGGTGTCGTATTACCACAACCTCCCCTTCAAGGGTTGCGTGGCTCCTGAGCCACCAGGCCTTGAACCTGGGGATACGACAGCCTATGCCTGCGCAGGACAGGCAGTTCTTGGGGCACAGCTCGATGGAGGACAGCTCGGGCTACACAGGCTCCCTGGGACACTCGTTGCTCGGTCTGACTGTGGTTGGTTATCAGCATTGTCAGCTCCTGGTTGGCTTCTAGACGTGGGTTGGCGACGGCCAAGCCCCGCCGCTGGAAATTTTGCCTCGTCTGCAGGATTAGCTCTGCCTCGGCTGGTAACTGGACACGGAGGCCTAGGCGGACTCTGGTGGTTCCTAAGGGGGGAATGACGATGGCAAAGGGCGCATAGAACTCCATGGGGGCGCCTGCTTGATTCAGGTTGCTTGGTCTCCTAGCTCCTACCCGGATGGGGATGGCTTCAGCTTCGTCTTCTGGGGCGGCCTCTTCCATCGCAGTGGCTGGTTCTTCTCCTACAGGCTCGCTGCTGGCTGGCAGGTTCTCCATGTCCGCGTCAGGATTCCAGATGGCATCTCTGGGTGGCTCTGGAGCGGGCGGCGGCGGCGGTGGTTCGTTGGGCTGCTCCTGCAGGTTCTCCTCTACTGGGTCACGATCCTGGCCGCTAGGCTGTGGGGCGGCTGCGGCTGGCTGGTGCACTGGGAGCTGTCCTGGGTCGCTAGCTGCGGGCGCCGCCGCTCCAACTGGCAGCTCGGTGGCATCCTCGTCGCCGTCCATATCAACTTGGATGTCTGCTGGGATCTGGTGGGCAGTCACATCTCCAGTGTATTTGCGCAGTCGGCCTACATGCGCGGTAACTTCTGAGATCCTGGCTACTGGAGAGGCAGGTTTGATGACATAATGGACTTCTGTAGCTTGCCTCACTACTTTCCAGGGGCCAGTCCATCTCTTGGTAATCTTGGCTGCCTTCCCTGGCACCAGGCGGGGGGCCAGGTACCAGACCAAGTCTCCAACCTCATACTTGGCCGTGCCTTCGTAAGCTGCCGCGCTCCTCCGGATGGCTCCCTCCTCCTTCTGCTGGATGGCATCATACACTGCATAGTAGCGCTGCAAGAGAGCTTGGACGTTGGCTGGAACTGAAGCATATTCGGTCTCTGGCAGCCGTAGTACCATGTCCACCGGAAGTTTGGCCTCTCTCCCAAAGAAGGCCAGGAACGGGGTCACGCCAGTGGATCTGCAGGCCTTGGTGTTGTATGCGAAGGCGATGGCAGGCAGGTGGGGCTCCCAGTTGTTATCGTCTCTGTCTAGGAACAGGCGCATGCCTGTGTTGAGCGTCCTATGAAACCTCTCCACTCGGTTGGACTGCGGGTTGTAGGGTGGTGGATGTGTCAGGCCAATCTCAAGCCTGGAGGCCAGTTCCTGGAATACCTGGCCGGTAAATTCCATTCCATTGTCGGAATGGATCTTCAGGGGGCATCCGAACGTGGCCAGGTGGCGGTGCAACAGGGTCTCAGCCACCGTGAGAGTGCGCTTGTTGGGGATGGCGTAGAGGCTGACAAACCGGCTGAACCCATCCTGGCAGGTGAGGATATAGCGGTTCCCAGCTGGGGTCTCTGGCAGTGGCCCCACCAGGTCGATAAATAGGACTTGCTGTGGATACCCCTGGCGGGAGGGCACGTGGATCCCTTGCTTCAGTCTCTCCTTGGTAACCTTCTGGACACACTCAGGGCAAGTTTGTACCATCAGACGGATGTCACGGGCCAGGTTGGGCCACCAGAAGTGCATGGCAACGCGGGCGATAGTCGCGTCCATCCCAAAGTGCCCAGCCATGGGGGTCCCATGGGCTAGAAAGAACGCGTCCTGCTGGAGGGCCGAAGGCAGCAGGTATCTTGTCCTCTCCCCTGTCAGGGTCTGGTCAGTGGTGGTGAGGCAGCCATGCTCGTCAAGCCCCAGGGCTGGGAAGCGGCTGGCGTACTGCTGCTCGTCTCGTTCCTTGCCACGCAGCTCAGCCTTAGTTGGGGCTTTGCCATCAGCCACCCATTGGCGGACACAGAGCAGAAGGGGGTCCTGTGTCTGGGCCTCCAATACTCTAGCTGGATCCAGTCGGGCGGCAGGGGGCCGGCTAGCTGCGGACTCCCCTAGCTGGCAAAGGTTGTGGATATACTCAGCCTGCTCTGCTAATTCTTCGGCGCTAGCCGTTGGCATGTTGGCATCTTCCCGGCGGCTGAGGGCGTCGGCGTTGGTATTCTGGGTGCCAGGCCGGTGGCAGACGGTAAAGTCTAAGGCCGCTAGCTCCTCCTGCCAGCGGGCCACCATCCCTGTGGATGTGTTCAGTGATTTCATCTGTAGCAAGGCTGAGGAATCAGTGTTGATCTGGAAGCTGCGGTAGGACAAGATGCCGTGGAATTTTCGGATCCCATACATAATGGCGGCCATCTCTCCCTTCCAGGACGGGTAGTGCGTCTCAGGGTCGGTTGTCTTGCGCCCCACGGCGGCAATCAGCCTCTCCTTGCCATCCTGACATTGACTCAGTATGGCAGAGATGGCGCGGCTGCTGAAGTCTGTGGTGAGCTGGAACACCGCTGGCAAATCAAACCTGGGCGGCGCTCGGATGGGGGCCTTGCGGAACTTGTCCTTGAGTTGCAGCAGCTGGGCTTCCATCTCAGGCGTCCAGGTTAGGGTCTTGGCCGTCTTCTGCCGATTCATCTCGTAGGTGAGGTCTGCATACTCTGGGATGAACAGGCGGTAATATCCAAAGAACCCCAGCAGCGCCAGCAAATCCTTGGGGGTGCTGGGGGCTGGCCAGTCCAGGATACGGTCAAAATAGTCCTCCTGCATGGCTATCCCCTCACGGCTGAGGGTGTGGCCCAGATAATCCACCTTGGATTGGAACAGCTTGGTCTTGGCTGGCTTGAGGCGGATCCCTCCCCTGCGGTGGGCTTCCAAGACCTCTCGGAGCCTGGCCAGGTGGGCCCAGGTATCCTGGTGGAAAGTCAGGACGTCGTCAAGGTATGACTGGAGGTTGGCTGTGCCTAGTGGGTTTAGGACCCCTGCAATAAACCTGGAATAGACAGATGGTGCCGTAGCCAGGCCAAAGGGCATCCTTTTCCATTGATACAAGCCCCTGGGGGTGGTGAAGGCGGTGCAGGGCCGGCTGTCCTCGGACACACGGATGGTGTAGTATGCGGCCACCGCATCTAAAGCACTGTAGACACGGTGCCCGCCAGCTCGTTCTACCAACTGCTGGATCCTAGGCAGGGGGTAGCTGTCCAGTTCCAGGCACTTGTTGAGGGCTCTGTAGTCAACGGCCCAGCGGGTGCTCCCGTCCTTCTTCTTGATGGGCACCAGGGGGCTGCTCCAGGCGGAGTCTGACGGCTCTATGACTCCCTCCTGTAGCCAGGTGTCCAGTTGTTTCTCCAGTTCAGCCTCTTGCCGCGGGTTCAGATCCCTAAATCTCTGGCGGATCGGCTGGGTCCCTGGCTTGAGGCGCAGCTGCAACTCAACCACATCTGTGCAGCCGGGGGTAGAATTGGAGAAGACGTCTCTGTATTCTGACAACATAGTCCAGACCTCCTTCTTGAGCAAGGGGTCCTTGCGTAGGAACTCATTGTCTTCCATCTCCAGGGCCTCCCACAACTCCTGCATTTCTGGAGGCTCAGCAGGTTCTTGGAACGAGTGGAGACGCGGGGGAGGCGTATCAGAGACCTCTAGAATGTCAGGTTTGACCAGCTCCCCAGCCACTGGGAGGCCAGCATCCAGCAAGAGGGGCACCTCCCCTTCATTTACCACCAGTACTCTAAACACAGTGGCGGAGCCAGGCCTGTGGGCATACAGGCCCTCTGGGATAACAAGATCCTCCCCAAACCTCTGTTCTGGGGCAGCTAGTTGGATGGCATCCTTGGTGCGATGGCCTACTAGCTCAACAGGGACCGCCATGACCCCGCGGCCAGGCAGGACCACCCGCTTGGCTGTGCGGAGCTGGGGTGGCTGGCCATCAGTTGGAGTGACAGCGCTTAGCCTATACGTGGCTGGTGCGGGGTCAGCTTTGGCTCCGGGACCCACCGGCCGCGACTTGACGGGCTCGGCTTCTGGAGGGGCTGACGTGTCGGAGCCAGGGGTGGCTCCGAGGGCGTCCGGCCACGATTTGACGGGCTCGGCGCTGGGAGAGGCCAAAGTGCTGGGTCCAGCCTTGGCTCCGTGGGCGTCCGGCCGCGACTTGACGGGCTCGGCGCTCGGAGAGGCTGAGGTAGCGGAGCAATGCATGGTTCCGGAGGCAGCCGGCCACGACTTGACGGGCCCGGCGCCGGGAGAGGCTGAGGCCTGAGAGTTGAGTGTGGCTCCGGGTACATCAGATCGCGACTTGACGGGTCTGGACTCGGGCTTGGCTGGTGGACTGGCTTGAGGTCCCAGGTAGAGGGGGCCAGGTGGACACGGCTGGCCGTTGATAAAGGTGTCGGCGGAGAAGATTGGTTCTGGAGGGCTGGCAATCTCAGGGAACGTTGTTGGCAGGCTCTCCCTCGGCACCTTGGGCACTGGGGGCAACCCCATGGCTAGCAGGTTAGCTCCCTTGTGTGCGTTGAGCTCAGCGTCCACCCAGTGTGTGCCTTTCTCAACCACACGCGGCTGCTCGGGCAGGGGGCCTGGCAGAGGCCCCTCATAACTTAGCTCTCTCTCGGCTGTCTCCCGGTCAATGGGGACGCCACGGAGTGGGATAAACTCCCCACGCACCCACAAGCAAGGTGGTTGCATGTCGAAACAGAGCCTAGTTCCGAACTCCTTGAGAAAATACCCTCCTAGGTTCAGAGGGTGTGAGAGGTTCTGGACCACAGTCACGTGGTATAGATGGAGTATAAGGGTGTGTGAGACTGCCATATATAACTCTTTTAATTTTCCTATTACCTGGAGGGGCTGGCCTTCCTCGTTAGCAGTCAGGATTTGGGTGTTGTCCGGAATCAACATGCGTTGTACGCCCATCGCGTGCATGAGGTGCTCAGAAATTACAGCAGACCCTGGTACACGGTTGCCAGAATCGATCATGGCATCAACCTGTACGTGCTGGGCAGGGTCAGGAGTAGGAAACCTCACCCTGACATGGCAGGGGAAGTGGAGGTCCTGCCCTTGAGACAAGGGGGCCTCTTGTTCGGCTGGGGTTGGCAGAAACTTCGGTGGTGGCCGAACCGCAGCTATGGTGGTATCGCTTACCATGGTGGCTTAGACTGTAGCTTCGAATCACTAGAGCTTATTAATTATCACTGGGTCAACAATTTATATTTATTTTTATCACTTGGTTGACATTTACGCACACTTATGTGTTGTTATCACTAGGAGCTCTAGGTGTGATTCTGGAAGCACTGGCAGCAGGGAATGTCCGTCCTGCAAGGTTCAGAGGGGTGACGGCGGTAGGGAATGACCCGTCCTACAGCGCCGCTGGTTCGAATCCCGAAAATGGCGGCAGGGAATGGCCCGTCCTGCAGCGCCTCGGGTTCGAATCCTGGGAGGCAGCGGCAGGGAATGTCCCGTCCTGCCGTGCCTGTGGCTCAAAATCTGCTATCCGTCGCAGTGGTAGGGCTTACTTGTGTGCTGAAGCTTCGCAGCCACACATTGCCTTCTTAAGGAGACCAGCACCCAGCTGTCTGTCTCGTAGGTTTGGCCTGGGTGTCCTGGGGCTTGTCCCAGCTACACTTGCCAATTTAGACTCAGTTCTGTAGCCGTCTGAGCTAAATTATCCGATTGCCGTGGCTGCGCACCTAGCGCTACTCCTACACGGCACGGAAAAAGCGTCTTAACTGGTGCTTTTAGCAGGCTAAATCTGCTTGCCGTAGGCCAGAGGCCCACATATTGCGTTCAAAATGATGGAAATTCGACCTAAAAAGGCCGTCTCACGGGTCAGTTGGCTTCTCAGTTGGCGGCTGATTGTCCCCTTACTTGCCAAAGGGTCCAATCAGAGGTAGAATAGGCTAGTTTCTGTAAGGCTCGATTGAAACACGCTGACACCAAGTTCTGGTAAGCCGAGCGTTCTCGGCCCACGGGGTAACGAGTTCGGATTCAACGAGCCCTAGCCTTTAATTATTCTACCAAACAAACAAGCAGGATTCAATCATACAGAAATTATATATTTAAACTGAATAATATTTACAAGCTATGTTTACTATATATATACAACAGATTATAACAATGGTTAGGTTTGAAGGGGGTGTGGGACGCTAGGGCTTAGCTCCCGGCGGTAGACAGGCTGTGGGGGCAGCGGTGGTAAAAGGGGAGGCAGCGCCTCCCGGTTATATAAGCACGTGAGGGACGCGTGATAGTTGCATGTTTGAGTCCCCTCCCCACATTTAGGCAGGCCAGTTTGACCGCTGGGTTGCGGGGTCAACAGCGGTCATGAGATAGATGGTGATATAATAAGATTAGTGCAGGGGGTTTGTTATCATAAGTCACAGCGAAGCAACTCTGTAAACGGCCTGTCCGTCTGGGTGTCGTATTACCACACATGTTTTATTTCCTTTTTGCACAAGTTATCCAATTGGCCTCTTTTTATTTTTAAGTAGTGCAGCTACTCTGTAAAAGAATATGTCCGGCTTTCTGTCAGAGTCAAGACTCTACCTGTTTGAAATAGGATTGTGTGTCACTTCAACTGTTTTTGCTCTTACAGAAAGCTTTGAAATTGGAATTAAAGGATGCATTAAAAAAACTTAATTATTGGCATTAATTCACTAAAATATTTTGACACCTTAACTGGATTTCATGACTAATTTTTGATGTAAGATACTTTTTTACATTCAATTTAGCCTCATTTGGGATTTGTAAACGGGGATTTAAGTATCTGTTTACATTTTTACACCTTTTCAAGTCATGTATAGGGTAGATTTCAAAGTTTATTGAACATTTTTAATAATGGACATCTAACAAAAATATTAAAGATTTGAACTAAAAAAATATTATGTTTGATTTAAAAACAGCCAGGAAAAATAACAAATATTACAATATTTACAGATTTTTCTGATTATGCATTTACTAGTAGTCAATTTTTATTGGCTTTCAGGAAATTACTTTTTTTTCCTGTTGACAAAATCTATGTCACAATTAAACAGCTTTAGTAGTTAATATGTATAGGGTGTTGTAAGGTATCTCGTTCGAATTAAGAATTTAAGATAAGGATAATGCTATCAAAACTGTGGGTGTTTCATCTAGGAGTCGCTTAATACTGACCCTTGCATGGTGCCTCAGAAGCAAAAGAGGTTTTAAAAACTCTTAACAAAATCCATGTAAATTTAATTTGAAATGGAAAAACTTTTAAAAACCTGTTTGAAAATAATTGAACAAATTAACATATACATTTTTTTAGCAGGATGTATATTTGTGTAGCTTTAGATTTCGCTAAACTCTGAACCGATTTGGTTTGGCTTAAAAGTGAAGCTTTTTAAAGCACCAGAGAAGGTTTGTTACTAAGGTTATGGCCCTACCTAGAGAAATCGACCCAGAAAAATACCCCTCATTAAATTCAAAGTGGTTAATCAACCCCCCACCCCACCCATTCTTCAAGTGCCCCTAGAGGCTTTAGTATTGTTTAAACTAAGTTTGCTTATATGTAAAGGAACGGCCATGTCCTGTTTAAATTAATAACTCTAATATCCCAATAACTTATAAACTTTTCTATGCATAAGTTCCGTATAAACATCATAATTTAATATGAAAATAATGGTGTATTATGTACATTTATTAATTTTAAATGTCCCCATGCAAACAATTCTTTAAAATATTTACTAGCTAATATCACCCCTAAACTCCAAGTCATCTTAAATTACAGTGAGGAAATAGCTCAAAACCAGCCTTATACTTTTGCTGTATTGCTGAAACGGAACACTCAATCGACCCTGTCGTTACCAAGGTCTTAACGAGCAGAGATAAAAACCATACTACTTTACATTATTCTATACCTATATGAGCGATTACTTTTTCTGTTTTTTACCTTATGAATTATTTTCGACAGATTTTTTATAAAATGGCTTGCTTTATTGCATCAAGATCTATGACAGATCTATATAGGAAATAAACGTCTATATATGAGCTCGAGTCTTCCAATAGTAGAGTGTTTAATACTCATAGTGCTCCAAAAATCCATAATAAACTCTCACTGACCAGAACTATAAGACCCATTATTTTACTCTATAAAGAATAAATTCTTTTTTTTAATTTCATGTTGCTATTTGAATTATACTAAAGTATTACATTTCTATTCATAAAATAGAAAATTTAAATTTATAAAATAGCAAATCAAAGAAAACTTAGTTTTTGAATAATTTGATACTAGCGCTGCGCTGTAATGTGTTCAGATATTAAACTAAAATTTAACATTTAACTAAATATTTTAACCCTTTGAGGATGATAATTTGAAACAAAAAAATAATAGGATCCTAAAATATTTTAAAGAAAGAGAGACAAAATTATAAATACGGTTTTAAATAAAAAATAATGAAATTTAAAAAAGATGGAAGGAAAGGGAAGTGAGAGAGAGGGACATATAATCTCTAAAAAATGATGAAAAAACGAAACTAAAGTCGTAGTATCTTTAAAAAATCTTTAAGTGTAGTAACTTTTTTGTAGTTGGGTTGATATTCAGTGATTGGACAATGGAAGAAAAAGATTAATATTCAGAGATAGGCCAATGGAAAAAAGATTCAATCTAGCCAATAGCGTGATAATTTTAGAACGCCACCTCTAGTAGGATATATAACGTCAAAACGTCTATTGATTTGTTACATTTTATTAACCAGGGCTAGGCAGCCACTATCTGTATTTATAAATAGTTGCAGTGCTAGAGGTACTGCTGCCACGCCACTGCTTTGTGATTTTAAGAAAAACTTAATTCTATAAAAATAGTAAAAAATTAAAGGTGCAAATTAAAATTAAAGGAAAACATTAAAATTGGTTTCCTAATTGCATTCAATATCTTATATTCTAAATTGTATGCATAAATTAAACTATCTCTCTCTCTCTCTCTCTCTCTCTCTCTCTCTCTCTCTCTCTTTTTCTCTCTCTCTCTCTCTCTTTCTCTCTCTCTCTCTCTCTCTCTCTCTCTCTCTCTCTCTCTCTCTCTCTCTCTCTCTCTCTCTCTCTCTCTCTCTCTCTCTCTCTCTCTCTCTCTCTCTCTCTCTCTCTCTCTCTCTCTCTCTCTCTCTCTCTCTCTCTCTCTCTCTCTCTCTCTCTCTCTCTCTCTCTCTATTTCTCTCTTTCTCTGAGCTCGTATAGGTTTATAGTACACGAATATTGGATGGGCTAGAATGAGTTTGGATTGTGTAGGAATTTTTAAACGATTTTACAATTAATTTAGTCTTTTTCACTAACTTACAGATTTTTTTTATTCTTAATGAATTTACTTTTGTACGCGTAACGACTTCATCATGTCTTCACAAAGAATTTGTTCTATTCTAGCAAAAAGAAACATTAAAATTATCGTTTTTTATTCACTTATTGCATGCTCTCTAATTTTCAACTTCCCTAATTCTCACAATCTTGCTTAATCTAACCTAACCTAAAAGTTACATCAAATGTTATTTTGTGGTTTATTTAGTTGTCATGTTTGATTTTTAGCTTCACATTTTTGGATGTTATTTTTTCTCTATCCGATGTCTTCTATATATTAATTGTAGAGTGTCAATGGATATATAATACTTGGATATTTTGAGATTCTTGCATACTCTGATAATGTTTCTTCCTGCTTGCTAAAAAAAACGACAACCCCTATCCCCTGCCTATGACTTTGCCCAATTCCATCACCTGACCATAGAGGATCGTATTGACCAATATCCTTGAACTATATTAGCAACCTAAATTTACGACAAAATTCCCCAGTTTTAATATCCAATTATTTTATATCGATTGGTGTGTTTCTTATGATATTAATTCGAATATTCTTAATAACCCTGCAAAATTGAAATTCAGGTTCCTTAGCCAAATTCATGAGGAGAGGAGAGTATAGGATAATGTTAAAATATGTAAATATTCAGCTACAATATTTATGGGCTCGGCAGCCGCAGCCTTGGTTAACTGCCGATTTCCCTTAATAATACATCCACTCCATAATTATAAATAGCCGCTAAAGAATAAAGACACATGTCTATTTATCTTTTTTTGATCAGCCACTATTTTCTTGTTTGTGCGGCTGAATCAAAAGTAAAATTTTCATCCGTAAAATAACAATCCGCTCTATCTTCGAAAATTATCTTTATATGATGATATGTTAATTGACGCCTGTCGGGCCCTGCAAGATTTATTCATGTATTCAAGATTTATCTTCTGTTTAGGTAAATACATAATTGGGCCTGTTCTTAACTATTAAACCTTGAATTATTCATTTATGTCCCTAATTATACAAACAAGGATAAATAAAATAATAGTAGTATTGCTGAAAATAATATAGAGTGGTTAAGCGAGACGAGGGGCTAAACATTCTACGCGTAAACAGTGGCGTGCAAAGCACTTTGTCTAGGGGGGGGCATTTTGAAGATTTTTTAAAATTTTGCCCCCCCCTAAATCAAAGTGCCCCGGGGGGGCACTTTGCTTTAGGGGGGGGCATTTTGATTATATATACTAATTTTAAATAAGGGCGTTTTAAGGGGTGGGATTATTTGATTATGGGCCTCCTAGTCCTTATCCCTTCTTCCCCATCCCTTCCCCCATCCCTATTTCCCATTTATATCCCCCACCTCTTCCCCCCCCATCTCTTTTCCCCCATCCCTTCTCCCAACCCTGCAATGACCGAAGGGAAGGGAGTTAGAAAGCATCTTCGAAAAAATAGTACAGAAGATAAATTAACCTTTCCCCCCCCCCCCTCCACCACAAAACATTTTTAATGGGTGGAAGGGGATGTTATAAAATCTCATCAGGAAGGATGAATAACCCCATTAAAAAAATTTGGGGGGGGGGGAGATAAAAACACTCATTTTGGAAATAATTTACCAAAAATTAACCTAATATGAGAAAATGATATTAAATATTTCTTTATTTTATGACAACAAGGATGACAACATCTTTAAGTAGCAAAGCACAAAAAATCATTAATAAGAATACAGACAAGTAGATTTAAAGAGCATCTGTTGAAATAAATATATATTTTAGGTAGAAAAAGTCACAAATCCTTTTTCCTGTATGTTGTGTGATGACAGTCAAAGTAAATTACATACTGGATGCTCGAAACAGCGAGAAATTTTATTTTTTTAATATTATAATCCACAAAAAAATCTATTGTACCTTAAAAACCAAAGATATAATGAACTGTGTAAAAAATAAAAAAAAATTACTTGTCCTTTCATTGTGATAAAAAGCAGAAACCATTTGGAAGGGCGTGAAGCGCAAATTTTTTTCTTCAAATATGCAGGCAGGGATAAGGGATAGGAAACCTGGCCATAAATTAGGTCTCGGCCTGGTTTTGAAAGGGATCATGCAACTTTTACCATTTGCCTAATTTAATGACCTTACTGGCGGACGGCTCATATTGGCTACCGCTCTAAACCAATAGTGTTCTGTGATTTGGGCTTGTTTTGTATCAACCAATCACCAATTGGCGGAAATTTTAGAAGCAGACAATTATAGAAAAAATAATGATTTCGTCTGCTACGAAAAAATAAATATAAATGGTGTTAGATCACATTAGTTTAATTATTAAATCTGCTTAGAGTTAAACATTAAAAAAGGGCCACATAGAAAAAACAAAAATAACGGGATTATTTTTTTGGAAAGAAGGTAGCTACGAATTTTCATTTGGTAGTTTATAAATTAGATGTTGTATTTTGAATTTTAAAAATTTAGTACGGAAATGATACAACACCTTCACCCTAATTTTTGTACAATACAACACAGTACAGATATATCATTACATTATATCCAGTATAGTATCCAAAGAACTTGATAGAATGTTACCCAAGTGCATATTTATTTATTTATTTTGAATTTTAATTAGCAATGAAATTTTCAAATAAAATTTTTACTCATTAATAAAAATGCAAATAATACAAACTAAAATCTGTCTGAGGGAAACCCAACGATAGCTTTCTGACAGTTCAAATTGCCAATGTAAAAGATAAAAAATTTTGGGAGAGAAAAAACTTCATTTTAACAAAAGCCATTAATATATAGGTTTATAAAAAGTTATGTTTTTTACTTTAAACTAGCTACCTGAATTTGATTCTATACTTTATCTACACACACACACACAGCTTTTTCATTAGCATTTTATACGAACCACTGCGCTATCCCAAAACTGGTTTATTAGGCTAGAAATAGGCCTAGGCTTGAAATAGGCCTGAAATAATATTTTCCTACGTTTCCCATCCCTTATCCCTGTATGCAGGGAGGGAGGGGTTTTTGGGCTATTTATTACACTAGTCCCCAATATTTCATAGCAGAAACCATTTGGAAGGGCGCGAAGCACAAATTTTTTTCTTCAAATATGTAGGGAGGGAGGAGTTTTTGGGCTATTTATTACACTAGTCCCCAATATTTCAAAGCAGAAACCATTTGGAAGGGCGCGAAGCGCAAATTTTTTTCTTCAAATATGCAGGGAGGGAGGGGTTTTTGGGCTATTTATTACACTAGTCCCCAATATTTAAAAGCAGAAACCATTTGGAAGGGCGCGAAGCGCAAATTTTTTTCTTCAAATATGCAGGGAGGGAGGGGTTTTTGGGCTATTTATCACACTAGTCCCCAATATTTCATAGCAGAAACCATTTGGAAGGGCGCGAAGCGCAAATTTTTTTCTTCAAATATGCAGGGAGGGATGGGTTTTTGGGCTATTTATTACACTAGTCCCCAATATTTCAAAGCAGAAACCATTTGGAAGGGCGCGAAGAGCAAATTATTTTCTTCAAATATGCAGGGAGGGAGGGGTTTTTGGGCTATTTATTACACTAGTCCCCAATATTTCATAGCAGAAACCATTTGAAAGTGCGCGAAGCGCAAATTATTTTCTTCAAATATGCAGGGAGGGAGGGGTTTTTGGGCTATTTATTACACTAGTCCCCAATATTTCATAGCAGAAACCATTTGAAAGTGCGCGAAGCGCAAATTTTTTTCTTCAAATATGCAGGGAGGGAGAGGTGTTTTTGGGCTATTTATTACACTAGTCCCCAATATTTCATATAAAATTTTCTTATTCGTTGGCTCAACAACTTTGGGGACTTTAATGGAATTTTGATAGGTTGGTTAATTAAGTCGAGTTTCCATACATTTCATCCATTAATTGTAATCTATATAAGGTAATTTTGTGTATCATCATTGGGGATGTACAAAATTTCTTTGGTAAAAAGTTTATATTATACAAAATAAAATACTTCCTATAACCTGGTTTGTTATGTTCAGTGAAAAAAGATTATAACCTAATTTCTACACTAATTAAAAAATTTGGTATGGTTAAATGAATAGTAACTGTCTGTTTGTCGCGAAGCGCCAAAATTTTTTTTTGGAGTATTTCTTGATCTTTTTTCTTTGGAAACTGGGATAGTTTTGCTTTTTGTAGGGTAGGGGGCAAAAAGGGGCATTTTTGTTGACCAGGGGGGGGCAAAATGGGGCATTTTTTAACATTTAGGGGGGGGGCAGGGGGGGCGGTTGCTAGGGGGGGGCAGGGGGGGGGCGTTTTGGTCGCTAGGGGGGGGCGATTGCCCCAAATGCCCCCTTCGGTTCGCACGCCACTGCGCGTAAATGGTGTATTTAATTTTTTTATACACATGCACTATATAAGAAACAAAATAATCAAACGCTTTCCTAAAGTCAAGAATACATTATATTAAAACGAACCCAGTATTAGTGTCGTACTGATTATGACGTAACAAAAAAAATTAGCCAATGAGACGCCACTTTGAATTGTACCATTGGTCAATAATGTCCTCTCATTGGCTAATTTTTTTGTTACGTCATAATCAGTCCGACACTATAACTGGGTTCTATTAAAAGTAATCAACAAACAAAGTGTAAGAAATTATAAATAAAATAATTCAAATGATGCTAAATTTTTCTTTGTTATATAAACTTTGTCTAAGAGATAAATCATTAAAATGTTAAAAGGCTTCTTGCATTCTTTAAACCAGGTGAAACCTTTCAAATTTAATGTTTAATTTGATATTAGCAAAGCTACTTTTCAAATTATATTTTTGGCTGTCTGGCCCCTGTCGGAGTGTAGGGGTTTCCTTAGTTAAAAAGTATAACTGGTTTAGGAACCTTTTAAAAAAATTGTCCAATGCTATCGGAGGTTATGATCTTATTTTTTTTTACATATCTCACATTACAATATTACTTTTACTGAACAACTATTCAATACTACTATTCAAATTCAACATATACCACACTTTTAATGGAGAGATACAATATTAACCAATAAACAAGAAACTTAAACTGGACTTTCATCTTAGATGGTGGAAAAATTTAAGGCAAGAAAGTTTTTTCTTTCGATTTCATTTGCTTTATTTATGCTTGAGTTTATGAGAAATTGTCATAAACTTACTTTTCAAACATTACGCAGATCTTTAACGTCTTATTTCTATAATTTGCACCTTTTTACACTGCAAATTCATATATCTACTATGTTAGAAAAAGGATTCTCGCAAAATTCTTTTGCATAATTAGATTACAAGATAAATTTCTATTGACCTAGGGTTATATTTTGCACACTTAAACTTAAATTTTTTTATTATTAGTATCTAATTTAATGCCATTTTACCTTTTATATTCATTTGAACTTATTATTAAAAAAATTTTTGGCTCTAAATTAAAATCATTGTTTTATCTATTTTCACTTGTAACGTGACTGCTACTTTTCTTCTTTAACATTGCAATAACTTTTTAGGACACCATGGAATCTGTCCCGATTTTGTATAACTTTTGCAGAACATGTTCCAGTTACGTCATATTTTTCTTTCCCGAAAAAGGGAAGGGGGGAAGAAAATCTCTTCAAAAGAGATGGGGAAAACCCCCTTTTCTCCCATCTCTTTTTTCTTCCCCCCTTCCCTTTTTTTCTTTCCCCCTTCCCTTTTTCGGGAAAGAAAAATATGACGTAACTGGAACATGTTCCGCAAAATTTATACAAAATCGGGACAGATTCCATGGTGTCACTTTTTAGCTAGCCCTTGTATCAATATTCTATCTTTTTCGATATATTCTGAAGATTCGTATAGCATTTAGATTTTTGACCAATTCCTCAAAAGAAAAAAAGCAAGTTTATTTCCCAGGTTGTTTTTAGTAATGTCGAGACTATTGTATTGTTGTATCCACCTTGAATTAAAATATCATGCACAAACTATTTGACATTTCATTCTCTGCCCTCTGCTTTGCTCTTATACGAACTAGAGCTAGGCTAACAATTGTGCATACAATAATGTCAAAGAAACAATCAGAAATTATTTTTGTTAGTGCCTTTTTGTCCTTTGATACATCCTTATACTAAAGTAGCATAATGTCTCTCTGTGTCTATGTGTTTGTATGTTTGTACCGAAGGTTCTCGCTAACCGCTGAACCGATATAATTATCCTTTACAGGATAGCTTTTCATAGGTCCCGGGAAGGTTTATAACTATTTGGGGGGAGAGTACGAATTTTTTTTTACTTATAGAGACTTGAACGCAACATTGCAAGGTATCGTAGAGACTTGAAAGCAACACAGAAAGATATCGTATTATTTGGAGAAAAAAAACATTTAAAGTGCCACTAGACGCCTCTAGGGGCGTAGCCGCTATTTTTATACATACAGTGTCTTATGGTTAGTCACTGATGTATTCAAATTCGTAATGTCAGAGCTTCCAGCTGTTAACACCTAGGGGAAAAAAACTATGATTGCTATGTATTATACATTCCATATCGTCCAAGGAATGTACTGGATAAAGTTGTTTGGACTTTTTCCGTAATCTATTCACTGTCTTTGTTTCTTCATGGAATTATTTGCTTTTATCTTTTAGTGAGCTTCTTATTTACTGCTTTTTCTGAACTGCACAATACTTTTTGGCTGTTTTATATAAACACCTGCTTTGCATTTGTCCACAATATTTAAATTAGAATTACGATTGTGGAAATAAAAGAGCATAACAAAAAAAAATTATAAATAAAAGCTTCTTATAGAAAAGGAAATTTTTCATATGCATTTTAGACAAAATTACAAAAAAAATATTATTAATACAAATTTAAATAAATTTGGTACACTTCCACGCCTCAATTTTTGACGAAAACAGGAAATTTAGTTAAAGACTCCTTTCTTCCAGTCTGACATGAAATAAAAATTAAATCTTTATGGTTTAACTGTGCTATGCACCTTTTCTATGTCATTATTTACAGGGAGAATGGGGACACTGGGCTGTTAATTAAACTGGTACTCATTTTTTAGTATTGAAGCTCCTCTATAATTCAGTTTGTCAGTCTGTCCGTCAGTCAGTCAGTCCGTAACGCTATGGGGGAAACGTGATTTTCTCGGCTCCTATTCAAGATAGACAGCTGACATGTTTAGTGAAGATTCATTTGTCTGTTATTTGGGGTGCTAGATCGATTCCTAGATTTTTACGTTTTCTGAACTTCTTTTCAAGATAGAGGGCTGAAATTTTCAGGTATTGATCAATTTTACATTCTACACATTTTCATCAGGTTATAGGTGCTAGATCGATTCCTAGATTTTTACGTTTTTGTGATTTTCTTCATTCCTATTCCAGTTTGACGGCTGAAATTACTAGGGACTAAAAATGCTCATATTCTACATTTTTCCATCTAGTTTCATTAAGATTTGTCTAATAATTGCGGTACTGGATCGATTCCTAGATTTTTAAGTTTTTACTATTTTAAAGGTTGCGTGATTTTAAAGGTTTTGTAATTTGCCTATTCTATCAAGTTTGATGTTTATTGTATGACACTGCTCTATATTATTTTTTCGATATTCCTCATCATTTTTGAGCTTCGCTACTTATGGATGTTGCCATCCTTGTTTTATTACTACGCTATCTTATTTGTTGACTCATACACTTTGTGTACTTTAGTTAGTTCAAAACTAGTTGTGTATAAATGATTCAGCCAATATTAGTTAATAGAAATCATCATTAGGGTTGTATGTCAATTTATCGTTTAATGTTTTATCTCTTAATACCCTTGTTAATTTCAAAACTTGAATATTACAATCTGGAACTAAACAGATCTTACCTCTAAGTAATGTTGTAATGTTTATTTACTTTATTAACTTTACTTTTTTTAAGGTTTAACTTCCAAAAATTCTACTACATTAGCTAGCTTTTTGTCTCTAAAACATGCAAATTTTGGAGATGGCTATTTTACAGGGATCAACTTTTAAAAAATATTTTTGGTATATTCAATTGAATTAAAATTTCCTTTTCTGGCAAAATACTTTTAGTTCTTTCTTCTTGTTTGTACATTTGGTGGAAAGCTTTTAAAGGTTGAAAAGGATAAACAGAATAAAGCTAAAAGTTGATAAAAGTTTGGTATGCCAAGCTATGCCTACTTTAAACTTTACTTGAAAACTCAAAAAAAAAACTCTCATACATTTTCAGTCTTAACCTTTCAAAGAAAAGGAAAAATACTTTTAAAACTTATTAGATGTGAGTTTAAAACAAGAACGTATAAAACGGGAGAAGTTAAATTCTGATTCGAGGAAGTTTGTGTTTAACCATTTTGCATTGAATACTTTTTTTTAAGGGGGGGGGGCATTGTTCAAACCCCATTACTCCTTCCCCACCACTTTGACATAATTAGGTTTAAAACAAAACTAAAAAAATATCTCTTAAATTTCTGCCTATTCCCACCCTCTCCCCTAAATTGCATATTTTAGCATTTCAATTTATAAAACGCATAAAAGCAATTGAATGTAATGTGGTATCCGCCTAGGACAAATGGCAGACACCAGAGTTCAAATGACTACGTCAGTGTGAACAGACGTGGACACCTATACTATAGAGAAGCTACGCTTCTCTAGCAATCACTAAATAATAAACAGAGTCTATTCAGTTGTTTCTTTATTCAGGGTCTAAGGGTTACTAACTTTATATACAACAAACAATAAATACACAGATAGGAATAAATAATCATAAACAAAATCAATATAATACATATACAATAGTCAGTTTGGGCAATAATGATCCCCCATCCCTGGAAAGGGTGGGGGGAATTAACAATACAGCTTAACCATAATAAGGCTGTCAGAATCTATCATTAATTTTAGGCATAGGGAGGGGGTCGGCAGACCCCTTCCCCAGGACTCGGGGGAGGGCCCTTGGCCCTTCCCCGAACCCAGGTCAGGGTTGCCATAGGCATGGCTCACGGTTGCCGAATACCACAACTCTCCCCTCGGAAGGCTGGGAGGGGGGTCTCCCTGCCAGACTTCCGACAGTGGTTGAGGCCTTCGGCCCGCTCCTTAGGGCTATTTTATATACAAGCGATAATGATTCAATGGAATCCTAGTGGTGATTTTCAGGGCTGATGGGCTCCCAACGTGGGATAGAAGGTAGAGGCTGGCTTTTGTTGGACACGTAGCTCGGCGCCAGCAGGTGTCAGGTTGGCGTGGGGCACAGCCGCTGCGGGGCCGGTCAGTAACGGGGCATTCTGGTTGTTGTTGGCAGCGGCTGGGGCACTGGCTACCAGGTTGACCGTCTGAGCGACAGCCTGGCCTCTTGAGGGGCCGCGGGGCTTTCCAGAGTGTGGTCCAGGCCTGCCTAGGCGGTCATTCCCACTATCGGCTGATTGCATGGACACCATTTCCTCGGCTGCTTCCCGGCCGATAGGAATGGCATCCCAGTCTACTGAAAAGTCCCGGGACTTGGCATGGGTGAGTCTGGCTCTGGCCAAGGCCTTACGATACAAGGTTGGGTGGTACAGGAACACTTGTGACATCGCGTTCATGGCGGCCCGTACACCTCCTTGTGCGGCTGCCAGGGAAATGATGGTTAAGTCTCCCAGCAGCTTGAGAATCAACAACAGCAAACACAGTATGGCTGCGCCATCTCCCCACTCGTGAATAGCCTGTCTGAACCCAGCCCAGACATCCAGGGCTGCTTCTCCTTCCTCCGCCAGTCGGTCAATATCGTAGGACACGATCCCATGGTCTCCGGTGGCTGAACAGCTACCTTGCTGAACGCATGAGCCATACGACAGGCCGGTCAGCATGGCGGCCTTATACGCTGGGAACGCTAGCAGCTGCTGCCAGTCGTTCAGCTCAGCCTGCGAATACAAGCCTCCCGAACTAAAGTCATCCAAGGGTTCTGTCAGCAGCTGCTTGGGCGTATCCAGCGGGGGTGGCCTCTTCTTAGGTGCGGGGGTTAGCTCTATCCAGCCTTCCTCCGCGTGCACAGTTAGGGGGTAGGTGGAGGAGCAGGGAATCTTGGTGGCGTGGCCGCTATACACCTTTGTCACGGCATCTACGAATCCTGTGGGTTCCACCGGCACCTTGTCCCAACATTCATTGCTCTCACGGACAACATATTTGTTGCGTTGGCAGGTAAGCTGGAGCAGTACATCTCCCCTCAGCACAGAGAACGTGCTCCCCTGGACACGCACCAGGTGGGCCGGGTCTAGTTGCTGGAGCTTCCAGCAATTGGCCGCTACTTCTTCTGCCGCGGTGCTTCTCATTCGAGTCTCCAGGGTAAATCCGATGTAACCTGCATGTATCTGGGCCTGCAGGGGGACATCCACATCCCTGGCCGATACTCTGGGCAGCGCTGCCGCGGCCGGGTCAGCTGCCACGAACAATGCTGGGTGGTTGGTGGCATGGGCCTCAAAGTCGCAGTTCACTATTGAGGTGGGGGTAGTCATGTTGATGAAGAATTGGGCTTGATGGTCAACCAGGAACGCATCCATCACTAGGCTAGGCTGGAGGCTGCAGATCAGCCTCAAGGGGCAATCTCTCCCCAGGTGGTCCCACACGTAGGTGGCCTCCCCAGTGATGCAGGACAGCTCAGAATGGGGACACTCTAGGGTCAGGTGGTCAGACTGGGACTCCACCCGTCCATTCTCGACTACATAGGTCTCTTCCTTGACCAGCAGCCGTCGTTCCTGGAGCACTAATTCATTGCGGTACAGCTGGCCCTCGAAATGGACGTCCTCCCCTTCACAACCCACCCCCTCGGGGCTGTTGACCAAGGCGCCCACCATATCGAGGGTGAAGAACAGGGGATGGTTCAGCTGAAACGTCAGTGGCTGGGTCTTGCCTGGCAGCGTGTAGACTCGGTTCCTGGCCAGGTCTCGGCACGTTTCTGGATCAATCTTGGTTGGCCTCATGAGGGTGGGGACCGAGGTCACCTTGAGGTGACCCCATACCCCACACCTAAATGTCCACTGGGACACGGTGAGTTGACAGCTATATCCCGTTGTTTCCCTAATCTTGACTTGCTGCAGGACATGTACCTCATGGCCCAAGGGCACCTCCTGGTGTAGCGGCTCCGTGCTACACATCTTCTCCTTGTTGTAGGCTGTGACATGGGTGGGGTTGGCACAGTCCCACCCTACCAGGACGTAGCTAGTTGTAGGCCACACGGCTGCAAGCAGTAGTCCCCACAGAACCATCCACCAGTGTGAGAATCTACCAGACAGCCATCGACCTTGCGCACGCGGCTGGGGATCCTCGGCTCAGGCCACGGCTGCTTCTTGGGGCTGGACACTGCTGGGTTGCTCCTGGCTAGATACAAATTTCCATTGAGCGTTATCTTTGGGTGCCCGGGGCATCCCGATACCCTCCCCAATGACAGACTGACAGGCGACTGGCGCCTGCCTGGGTGTCGGCTCCCCTAGCCCCAAGGGGTCCCTTCCCTTGTCCATGGCATGCCCAGTGGCATGGGGCTGGAGTGCGTGTGGCACAGGCTCGCCCTGGATTACGTCCCTCCCCTGCCCTAGGGACTCAGGTGCATGTGGCACAGGCAAGTCCTTATATCCCCAAATTTCAATCTCCCCAGCCTCTGGTGCGGGAGGCACAGGCAAGGCTGGAGGGTTACAATACTTTGGATACAATACATTTGTCAAATTTAACTTATCCTGGCTCGACTGGGAATGGTGGGCAGCTGGGTTCCCTCGGCTGGCAGTGGGCGCTGGATGGTGTATGGCTGGGCTCTCCCTACGGGCTGGTGGCGCTGGCTGACTGGGGGTGACGGATGTCACCCCTCCCTCTGGGGCTGCTGGCTCGTTCCAGGATCCAGGTATCTCGGTGGCGGCGACGGTTGTCGCCCCAGGCACCAGGGTGGGGGCGCTGGATAGCACCCCCCAGTCATCGCAGGTGGCGGCGGCGGTTGCCGCCCCAGACATCAGCTTGGGGGTGCGGGGGCGCACCTCTCGTCCTTCCCAGGTGGCGGCGCCGGATGGCGCCCCATACATCAACTCCGATGCGCTGGCTAGCACCTCCTGCCTCTCTCGCTCAGCGGCCGCCAGGGCCTCCCCGTACACCGTCTCAGTGGCGCTGGGTAGCGCCCCTCCACTCTTGCTGGGTAGACTCGGTCTGGCAGGCCCCATCATGTTGAGGCTGAAGGGTTGAGGCCTCAGGACTTCTGGCTCTGCAATGTTGGTGGGCTGCACGATCTCCGGCCCCAGGTGATTGAGGCTGAAGCCCAGGCCAACCCGGTTGGGTTCAGCCGCTCCTCCCAGCACGTTGATCCTCGCTGGGACGGTTCCAAACTGCGGCATTCCGTCGGCTCGGCCCGCTGCGTTGGGGGCTGCTGCTTGCTGGAGTGTTGCTGGGGGTGCGCTCCCTTCCATGTTGGCTACTCTGCTGGGCTTTCCTGAGGGGGCGCCCTTGTCAGCGGCGCGCCTCCGGCCGGCTACCTGGTCCCAGTCGGCTTTGCACTCGGCCGCCGTATGGCCGGCATAGTGGCAACGGTTGCATTTGGCAGGACGGTCACGGCGTGGCTGGGTGCGTCTCTCTTCTAGGCTGACCTCCATAGGCGTCGGACAGTCTCGGACTCGGTGGCCTTTCCCATGGCAGCGGTAGCAGCGACCTGGAATCTTGTCATCTGGGGCGACCTTCCCCATCTGGTGGAGACCCGGAGCCAAGGCGCCAATCTCCATTGGCTCCGACTCATCATATTGGGGCAACTGGACGCTGGCTGATCCCGTGAGCCCGTCGGTGGTGTCCACTAGGTACACACCCTCCTTCAGCTGCTTGGTGATCATTGTGACGGTAAACATGGCTCGCCTCGTGTACTCAGGTACCGAGGCGATCTCATGACCCATCATTTCATGTTTCACATTAGCGTTACGAATGCCACGATTTAATTCGTCTATCAACAATTCAAGGTCCTCATGGCTATAGGCCTCCCTATACAATGCACACTTTGTGGATATGTATGCTTGTATAGGTTCTGTCGAGTGTTGCCTATAATCCCTGAAGGCTTGCTTCAAAGTCTGGGATTCAAAGGCTGGACGAAATAACACACTCGGCCTTGACTTGTTCGTATGTCAAGGCTTGGCCTGCCTCGCAAAACAGATGAGAGGCCATCTCCGCCGCTTGCCCCGCCAGGGATAGTAAAAGGGCGTTGCGGTGGTTTAGTGTGTCATGGGGAGGCACACGGTAAGCCGCCCATGACATCTCGAGTCTCCGGATGTGGGAATTCCAGGATTACTTGGGCGGTCCTCGATACTCCGGCAGGTTACTCAGCATTAGCTTGCGGTACTCGGCTGGAGCCGGCTGGGGATCATCCTGGAGCCATCCTTGGAGCTGGTCGCCTCCTGGCGCTTGCGGCTGCTCCATCGGGTCAAAGGTTCAGCGGCGGGACACGAAGTTTTAAGTCAATACTATAAATGGTTTACACTTGAGGCTTTCTAGCCTAGCAGCCAACACTGTTTATCACTAGGTTGGTAGTTTAACTACAAAGATTTAAATTAGGTGTACCTAAAGTACTTGTCACTAGTTTTCTGAGTTGTAGAGTAGGCTGGTAGGGGTAGATAGCTGTTGAGGGTCCGAACTGCTGTCAGGAACTGATTGGGTTTTCCTTATCACACTATAGATAGGAGGGAGAAGCTTGCAAGTCTTTTTTTTCTAAAAAATATCTCTGTTGGATGCTATGGAGTAGCTCCGCTCCTGTGTGTGTGTGTGTGCGTGAAATATCCTTTCCTTGCAATGCGCTTACGCACCGGCAGATTCGCGCACACAGGTAAAACGCGCACCTATCCCTCAACCCGCTCTCTCATTGGTCCGCTTTGTCTTATTCGTCCGTTGAATTTTGTTATGCGTCCCGAGCTCTGCTGCGCGACCCGTAAATGGCGCTCTGTTCCCCCGGTCGCTATCTCCACACCGTGGGCGGACTTAGTCAAGTGTGGGTAGGAAGGGGGAGCGCGTGAGGGGACGGGGTAAAACCGTCCGTTCCCCCCTATGGAGAGGGGGGGGGGTGCTGTAGGTTTGAAGTAACTGTGTGGTGAGGTAATTGTGCCCTTTCCTTAATCCTGAGCTTATTGTTATGTCACCTCGATTGTATTTTCTTCAATGGATGGTGGGCCCCTCCCCTTCCGTTGGGATAAGGGGTGTATTTGTTGTGCTGAAGGCTTGGGGGGTTAGATTGTTTATCAATGCATTGTTATATTACATCTAGGTTCTATTTTTGGCTTTATCACAATACACAACAGATTTGCTTACCAAGCCTGTTCTATTTTTAGTTTTATCACAATACACAACAAATTTGTTTACCAATCCTTGCTCATAAATCTATTGTTCAGCCTTCACACTAGGGTGGTAATCCCTACAATGTGATATAATATCTGTTTTTCTAGATGGGTGGCTGCGCTGTAGCCTCTCAGGATACTTGGAGTTAACGTAGTTTTCTTCTGCTTGGTACACTACACTCGTATGTTCGCTCGCAGCTCGCAGCTATTTGGCTTGTTTCAGCCTGTCGGCGGCAGGGAATGTCCCGTCCTGCAGCGCCGTGTATCCGAATCCGGCTGGTGGCGGCAGGGAATGTCCCTTCCTGCAGCGCCGCTGGTTCGAATCCTGCTATCTCTTGCAGTAAATGTTGGCCTATTTTCAGCCGTTTACACTTAGTTGGCCTGTTTCAGCTCATCCGCAGGCCTGTTTCAGCCCTTGAGCGCTCAATTCTCCGTTAGATGTCGGCGCTTCTCGCGGTTCTCCGTCAAGTTTCGCTGCTCTCCGCAGTCTCTCGTCCGATTTCGCTACTCTCCGCAGCTCGGGTTCCGCCACACTTAGTGGTCTTTCGCTAGGTTTCGCTTCCACAACTGCCGGATGCAGAGTTAGACCTTGCTATCCAGGGTGGGTAATTCAGGTTGCTTGTGTCAGTTTTGCCAGTTTCACTGCTGGGAGTACCTTAGCCTCAGCTGCGCGTCTGCTCTACACTTGTGGTTTGCCGTAATCTCACACAGCTGTCACCAAAAGTTGTGGTATCCGCCTAGGATAAATGGCAGACACCAGAGTTCAAATGACTACGGCAGTGTGAACAGACGTGGACACCTATACTATAGAGAAGCTACGCTTCTCTAGCAATCACTAAATAATAAACAGAGTCTATTCAGTTGTTTCTTTATTCAGGGTCTAAGGGTTACTAACTTTATATACAACAAACAATAAATACACAGATAGGAATAAATAATCATAAACAAAATCAATATAATACATATACAATAGTCAGTTTGGGCAATAATGATCCCCCATCCCTGGAAAGGGTGGGGGGAATTAACAATACAGCTTAACCATAATAAGGCTGTCAGAATCTATCATTAATTTTAGGCATAGGGAGGGGGTCGGCAGACCCCTTCCCCAGGACTCGGGGGAGGGCCCTTGGCCCTTCCCCGAACCCAGGTCAGGGTTGCCATAGGCATGGCTCACGGTTGCCGAATACCACAGTAACATCTGGGTAAAGTTTATTTAAAAACTATACCTAGGAAGCTCTTAAGCTACGGTCAGAAAACCACTGGTGGATTTAAGCAGCATAGCAAGCAAGGATAAAAAGTAGGGTAAAAAAAAATATCAAGAAAACTTTTCAAGATGTATTTGTTTGAGTTGGGAAGTTTAAACATAATACTTAGTTGCCAAATTATTTATTTGTTCCAAGGTCATTAGAATGCACACATAGTACAAGACAAAAATTATTTACTATAGCAGTGTCATGGCCAACAAAACTCGTCTAGGAATAGCTTCGATTTAGATTTTCCATTGGCCTTTCCTCCCTGAAACAAAGCTCATGATTGAAATGTGATTCTGTTGCCAAAATTTGGCCACATTTAACCACAACTTTCACATTACGATAGAGATTTATAGATTGATGATATCTTTGGGGTCAACATATGCATGTCCATTCACTTTTTAACCAGTAAAAATAAAAAGTTTCTATACTCTTTAACATATTTTCTTTGTTGAAAACAATTTCAAACTATTGATTTACTTTTTAAAAAATAACATTAAATTTGAGTTATATCTAATATCTTTAAAGGATAGCCCCAAGTACTAAAATGGCTACATCTTTCCAATAAGTCTAGATCTATAATAGTTTTAAAACCAATAGCACCTAAAGACTATCACCCCCCTTCCTTCTCACAAAAAGATGTAAAAACAAACCCTACCAAGAAATATTTCTAAAAACAAATTACTGGCAACCTCTTTCAAAATAGTTTAATTTATTAATAAGACTAAACATATTTGTTTTGTTATGAAAACAAAATATAAAGGCCAAAAAAGTAAAATATATATTTGCAAAAGGAAAAAGTTATGAATGAACAATTTCAATGAAAAATAGTATTGATATTAGTTTTTGGAATAAAAGCAATTTTTCATATTAAATTGGATTACGTAGATAGGTGGGTAGGTAAACAAAATATTAGACTAAAACTATTAATGATTCCGCCCCTAGCCTCTACAGGTGCAAAAATGGGAGATTCTTCCCATTTTTATTTATTTTTTTTAAATTTCTTCGACCCTTTATTAAAGTTTAGTAAGCTTGAATAGAATTTTACCGCTGTGGAACTGGATACGTTATTTACTGTAAAAACGACGATGATTGTAAAAACCTTGAAAAAGTAAAAATAGGTGAATAATCTGATAATGCTTTATTGTCAACGGCCTTTCTAAGGTCAAAAAGTGGCTTAAGGAATGTGATTCAGTTTTTTTAGGCAATTTTGAAATATATACATGACAATGGAGGCAAAAACACTAAGGGGGGGGTTGTCACCCCTCCTCCACCTGTCTGCCCTCCCGTAATGGGGTTAATATCATGATATAGAACTAAATTTCAAAATCATCCAGGTATTAAATAGAAGATAAGATTACTCTACTTTATCTCTATTGCCCTACAATATTGATAGATATGTAAAATTGTGGGGCGAATAGGAATTTTGTTTCATCATTGTTTCCCTACTTAATTACATTAGGCCAGCCTGAAAACTTAATATACAACATTAGTGGTATGTTATTTAGCTCTCCAGACTAGATATATTACATGAATATTTATATTTTGCTTGTAACCTGTGTTTGTTTTATATAATTAATATAGTTTGTTTTTTCGTATTCATTCGAAACCGGTGAATTAGAACCGGTTCTCATCAATACGAAAAAAACTATGTATAGCATCGTATTATATCCAGTTTTCTACGAGTATAGAAATGTACAATCATAAGATTGAAACCAGTTTTTTATCCGGTGCATCTCGTAGCTTAGAAAACTGGTTTTAATCTTATAATTGTACATTCTATATCCTCGGAAAGCTGTTTGTAATACAATGCGAGAAATAACTATTATAAGTTTAAAATTAAAATCTTTAAAAATCAACCAATTTGTAGTCATTTCTAGTGGTTTCGCCTATTTCACAAGGGGATTTGTATTCATACAGGGAGGGAGAGAGCAGATAACTGTAACCCAAGACTTAAATTTTAAAATGAAATAACCTAGACCATTAGTAGACCTATGTGAAGCTTCCCTAAAATGGATAACTAGAACTATACGGACAAACAAAAATTCCTTACTACTTTATAGAATGGGATAGAGTTACTAAGCTTTCAAGATTATAACCTAATATTACACTAATGTGTAATAGAACAACTCTAAAATACCTAAATTTAAAAACAATCTGGGTTGCAAAGTTTTTAGATTACGTACATATATTTTTTATATGGGGTGATCTTAGAAGCCTTTTCTGCACTCCCCTGCTTTCATATGACAATAATTAGAGAGCTCACCATGTACATAATTAAAAATTTGTAGGTAGGCGATTATCAGGGAGAAAGAGTATATAAATACGATTTTTTATTCATTCTCATCCATTAGTTTAAAACTTTATTCTACAAAAGGGGTAATTTTGTTTATCATAATTGAGGGGTTACATTTGTCATTACAGTTGTCGTCACAGAGAGTGTCATGTGTTTCGTCATAAAAAAAACGTTCAAGTCCTTTTTTTAAGGGTTTTTTTGAATTCATCCTTCCTTTTTAGACGTATTTTTATGACGTCACACCTGACACTTTCCGTATCTCCTCACTTATCTTATTCCTTTATCCCAGAGTAAGAATAGGGCATACACAACATTTCATAAATAAGCATTTAGCTGGTTTTAGTTGCTTCAGCTTAGAGGTAGTTTTCTCATTCTATGTAAAAAATATTACTTTTCTAAAAATGTTAAAAACATGTTCTTTTGCATATTTGAAGTAGCGCACAGCTAGATTAAACCATTTATCAAGTGTTATTAATGAATATGTCTTCATAAGGATATATTTTGAATTGGTATCATTAATATACAATATTCATACCACTTTCATTCATTATCTACCATGACATTCTAAAAATAATACTTAAAATAAATTCACCATAAGTTATAATTTTTTTTCCAATGCAATGTTCCGAAAACGTTAAAGTCTGATGGACAGGCGCACGGACAGACAAAGTAGTTATTTGTAGAGTAGATGCTCTTTTATCATGACAATATGTACAGATCAAATAGCTTTTCAGCAAGATTTTTTAGATACATAGCATTTATAAAATCGGTCATATAAGAATATCTTTAATAATAAAAATAACCAATAATAGAAGATGATTAAAGTCCCTCTACAGATTATGACGTCATACGATAGAATAGCCAATGAGAGGCCAGTATACACTGTAATTGACCAATGGTAAAATTTATGCTAGCCTCTTATTGGTTATTTTATCGTATAATGTCGTCATAATCTGTGGAGGGACTTTAATCATCTTTCAATAATAGGCCAATACGTAAACTAAACTACCAAACTTGTACGCAAGTATGACGCCATTTTTTATAGGCACTGAAAAATAACTGTAGGTGTGTCTTTTGGAAGGTTTATTTGTTTACATCTACGCACCATTGGCCCTGAGTGTTCTTGTTTTAGGTTTATATACATACATATACTTTTTGAAGTCCAAGACCTAGTTTCTACTATATGTAATTGCATTTTAATTTTATATGTAATAACATACATATACATACATAGTACATAACTATATACCACATACAAGAATAAAAACATCCATAAAGCAAGGTTGGTTACAATACAAAATAATGATAAACTCATAAAACTAATAACTCTTGAATCTGATAATCGTATTAGGCGTAAGCCTCAAAGAGTCAAAATATCTGAAAAGTTATGCTATATTGGCAAATTGCGTTATAACCGACATAAAAAGACTCCTAATTAATCTGGAATAACTATTATATGCAATTCACAGATATCATGCAGCGCAAAAAAAATGCTCGAAATTCACCCATTACATGTACATTCTGCCGTTAGCATTTTGCCAAGTAATAGATAATAACAAGGATTAAATCTTTATTTACGATTAACGAAAAAGTAAAAATATAGAAAAGCTTGGCTTTTAAAGTTTAAAGTATGTATTTCAAGCCGTGTATACATTGTACTATGGTTTAAAACATAAACAGATTTTTAACCAGGTCTGTTATTCTTAAAGGCGTTGAGTTGACAATCGATTTCAATATTTTATGTCGAATATTTTAAAATTCATAGTATCTAGGAGCTATGTATTCGAAGGAGTAAGAAAAGTAGGAAAATAGCCTAAAACCAAAATTAGATATAATAATTAAAAGGCCTAAAAACCTCCCGGGGACATAAATATAAGATTAAGAAGCTTCCCTAAAAATTGATTATCGAAATCTTAAGCTACAGACCAAAAACTTACTACTTTATATAATAGGATATGCCTTATATTGAAATAGGAGTAAGTTAAAAATCGTCCTTTTGATTTCAGACCATTCATGATGTTTCTTGTAACGATACGGAATATTCTATAGCATAAAATATATTCAATAGGCGAAGCTGCTAGTTTTATATTAACTATAAAAATTTCCAAGTCTATACCAAAGTATATTGGTTTAAATAATACATGAAGCTGGAAAATTTATGTTTGTCGGGGTTGCCTTTGATATATTTATCCTGTGACATATTAGCCCCTCGCATGAAATGTCGAGCAAGGGGGGGGGGATTGCGGATACATTTATACTACAGTTAGGACGAGGGATAGGTATTCTGTCATTATATTTAATTCAAATTTTTAATAATTTCTTAACACTAAATTCCCGCTGTACCTAATAATTCTTCAAGAAATAACACATGCTTAATTCCGATTTATATCTATTCTTTATTAAGGATGAAAACTCGCAAAGAAAAAAAATCGAATTATAGAGATTCTTCTTTGAAAAAATAAATAATGTTTATCATTACTCAATTTAACTTTATCACTAATTATTACAGCCACGAAATAAAATTTATTTTAAAATATTTAATTTTCATATTCTTTACAGAAATTCTAGGCAAAAGAACTAATTTGAATTCTGTTTCCAAATTGATAGTTATTACACATGTTAAAGTTTTTAAGTAGTGACATTTCTCTACATCTATCTCTTATCCGTTGGTCACTTTCTGTTTGAAAGATCTATTAATTTCCATGTAAAAATCTCCTATTTTCTTTTTTGCTGTGCGCAATTTAATACTATCAACAATAAATGTATAATTATAGATATATAATCCAGACAAATACCTGGCCAGCCAAGTCTGCTGGCAAATAACTCTCTGTTTTTTTTATAGGGACTCGGCTGTGTTTATATTTCCAATGCTCTTAGCTGATTCCAAAGACCCAATCGAAATCGAATGGGTCCCCTCCCTGTGGGCAGAGTTATATAAGACTCATTCCCCCTTTATTCATTTACTTTCGAGCAGAGTTTTAGTGGTTGCTCATTTGCAACAAACTCACACAATCTTCTTCTACAAAAAAGGTTATAAATATAATCGTCCTTGTTATTTCTATGTGTACATAGACATCAAATGGTGGAGCAAAGGGGTGTTTACCCCCCTCATACTTTTAAACCCCTCAATTTACCCAACACGAAATTTAAATAATAATAACATTAGATTACCCCCACCTTACCTTTTAAACCCCTCGTTAAATCTTACTCAAAATAAAAAGCTTAGACGTCTCTGGCTATGTTGTATCTTTATGCTTGTTTAATGCAATAACATATATTTTAGCTGAAATGTAAACTTCTTAGAGTCATGAAATGAAAATAATATGTTTGATATTTATAATAGTTATTTCTCGTATCGTATTATAAACGGCTTTCCGCGGATATAGAATGTACAATTATAAGATTAAAACTAGTTTTTTTAGCCCCGAGGTGCCGGAGGCACCGGCTAAAAAAACTGGTTTTAATCTTATGATTGTACATTTCTATATTCGTAGAAAACTGGATATAAAACGATGCTAGACATAGTTTTTTCGTATGGATGAGAACCGGTTCCTATCCACCGGATTCGAATGAATACGAGAAAAGAAATTAATAAATCCATAATATTTAATCTGGGTTAAGGTTTAAATAAATGTAAGAAATCAAACCGTCAAACTGTTTCATCAATAATGTTCATATATATAATAAATTCATTTATTGTTAAAAAACGTTTCAACGACTTAATGGTTATACTTGACTTGTAAGTTCAGTTTAAATACCAGGAAATTCTAATAACTTATTTGTTTTTTTTGCAGGTTTTTACTTGATGTAAGAAATTTTTTCTAAATTTTCAATTTATATAATCTTTAAAAATCTATTAAATATTTGATTATGATTTTGTAAACTTTATTTTGCTAAAGATTTGCACGAAATGCCATCTTGATATAAATATCACATTTATTTTACTTTTATATTCTATAAAATATTTATGACAATTTTTAAAACTTTTCTGTATTTTTAGTACTCTTATCATAAACTAACTGAATTGTTGCTACTGTACTAGCAATTTTAGAGATATTAAATAACTTTCATTAAATTATATAAGAAATAGCGGCTACTTCCCTAGCATCTTGGAGTTATGTATTTGTAGGGGCGGAGAGAGCTAGAAAAATAGCTTCCAATCATCCCAAAGCATATATCTGAAGATAAATTAGTCTAAAACTACCACAGGGTAAATATGAAGCTTACATAAAATAGAGAACCTAATCAGCTCAGTAGTTATTGAGAGCTTAAGCTTCAGACAAAAATCCTTATTACTTTATATTATTCTAGCGGTTTCGCAACAAGAGCGGCTTTGCCCCAAGAGGTAATTTGAAATTAAAAATTAAAAATAAGTACCTCTGGTGCTGCAACCACCACATTTTAAATTAACTGCCTAAAAAAATTTTAAAAATCAGGGTGATTTTTTTTTTTTTGAGGGTTGTCGGTGTCTCGTCCCCTAAGAAAATAGTCTAAAACCACCACAGGACCAGTGGACTGAAGAGGAGAATCCGATCGGTTCAATGGTTACCGAGATCTTAAGGGACGGACAGACATCAAGCTACTTTGTGTTATAGAAAATATCATTTTACGATATCCTGGAGGGAGGGGACAATTGTTCAAACATTTACAAGATAAAAGGCAGTATTCAAGTTATTTATCCCTTGAATCCCTAAAAAAAAAACTAGACCAGAAATCTATACTTGATATATAAAACATGGGTATGTTAAGACGATAATTAAAATAAGAAATCTGTTTTTACAGAATGATTGAGATACCTTTGTACTATATCAATAAAATCATTTTAAGGTTGATTTGTTGATTTTGGACAAATTTGAATGTTTCGGCGGTAAAAAAGCGAAATATAGTTAGTATAGTTTAATTGCAAAAATAATAATAATTTCCAGTTTGGCTTCGAATCCGATTAATATCCGCTGGAGTAAAACCAGTTTTCAGACAATTTTCAACGAATATTAAAATAAAAATCCCTGTTGATATAAACTTCTAATGAAAAACATACATTTTCTAGTTTAAGGAAATTACAATATTGAATTGAAATTACCAAATGGTATTTTAGGGATATTACATTTGATGCAGGGCCAAATAGAGTTTCAATAGAGTCTGGTAGTAGTAGTAGTAGTAGAGTCTAGTGAACATGCTTGCCAATTTTACACAGGGTTTTGTGCACATCACTCCTCCTTACACACACACACCCACAGGAACACACAGAAATACACACTCGTTTTACAACACAAGATATAAGCTGTCAACAAATCAATTTTAATTCATTAAAAATATGCCAAAATTTCAAGTTATCGCCATATTTTGAAAAAAGATTTATAATTTTTTACAAAAGATACTATTGTTGACAAATTGCATGGCTAGTTCTGACAGACAGACGAATTAAAGATTACCTTAACTGCAAAATATTATATGTATAAGTTTACTATTCCTGGTTTTAACCAATCTTTTTTAATTTATAACACTAACAGAATTTTAAATTGGATTTAACCAAGGCGTTTGATACATGCTTCCTCTCCAAACTTCTAGAAAAAAAAATCTTTTAAGCGTAATAAAATGGTAGGATATTTATTAGCTTAATTAACACCTAACAGTTGACCAAAATGCAACAATTGTTTTAACTATAGTCCTAATATAATTAAATTTAGTTAAAAACTTAAAGAATGAAATGTATAGATAAATTGCAAAATAACAAATACACAAATTTTGAAGGATTATCTACAAACAGTATTTCAATAAAATGTTGTATATTTGCAAACCCGATGCAAATATTACAAGCACGCCCTTGAACCTTTAACTATTATATATTTTCCTTTTCAATTTATTTTCAGTAGCGTAGCTACAATGAAATAATGTATATTTGAACATGTAACTGTCTGAACGTTCCAAAGTACTGTAACAAACAAAACAAGCTTCAGCCTTCCAAGTGTCAATAATATTTTTAAATTTGAGATATTTCCCTTTTCTCTCAAAAATAAGGTTGAGCTAACAACATAATTAGGGTCGGTCCTTCCGTCCGTCCGTCCGTTCGTCCGTCCGTACGTCCGTCCGAGATATATAGCTTTTATTCGTTAATTTAGGCATGTTAGAATAGTCCTATCGATTTCAAACTTTGCATGATGATTCCTGTAGTAGTTGGGTACGATTTAGAAAGCGTAGCAACTCTATAATCATTACCAGAATGTCCGTACGTTCATTTTAAACATGTTGATTTTTCTACTTTTTTAACAACAAATTTTCAAGTGTTTTAATTATCCGTTTGATCTGATTTTTGGTATATTGATTTCTGGGACAACAAAGAACAATATTATAAGCGAAGCAACTCTATAATCAAGTCCAAAAATGTAAGTATGTCCATAAACATTATCCTGTTTTTAAGCAGTTTTTCAACAAATTTACCTACAATTTTGATTCGACATTTATACATTTATGTTCCGATTTTTCAGTTCAGATACTATATAAGTGTTAATGTCCGTTTGTCCTACCGTTTCAGTGCTTCGCTTTTATGGATGTTGTCATCCTTGTTACTGTAATGTGTTGCCCTTAAAACCTTTATGAATATTTTTTTCAAATTAATTCAGTTGTTGATTACTTCTTTTTAACACTAAATTTTCACCTTTAGACCTTCAATAGTTAAAAATCTTTTAAATATTCATGTCTCTTTATGTTACATATTTTCTATCTTTATAAAACAAAATAGTTTAGTTTTACTTTTTGTAGACATAATTATTCTTGTTCTATTACTTTCTCTTCCCTTAGTAATGCATACTTTCCTATCTCTTTTTATTCTTCTTCAAATACAAAACACACAAAAGAATATATTTCAATTACCAGACGAGAAGAGAGAGAGAGAGAGAGAAAGAGAGATAGAGATAAAGAGAAGAAAGAATACATAGACCAAAATAAGCTCATTTTATTATTTTGTGTTGAACATTATAATTTAATAACATGGATCTATTTATCTTACTCAGACTTGAATGTTAAGTTTTTTCCAACTAATTCTGCTTTATATTTAGTTTTTTTATTCCGGTCCGTCCGTACGTCCGTAACGGATAGCTTTTTTCGTTAATTTTGGCATGTTAGAATTGTCCTATCGATTTCAAATTTTGCATGGTGATTCCTTTAATAGTTAGGTACGATTTAGAAAGCGTAGCAACTCTATAATCATTACCAAAATGTCCCTACGTCCGTTTTAAACATGTTGATTTTTTTACTTTTTTAACAACAAATTTTTATGTGATCAAATCATCCGATTGATCTGATTTTTGGTATATTGATTCCTGGGAGAACAAAGTATAATGTTATAAGCGAAGCAACTCTATAACCAAGTCCTAAAAATGTAGGTATGTCCATAAACATTATCCTGTATAAAGCAGTTTTCAACAAATTTACTTACAATTTTGCTTCGACTCTTATACATTTATATTTTGATTATTCAGTTCTGACACTATATAAGTGTTCATGTCCGTTTGTCCTACCGTTTCAGCGCTTCGCTTTTATGGATGTTGTCATTCTTGTTTACATTAGATCTTTATGATAAGATAAAAAGTATAAGCTGATTAGTAAAACTATTTTAAAATTACATACATTGAAATCAATCTTTGGTGTGGTGTGGACTATAATATACTATCAAACCTACCAAGAAATTTTAATAGAATTTTATTTGAATATGGTTGCAAATTGGCAATTATTAAAGTGTTGAATGTCATTATTTTCAACTTAAAAAAAAAACTGTCATGATATAAAAGTCAATCCAACCCTAAGTAAAAAAAAAGATCATAAAACGATATATAACAAAATATGTTGGTTAAATTAAATAATGGTTTACCCAGGGGTTGGGACAGTGAACCCGAAGATAAGATATGTTGTTAATTTTTCTGTAAGTCAAAATGATTATCATAATATAGATATTCTAAAATTTTAGGTTTGATTTACAGCATTAATAGATAAGAATCTTTTGTTGAGATAACTTTTTTATCTGTTTTGTGTATCTGTGCTGAATACTATTTTTAAAAGCAAAGCTTTTCTATAATTAGGGTCCGTCCGTCCGTCCGTACGTCCGTCCGAGATAGTTAGCTTTTATTCGTTAATTTAAGCATGTTAGAATTGTCCTATCGATTTCAGACTTTGCATGGTGATTTCTGTAGTACTTAGGTACGATTTAGAAAGCGTAGCAACTCTATAATCATTATCAAAATGTCCGTACGTCCATTTTAAACATGTTGATTTTTTTTACTTTTTTAAATAGCTTTTTTCGTTTATTTAGGCATGTTGGAATTGTCCTATCGATTTCAAATTTTGCATGATAATTCCTGAAATAGTTAGGTACGATTTAAAAAGCGTAGCAACTCTATAATCATTACCAGAATGTCCGTACGTCCATTTTAAACATGTTGATTTTTCTACTTTTTTAACAACAAATTTTTATATGATCTAATTATCCGTTTGATCTGATATTTGGTATATTGATTCCTGGGACAACAAAGAACGATATTTTAAGCGAAGCAACTCTATAATCAAGCCCTAAAGATGTAAGTATGTCCATAAACATTATCCTGTATCAAGCAGTTTTTCAACAAATTTACTTACAATTTTGCTTCAAATCTTATACTTTTATATTCTGATTATTCAGTTCAGACACTATACAAGTATTAATGTCTGTTTGTCCTACCGTTTCAGTGCTTCGCTTTTATGGATGTTGTCATCCTTGTTAAAAAGTATTCACATGAATTTAAATTCACGTTACAAATACACTCTAACCCTTACTTATAATGAAGTAAAAGGATCTCTGTAAAAGTACCTCAACAACCACTGAACCGATATGGTTCTCCTTTACAGGGTCTCTTCTCATAGGTCTGGTTTATAACTGCATTTTGGGTACCACCACCTTCCCAAGAGAAATCGTCCTAAGAAAAAAATTACCCCCTCCCAAAAAAGAAGTATGTATATTTTTTACAGAGAAAGAAGTACCTGATAAAGATTATCAAAGTGCCAGTGCTCTCTCCCTGGCTGATAATTCTAAGTAATATCTTATTTCATAAAACAAATCCCTTAAAGGGGGGGGGGGAATGGCGGGGGGCAATAACTAATAGTTGAGATGGTGGAACATAGTCTGATATATTGCTCCATTATTTTACAAATCTATTTAATCGTCCCACTTATTTTTGCAGATTTTTGTCTCCCCTTCCCTTAAATGCTTCCCCAACATACATGATGTAGTAAGATACATAGTTGGCTTACACTACAATGGGAGAGATAAACTACATATATATATTTTTAATAAAAACAAAGAAGTGGACATTCTTAGGCAGACGCAGTTTCAAAATGTTATTTATGTGTATTTATATTATCTATTGGCTTTTGTGGGGTTTATTTATCAATTAACTACAAACAATGAAGGGCATTGCAAGAAAATACCTTTAGCACAATTTTATGTAGAACTAGAAACCAGCTCCCAATACACAGATTTCATTCATGTACCTAACTGTACAAGGCATGAACATAAAATGTGATAGGTCGTAATTTTTTACCGCATTATCGGGCATGAAACATGGGTTAATGTTCAAACAAACCAACCAAGTAGACATCAAGCGATTGAATAGTCTAAACTAGATCTTAGATCAACTCGTAGATTCAGGAGATGCTTTTCCTTTGGACGGATAGACAGAAATCAAACTACCTATGTAAATGGAGGTATCTTAAGGGTTAAGACAATTGGCGGTAAATTGAGAAAAAAACAAGTTACTATTTAAAGTATCCCTTCTGTAGACTAAATTATTAGTGTAATAGTTTTGACATTGCTATTTTGTACCAATAAATCAAGATTTCAAACCTTTGTGTAAAGCATAATTTACAGTTCATTTACCCTCTAACTCTGTGTATCTGTCTTTTGTATTAATTTAGAGTGCAATTATAAAGAAACAAGGATGACAACATCCATAAAAGTGAATCTCTGAAATGGAAGGACAAACGAACATTAAAACTTGTAGATTGTCAGAACTGAATTAGAAGAATATTAGTGGATCAGTACAAACAATATTTTAAGAAAAATTGTTGCAAAACTGCATAAATAGATGATACTGTTTAAGGACATACTATTATTTACATTTTTAGGGCTTGTTTATAGAGATGCTTCGCTTATAACATTGTACCTTGTTGTAATAGGAATCAGTTTTCAAAAAATCAGAAGAATCGGATAATTTTAACATACAAAAATTTGTTGTCAAAAAAGTTAAAAATCGACATGTTTAAAATGGACGTACGGACATTCTGGTATTGTTTATAGAGTTGCTACGCTTTCTAAATTGTACCTAACTACTATAGGAATCATCATGCAAAGTTTGGAATCGATAGGACAATTCTAACCTGTTTAAATTAATGAAAAGAGCTAACTCTCTGTGACGGACGGACGTAAGGACGGACGGACCGACCCTAATTATAGAAAAGCTTCGCTTTTAAAAATCATAAGCTAGAATTGAACCTAGAATTGAAAGGTTGAAAAATAGTAGACTATGCATGATAGTAAAAATTTATATTTTTGTATTAACATAAAAATGGGTTAGTACAATGTTTGTGCTATAATTTTTCTTTAGACGTAAAATTTATTGTTTCTTTTCCGTTTAATAGTCCAACATTATGAAGAAAAATATAGTTTTATCTAAAAAAAGATTTTATTATTCTAAACAACTATATTTTGAAATATTGTTCAAATATAGTATAAAACAAGGATGAGAACATCCATAAAAGCGAAGCTCTGAAACGGTATGACAGACGAATATTAACTCCTGTAGAGCGTCGGAACTGAATATACAAAATATAAATATATAAGTTTTGACAAAATTATATATAAATTTGTTGCAAAACTTCTTAAATACAGAATACTGGTTAACGACATAATGCCATTTTTAGGACTTGATTATAAAGATGCTTCGCTTATAACTTTGTACCTTATTGTAATAAAAATCAGTACACCAAAAATCAGATCAATCGGATGATTATATCACATAAAAAATTGTTGCAAAAAAATTAAAATCAAGATGCTTAAAATGGACATCTTGGTAATTATTATAGAGTTGCTACGCTTTCTAAATCTTACCTAACTACTACAGGAATCATCATGCAAAGTTTGAAATCGATAGGACAATTCTAACATGCCTAGATTAACGGGAAAAGCAATCCGTTACGTACGGACGTAATGACCGCCCGATCCTAATTATAGAAAAGCTTCACTTTTAAAAAAAACAATTTAAAAAAATATAATGCCCCACATTACAGCAATTGTTTTGAAAAAAACAGTAATGTGTTATACAGACACTTTTTACTTAATTCTTACAGAATACAGTAAGGTATTTTAGAACCAACCTAAAATTATAAATGTGTTAAATAATCAGAAATATAAAGGAGATCTCAACTTAAAATCTCTATTCTTCACCATGATATGTGACATTTCGTGTTATATGAAGAAAGTTCAATATATTTTTGATTGAAATGTGTGACATTAAAACTTTTCAATTTACATTCATAATAAATTGTCATATTTCTTATGATATCATGGAACAAAAGCAGAGGCTGGCAGCCGCCATCCGCGCATAAGTGGCTTCGGCTGAATATAAATTTGCGACTGCGACTGAAGGTGTCTTAGAAAAGGGGTTGCTGATGCTTAGAATGGCTGATTCTTCCTCGAATTGCCTAATTTTCTTGATTTCAAGGGTTTATTTCGGTTCCGACGTTATCTTTGTCTGCAGATGCTGGGATAAAGCTTTTAAAGTCTAAGGATAACTGAGGCTGAGGGTAGCTTATATTAAGTTAAGCTTAGGCTGACTGTATGATTAATTGGTGGCTGCTGCTTGTTGGATGAATTAGTAAACGGCTAAATGAAGACACTCTAGCTGCCGAGCCCTGGAAAAAATCGTAATTTAAAAAATTTTAATTAGTACAAATCAAAAGCTTAACTTTTTCTTCTTTAAAAAATTGATATAAGATAAATCATATGGTTTTTTTTTATTCATTTTACAGGACAATTTGTTTCAAAAAACAACTATAATTATGATATATCTTTCAATATATGGTTCAGAATCTGTTGAAATCAAGTGGATATTAATCGCAGCTATACTAGAATGATTCTTCCCGGTATACTGACAGACGGATATATTTAAGAGAAACTTCTCAACAATCTATTATTAATTATAGAAAGAACAAAGAAATAGAAATGTTATGTATAAAAGTAACAGGATATCTGTCTGCCTGTCTGTGTGCTTATACTGAAGAACCAAGCTAACCACTTGACCGACATGGCTCCCCTTTACAGTGAAGAGTTTTAAAGGTTATGAGAATGTTTAAACTATTTGCCTGTGTAAAAATACCCCTAAGAGCGTGGTCACTGGTCACTTGTATATTGTAAAATAGAAGAATTCCTAAAAATTTAAGGAAAAAACTACAAAGACACCTAGAATGTAGAATAAAAGAAAGTGTTGGTCACTAAATATGTCCAAATTTGATATTGTGATATCAGACTTGAGTTAATACAATCCTATCATATTGGACGAGAAACATTCAATAGTAGACGTTACATTACCTAGACTGTTCAAATGTGCCATTATCCTAAAATATTAAGTATACTATTTTGTCTGTCCATTAATATCAATCAATGACTTTATTTTAGGGATGTTTTAGTCTATTTTAATTTATATTTCTTAGTATGGTTCTATGCCCCTTTTAGAAACAGAGCCTTTAGATGTTAGGAGCGCACCTAAAGTAAACGTACTTATAAGCTCAATAAGTGAATCTTCACAGGCCAAAATGGGGCGTTGAAACTCCCTCATTTATTCCCTGCTTGCAATCTAGTGTTCGAGAAAACACTCTTTTGTGTGTGCGTGGGTGGGGGGTGGGGTGATATTTTCATTGAACCATTTCTCTTTGAAAAGTTGATCTTTCTTGCCCAAAAAAAATCTATCTATGACCTTTCAGAAGATTTTCTCAAAATGAGATATTTTAAAGCTAAAATAGTAGTATAGATACACTAAACCTAGTGTAAAATCATTTCAGTGGCTTGACCAATAATGCTTAGTCAGTTAGTTTGTTCTACCTTGCTGGAACTGTAGTAACTTTTGACCAAATAATCAATGATATTCCTGCTAAAGAAGACGAAGAAAGTCCCTCAAAAAATCAGCATGTGACGTCATAAAAATGAGAAATTATCCATTTTTCTTTCTCACTAATCCTCTCCTCATCCCTCATTTTTATGATGTTAGAATTTTTTTGGGAGACTTTCTTCATCTTCCCTGCTGAATAATACAGTGATTAGTCTATAACGAATAATTCTAATATTCTAGTGACCATGAACCTCTCATTTTAAGATATTCTGCCAAAATCTTATTTTATTTTATATGGTATGATAGTTGGAGGAAAATAAGAAAAGAAATTTATCTATATTGCTGTTGAAAGCACAACTTTATCAATTTTATTCCCTATTAAACTTGGAGGCTTTATATTGACAAAAAACACTTTAAGGTTTATGTCGAATAAATGCGATTTTTAAAAATGACAAAAGCTGATATATTATCGACATATCATTGTAGTAGCTAATACCACTGATAATTACGTTTACATCATGACAAACGTCAATAATTATACATGGAAACTGGAGGAGAAAGCTGACCATCAACTGTCCATTTTACTTATAGAATGAAAAAGTATACAATTTTGTTTTTGTAGGTGATTCCTCCCACACAACAGTTAAAAAACTTCAAATGACTTTTAAGAAGATTAACTTTAAAGGACAACAAAGTTCACAATAAATTTAAGGAGGAACTAAGTATTTTATTCTATGAGCGATTTCTCTTGGGAGATTGAAGGTACCCATCCCCAAATAATTATAAATATTACCTGGAGCTTTAAGATGCTTCACTGTAATGGAGAACCATTTACGTTCAGCAGTTACAGAGATCCTTTGCAACACACACAGACAGACACATAAATAGTTATGAATTTCAAAAAAGTAAAAAATTTAAAGAAAATTAAATATACTTTTATAATTAATTAAGTATATATTTTAAAGATAAAAATATTCAAGAGGTACAAGAATTTATATTGGTTAACGGATCATGAAAATTGGCAATGAAAAATGTTTAAATTTTATAAATTTATTAACTTCCCCATCCTTTTTTAAAAACTTCAAACTCCTTGACCTCTAAAGGCACCGTGATAAGGTAAACTAAGTGATGTTTCTGCAAACTGAAGAAAAAATTTTGAATACTCTACTCAAGAAATATAGCAATCATGGCTCTCTAAGTATTCAACAGCAAATGACCTTGATGTATAAAAAAAAAAGAGGAATGTTTGACTATTAGAACTCGAAGACTAAGGTTTTGATATGAAAGGGTTATATGATCTTGCCCTTGCATGAAGTTGTGCTTCTCACAAATCAAATCATTTAATATTTTTAGCCTTCACAAAGGCCATAACAACCAAACAAGTCATAAAATTATGCTATAAGTATAAATAACATAATTTTTTGATGGAAAGTTTTGCTGTTTTTATAAGTAAAAATACTTTATTTGTTGATAACCTGTAAAGCAGCCTTTTTGCCATTTTACTGGTATTTTTGTTGAAATTGGAATTAACGATTCAGAGAAACAATGCTCAACTCAACTTCAACATAATTCAAAATATTGGGAAATTATTAAATCCGTTCCCAAAATTAAATTAAGTTAAAAAGAGAAATTGGAAAACTAACATCGTTTGTAATGCTTTATTTTTTTGCATTTATTTTTCCTGAGTAGTCTTTATCAAGGACAATTTTATTCTAAAGCCTAATTTATCAGGGAGGGAGGGGACATTGGGCTGTTTATTACACTAGTCCCCCAAAGTCTTATAATAACGATTTCTTATTTTTTTCTTATTAACCTTGTGGACTGTTATTACATTTTGATTTGTTGGTTCATTTAGTTGAGTGTCCAACCGTTTTAACCACTAATTGTAATCTACAGAAGATTTGACTTTATGCATCATCATTGGGGATGTATATTAATTTATCGGTCATTTTCTTATCTCTTTAGATCCCTGATTTTTATCCAAATTAATTTTTCCACGAATATAAAAATAAAATCATAGAATTAAAACCAGTTTTGTTAGACCCAAGGTCTTTCTATAACCATGATGAGACAAATAACTATTATAACATGCCATATATGATACCATAAATAATGTATTTTCTGCAAAATCTAAATAATCCCCCAAAAGAAACTGTTCAAAGCAAGGTAGGGTATATGTCAGGGAGGGAGAGGACATGGGGCTGTTTATAACATTAGTCCCCAAAGATTTTAAATAGGCTTTCCTATTCATTGGCTTAACAACATTGGGGACTTTAATGAATTTTGATTGGTTGGATTGGTCCAAACGTTTCTACCACTTATTGTAATCTACAGAAAGGGTTATTTTGTGTATCATCATTGGAGATGTATTGTCAATTTTTTTGGACATTGTCTTATCCCTTTATATGCCTGATTGTATGTGAACATATCATTAATTTCATACATTGTGACACTGACGTTAATGTATCCTTCTAGTAGATATACAAATCTATATTTTACTCCTGTATACCAGGGAGGGAGGGGATATTAGGCTGTTTATTACACTAGTCCCCAAATTTTTATAACAACGTTTTTTTATTTGTTGGCTTAAACACTTTGAAAACTTTTTCTTAATTTTGTTTGTTTGGTTCATTAAGTTAGGCGTCCTAACGTTTCAACCACTAACTGTAACCTATAGAAGGGTAATTTTGAGTCAATTTATCGGACATTGTCTTATCCATTTAGATCCCTGCCTGTGTCCACTATGGACTATGATTGGACAATAATGTATCCTTCTAGTAGATATACAAATCTATATTCTACTCCTGTTTACACTATGGACTATGATTGGATAATAATGTATCCTTCTAGTAGATATACAAATCTATATTCTACTCCTGTTGACAATATGGACTATGATTGGATAATAATGTATCCTTCTAGTAGATATACAAATCTATATTCTACTCCTGTTTACACAATGGACTATAATTGGATAATAATGTATCCTTCTAGTAGATATACAAATCTATATTCTACTCCTGTTTACACAATGGACTATAATTGGATAATAATGTATCCTTCTAGTAGATATACAAATCTATATTCTACTCCTGTTTACACTATGGACTATAATGGATAATAATGTATCCTTCTAGTAGATATACAAATCTATATTCTACTCCTGTTTACACTATGGACTATTATGGATAATAATGTATCTTTCTAGTAGATATACAAACCTATATTTTACTACTGTTTACACTATGGACTATGATTGGATAATAATGTATCCTTCTAGTAGATATACAAATTTATATTTTACTCCTGTTTACACTATGGACTATAATTGGATAATAATGCATCTTTCTAGTAGATATACAAATTTATATTTTACTCCTGTTTACACTATGGACTATGATTGGATAATAATGTATCCTTCTAGTAAGTATAGTATGTATCTTATCCCTAGTCATAATATTCTACCTACTAAATCTGACAAATAGAACATAATTAATTGCACAACTTTGAATCATAGTGAAGGAAAAGATTCTCACTTTCCAAGCCATTGTAGAATCTGTATACCTTGGTGTACATTTCTGAGATTTTATATCATATAGATGGCCTAGGTCTAGTGTCAATTGACAATATTTATTCAAGTCTTGGTATTCGAAGGAAAAGAGATGGACAAAAATAGTTTAAAACGATGCAAAGCAAAATATCTTTAAAAACATTCCAGGGTCTTTTTGAAGCTTCCTTGAAACCTAGATTTTAATCGGATCAGTAGTTCTCGAAATCTTAAGCTTCATACAAAAAATTATATAATAGGATAGTAATGCTTCTATTAACCTGTCTATATTTTTGTCATTTTTTAAAAAATTATTTAGCAAGTTGTGGTGTACATGGAGCGAGGCCATGACAATGTTATTCTATCAGAATTATCCATAACAGTATTATTAAGCGAGACTTTTTTCCATTGAATCCACAACTTTTATTTCATTTCTTTCAAAGAAAATAGAAAATTCAATTATTGAATCATTTTCACTAGGGTTCGGCAGATGCAGCTGAGGTAGGCCACTTTTTAAAATTGCAGCTGCATAATATCTTTATTTTACCATTACAACTGTCAATTCAACCTACATTTTTTTTAGATAATCCAAATATTTCTGGATTAGGCTCTTGATTGTCAAAATTAGGCGATATTATACGCGTTCCCTAAATTTTGCCGCAACTTTTTAGTGGTCCAGAATTGAAATCATCAGTAATGTTAATTAACTATGGCCGTCAAGGAGGGGGGGGGGGGGTTAGGGTAATACACCTCCTCCCCATAAAAGATTTACGATACATTTACCTCAAAAAATTGTAGGCGGGTTTTATATTATAGAAATTTTACCCAATGTGTAAATGTATTTGAAAGAGTGCAAAAAATTTGGTGAAATTTTTACTCCCCATTGCCCTCCCTGAAATGATAATTAGAATATACCAACAACCGTTGAATAAATAAACGGTTAAATAGCCCTGACTTTTCCTCTCATTTCTTTGGCCAGTTTTTGCAAGGAAATTGCGTTGCAATTTTAGTTCATGTATGTTCATGTTTTTATTTTCTATGCAAATCTTAGGGATGTAAGTATAACAAAACTGTTTTTGTTATTATTAATTTATTTCAGAAAACAATTCATTTTTTGGCAACTGCAACGTAAAGAAATAGTAAAAATATATATAAGAAAAACATTGTTCCGTCCCATAAAATCATCAGTTTTTATTTCTGTATTATAAGAAGTTTAAATAATCTAAGTACATTACATATAGTAATTATATGATTATGACAATTAATATGTTTATTTGATGATTGCAATAATTAGGATATCAAATAACCTCTTATGTTGAGTGATTCTTTTTTATTATCATTTACACTTCAAATAATATAATTGGATAAAACAAATTAATTATAACAAAATATCACATATTATTTTTTTTAAATGCGGTTAAACTTTTGGGTTAATTTAATGATGTTATAGATATGCAAATTTTTTTGCAGACTATTGTTTTAAAGAACCCTTAGAGCATTGTAAATATTGGGAAAATATTTTTCTCGTATTCATTCGAATCCGATGGATGGGAACCGGTTCTCATCCATACAAAAAAACTATGTCTAGCATCGTTTTATATCCAGCTTTCTACGAATATAAAATTGTACAATCATAAGATTAAAACCAGTTTTTTTGCCGGTGCCTTCGGCACCTCGGGGATAAAAAAACTAGTTTTAATCTCATAATTGTACATTCTATATCCGCGGAAAGCCGTTTATAATACGATGCGAGAAATAACTATTAAAATATTGAATTGTTGGAAAAGGTAAAACCTATATTCCTTTTTAAAATAAGGCAAAATATAAAGAAATCTTAAAAACAAACCGAATCATGTATAAAAATGCAATCGTCTACAATAATTTCAGCAACTTTATCCAATGTTATTACATTCAATTTGTTTCTTTCCACTTCTCCAAAGTCAGTTATGATTTTTAATTATTATGGTGAGCACACTTAGCATTGATAAATCTTAATTACTTAATAATTAATAAGGGTATAGATAGTCCCTTTCGTGGCAACGCTCCTTAAGGGGCGATTCGTCGTATTTTTAAAATGACTTTTAATAGGTTATTTTAGGTTAGGTTATGTTGGGTTATGTGATTGCCCAGCAGTGTTAGGCAATTGGTTCCGCAGGGTTAGAGCACTCCGCAAGGGCTAGAATAGGAGAAAAGCAACTGTGAAAAATACGAAGAATCGCCCCTTAAGGAGCGTTGCCACGTAAGGGACTATACCCTGATTGCCATACTTTTGTCAGGTTTAGTCTTCCATCTGTTTGTAAAAGTTTGATTTCCCTGAGGTTTATAGGCGGATGACGCGCGGCTGCCAAGCCCTTTAGTTTAACCACATACTAACTACCGAGCCCTGGTTTTCATCTTTTTGTTTAGGTATTTAAGACCATTATTGCTTTGCTCTTTTTTGTTGATCTGTCCATTCAAAGTAAGATTTTCTTCATTTTACTTATACACATAAAGTTTTTAAAAATAATATTTTCAGTATTTCTTCAAAACTGACTGATATCCGCTGGATTAGAACCGGTTATCAGCCATACTGAAAAATTATGTACATAAATTATCGTATTACAGACAATTTTCCACGAATAACAAAAAAATAATTTTAAATCAAAACTAGTTTAAATCATATAATTTATTATTTTATTATCCGCGGAATATTGTCTGTTTAAAAAACTATTCTTTTAAAAACAAAATTTCATTAAGGATCTGTAGCACGTTATATGCCAATTAGAATTCCATCAGGAAAAACAATTGGAAGAATATCACCTGAAGGATTAACAATTTACAACCCAATGTTTTGGAAGGCAGCAATGAAAAGTGTTGACACCCATGGTGGACGTGTTAAACAATCTGAGAAACCGCAAGTTAAAAAGTTTGCTCCCCCTGCACAAGTGGCCACAAGAAAGAATAGACAACCACAGCGTAATATTAATTTGTTGCCCGGATCTTTAGAAGAGAGTTTTGATGGTGGAGAAAGTTATGACTATTATCAAGGTTTTCTTTTGAATATGTTTACATAATTAGACAAAAATTGAAGCAAAAATTAGTATCATTCAAAAAAAGACAGTCACGCTTTTAATGGACTTCTACTTACAAGTAGTGCTTTTATTTTTATGTTGCATATTATTCTTTAAACTACAGTAACAGGATGTCTGCATGTATGTTTGTTCATAAACTGTTTGTCTGGTCCAGAAAGGGTTTAGGCTATTGCGCTGGGAGTAGACAACGCCCCACAGTGGAATCTTTTTTAAAAAAATCGGGACATCCAAAAAATTTAAAATCGACTTTTATCCATCTTAGGAATTAATAATGGCTGTAAGTAGACAGCTAGAAAAGAAATTTTTAAAAAATATTAATTTTTGGCGGACTTATGCCATTTTTAAAAAAGGTAGTGAAAAATTTCTTTTCAGTTTTGATGATTTTCCAGATTTTTTTATACAATTTTTTCAAAGCAACAAAAATACATTTATGTTCAGCTTATGCAAATAATTTTTGATTGAGGTACTTTTCAGATACCTGTACCAATGTCTAATTTAAAAAAATCTAAAAAAATATTTTTTTGGTGGTGTAAATTGTAAATTGATTTTTAACCCCAAAAAATCAGTTTTCTCCATTTTACCCAAAAACGGCCAGGAGGCCCCGGGTTTTGCAATAATAATAATATTAATATGCAACATGCCGTTTTTGAGTAATTGAGCATTTTACATTGCATGGTTTGAACAATTTCGTTCTTGTTAATTTCAAATTTTCCTTCGTTAGAGGGGGAAGGAGTCATTTTAGAGCCCAAAGTCATCTCTGCAATATTTTCAAACTTTTTAAGGCTTTCTTTCTTGACTTATGCATCATTTGCCTCTGGCGAACCGTTTTGCCGTTATTTGCCGCCGTTGGCGTGATTTTTAACGATTTTTGCCGTTCTCGCGGTTTTAATGGACATTTAAGGGAAAAAGGAGTCGTTAAATAAATATGACTTATAAATACTTTTATTTTAGCAATTATTTGCTAAATTTCATGTGTTCTAAAAAAATTTGTATTTCTTACTGGTTTTGGTCCAGCAGAAATTTAAATTTGGGGATTAATTATAATATTGCAAAAACATTATATACGCATCAGAGAGAGAGAGAGAAATATACGTCTGAGAGAATATAATATAAGTGATTATGTTTATATTCTTATACAAACTTTAAATGAAGATAGCTAGACTTAGAGTAAAGCTATTAACACAAAATCAAAAATGTTTTGAAAATTACGTTATTGTTGTTTATATCTGTAAAAAAAAACATTTGAAAACATGCCTTATAAGTGTCCTATTTTACTTATACTGGACCTACCTAAAAATGCCGGTACTCGAACTGGGTGCACCTGACGCTATATTCATGTTCACAAACATTGTTTGCATTGAAGAAATATTTACATAGACGTTTATTTTGTTAAAATATTCCTATCATAACTAAAGTTATGAAGGTTTATAGATTTTTTAAAAATAGGGTAGCTTCGCTCCTCCAAAACCGCCAGACGTACTTACCAAATTCACATTAGAAGTTAACAAAGGCAAAATTTAAGTTATTTCCTGGCTAAAGCAAAAAAAATTACATCATTTCTTCAAATACAAGCTTATTTATTGAAGTTTACTTTTGTCTACTCCAAATGTTCCGTTTTTTGGCAAAAGATCCCACTGTGCGCCCACAAAGAAACCCCATCCACAAAAGAAATGAGACTTGCCACAAACCTCTCGGGCGAAGACTTAGAGGTTGAAGTCGCAGCCACTAGTAAGCAATATATTACAGCTGGCTCATAATCATTGGGAAAATTTTAACATTTATAAATTAACTATCCATTACGAACGGACATACCCTAATTATAGAAAAGCTTCGCTTTTGGAAAGATTGAAGACTTATTCATAAAATTGATGATTAATAAGGAAACGAACCGAATGTGAATGTGATGCCAAACAACCTTGAAGATGACATTGGAAAACCACCCAAAGACAACGCTGCAATAGTTTACAATATTCTGTGCCAACAAGGAGGTAATTTTAATTCAAGCAAAGACAATCATGTCCATAATAAGCAAGGAATTAACATTAAGGGGGGGATGGGAAGTAGCTGCCCATTGGCAACTCTAAAATTGTAGGTGCCTGAACCCCTTAGTTTTTACACAAGTGAAGTTTTATCACTCAATACATAATACATTTACTAAATTTTTATCCAAACTTACCCACTTCCCTAAAAAAAAGGTTTTCCTTTCTTTCGCTAATGAAGTGTACACCTGGGATAAATCATTTTGATGAGAAAATTAGGGCACACTTGGACGCTCCTCCCCAGAATTTGAATTATTCTGGGTTTATCATATTTGACCCTTCCCCCCTCTCCCTCCCAAGGGCCATTAGAGTAATGTTGAGTATTGAAATGTATCAACTGCAAAGGGAACTTAAACTAAACCCCTAACAACATCCCTTTTGCTATATTTTTGGGCAGTCAGATAGCCCGACAATACCTATTACTGTAACTGCACTTCAAATCAGCTTCTACCAATAACGAAATTAATTCGGGAAAAAATCACGAAACCTATACGTGTTTTTCAGCTGTCGTTGGGGGGCAACATATCGTAAAATTGACGACATCTCCATTTGTCCCCCAAATATTATTTTAGATTTATTTTGCTTGTTGGTTATACCTATTCCTGACTTCAAATAATAATGTTATTCATATTAGATTTTTAGATTTATTATTAGAATTATTTTCTTTCTTTGTATCCATATTTTTTAGATCCATCAAATAGAAGAATGAATTCAAATATAAACATGAACATAGTCTGCAACTCTAAGAAGAATAAATAAAACATGAATTTTCATTTCAAAATTAAGTGGATTTTAAAATGAAATAGAGAAAGTTTGTTTCCTGTTATTTCACTTTATATTGAATTCTTTTAGTCTACAGTTTTAGGAATTTCAAATATAGCATTACACAGTTAGTATAAATGGATGTAGAATATACGTGGATATTATGACAGGAAAAAAATTGTCGTTAAATATGTTTTTTTTTATTTCCCCTTATTTATTTTTATTGGTCAGTTCGTTTATCCAGTGAAAGTTAGAAGGGGAGTGGATGGTGTAAAGGGGAGGGGTAAAGAGATCATTATTTTAGCCCGCTACAAGGTTTACTTCAGTAGAGAGCATGAAAATCTGGTGTAAATTCCATGTAATAATAAATCTATTACAGTATAATGTATGTAATATAACTGCAATAAATATACTAATGTTTTAACAACAAGGTCAATTATGTCTTAAGCTGTGTAATAAAATATTAACATTTTAAATGAAGAAAACAACAATAAACTGTAAAACGATTGAGTATCAAATATAACCATCCTTGAATAACTTTACAACTAAACATAACAATTAGAGTAGGAATGCTTCTAGAACAAATTCAATATAACTTTCTGCAGAAATGTATTAATCAAAATTTGCAGTTTTCAGACTCATAAACGTCCTGCAGATTTATAATTTTTTCTTCATAAATGTAATAAAAAAAACTGTTAAATAAAACATAACTATGTAATATGGATTGGTGCACCATATAATGCACCAGATCTTATACTAGGGTTGCGCCGGATACTTTTTTGGCCGGATACCGGATATTCGGCTGATTTCTAATGCCAGATATCGGGTATCCGGCCGGATATCTGGCCAACGCCGGATATCTGGCATTAAAAATCAGCTGGATATCCGGTATCCTGATAGGTTCAATATCCGGTTCAATAGCCGGATATGAAAAATGACCTGATATCCTGCCAAACCGAATATCCGGCCCAACCCTATCTTATACCTATCCTAAAGGTAGCAATTTAGAAGATTGATATTTTGCAAAAGAAAGATTATCTGAGGAAGATTAGGCGGGTGCTAGAGAGAGTTTGGCTGGGTGTAAATATAAGTTAATATTCTCCTCTGAGACTTAGAAAAATGCACCCATGCTATGCCATGCAGTGCATATTCTCAGATAACTAACAGACAACTTTGCATATGTATCAAAGTCAAAACTATACAAAGCCATTCTTTTTCATTTTAACAGTTTTCTACTCTAAAGATATTTTTCTGTAAGTTTGAATTTTTATGGGAAAAAGTAAAAATAAATTTTCTTTCATCTCTCTCTTTCTTCATAAAAGGGATTGGTATTAATTTAAAAATATCATCCACTAAATATATCAAGATCTTTTCAAGTAAACTTTAAATTTGGCATCCCCGTTTGAAACATTTCAGAGCTGGCAACTCTGGTCAAATATATTAGGTAAAGACAAACATTAGTTTAGAATTTAGATCAAACAGACTGAAACCTGATACCAGCCCCCCCCCCCCCCCCCATCATTCCTGTCTTCCGACATTTTGTAAAGTTGCATTCCGCTTGTGTCAGATGCCAAGATTGCACCAAAAGTTTTTAAGGAAAACAGTCTAAAGCTGTTTAAACACAAACTATGTAATTAACAAGATTTTATTATGTAAACCAAATTCTACATTTTTCCCAATAATTTTTACAAGAGATTGTAGGGTAGAGGGGAAACATAAATTTCATAAAAACTATACTTTTATTGATTAAAATTATTCCAGAATTGCGACCAAGATTTATGTAGCTACTAAGATGATAAACATCATAATCTTTTATCTATTTTTAGTTTTCATATTGTAAATCCTATTATATAAAGTAGTAAGGATTTTTGTCTGTAGCTTAAGATTTCGATAACTACTGAACCGATTGAGTTCTTCATTCTATGAAAGCTTCCTACAGTTCTCTGGATAGTTTTAGAATATTTTTATTTTAATTTAAGTTTGGTTTCAGGCTATTTTCCTAATCTCCTTGCCCCTTCATATACAGAGCTCCTAGATGCTAATAGCGCAGCCGCACTTAGTATACAGTGTAATATGGTTAAGTATGTCATATTCTGGGTTGAAACCCAGGTAAATCAAACTCTCTACAAGACAAACACAACTACAAATTTATTACCAAATTATTAATCTTATAATATTCGACACAAAACTCATATCAAAGGGTACAATTTTCTACATGTTTTAAGATGATAAAAGCTGTGATTCCTAATTTCCTAGCACCTAATAAAACCTAACCTAGCCTGGCCAAGTCAATTTTGAGTCTGTCAAAGAAACAATCCCACTGAAGACATTAAAAAATACGCTTGTACTTCTGCGTTATTACCTAATAAGAAGCTTGTGTATTGCATCTGGGAAATTGTAGCTTAAAACATTCAAAATTTTGTTGGTATGTGGTTAAATCCTACTGTAACAGGCTATTGATTCAGTTTTTGAAACACAGAAAATACAAAATTACATCCTCTAGTAAAACCTGATTCTGAAAAGTCAATACAAATTTTGTCTACTATGTAATTTATGATATTTTCATGTCAAACAATAACAGGGTTAAAGGCAGATTTATTTTCGAGGAGGGTAATATTATTTCTTGTTATAAGTTACTAGCAGGTACGCCCATATAGTATCTAGAGGCTACATAATTGAAGGAGCTGTCAAATTAGCTTAAACCTTACCATGGCTAAAATCTGAAATTAAAATAGCCAAAAACCATCACAGAGCCTATGTAAAGTTTGCCTAAAATAGATGACCTAATAGGTTCTGCTTTAGTTGTTATTGTCCATAAACATATCAGACGGGCGGACATGGTGAATTATAGAGTAGCTTTGCTACTAAAAAGGTAATACCTTTTATTGTGGTACACGAAAGAAAACTTAAATACATCTATTGTTATTCTTTAGTTTTACTAAAAAAAATTTTTTAATTCAAAACTAAAACATTTAGAACTAAAAATCATTTAATTAAAGTTTAATATTTATATAAAGTTTGTTTATGTAAAGATGCTTTATCCTCAACCAAAAGAAAGAGAGAAATGACTTCTTTTAGCTTTTAGTGGCAGTAAAAATGAGATTTCCATTATTTACAATTTACAGTAAAACTTGACATTTACTGCCTAGGAATAGCTGGGGGGAAGATACAGTTGAAGTTGAGGTTTAGGAAGGAGGTTTTGATGGGATGGGAAGGATGAGAGGGAGGTTTTGGTAGGTTAGATAATCATTAGGTTAAGAGAATATAAAAATGGGAAAGGGGTGGGGTATTGCAATTTTTAGTAGCAAAGCTACTAATCTATAATTTTTTTTGATGTGTCAGTCTAAAATATGTAGATCTTAATGTAAAGAGAATAGCAATACTTTAGATTCATTAAAGATATCTAGAATAAACTTTAGTTGAATAATTGAGACAATAATATTCTTGTTTAATGGAGTATTTGTAGGTAATCTTCTATTACAATATATAAATTATTTCTTAACCCAAAAAGGTAAACACAACACTCAGGAATAAAGGGAGGCATATCAATGCTTGCTTTTTTTTTTACTATTTACGATTATTAATTATCTATAATACAAAGTAGCTTGATGTCTGTATGTCTGTCCGTCCGTCCATCTGAAGCTTAAGATCTCGGTAACCACTGAACCGATCGGATTCTACTCTTCAGGGAATATTCCTACTGGTCCTGTGGTGGTTTTAGGCTATTTTCTTGGGGAGTGGGACACCCCCAACCCCCCAAAAAATAAAAAAGTCCCCACCCATTTTTTTTTTTTTGCAGAAGATTTCCTTGGACCTTTTTTATGCAGAAGATTTCCTTGGTCCTTTTACGATTTTCGCCTAAATTTTTTTTGATCACCTCTTGGGGCATAGCCCCTAGAGGCTAGGGGCGAAGCCGCTAGTTAATAATATGTTATAAAGAAATGTTGACTTTACTAAAGCGGATATTTTGTTATGGGACGCACGTTATAATTTTCTAAAAAAATCAACAAAGCAATTTAATGTAATTTAAATGTTTTTGACATCAAAATTTAAAACATTGCTTATGTTTATGATTTAAAAGACAAATATGAAAAAAATGTAGAGTTTCAGTTTCAGTTTACCCCATTGATGGTAAACAAAATACCCTTCTGTAGATAAAGATTATTGGGGAAGAAGAACCCAATAAAGTTAAATAAAAGAACCCAAAGTTTTTATGCAACTAACACATTTTGGGTAACAGTGTAATTTACAGTCCCATTTCCCCATCCTCCCTGAGAAGTTTAATTAAAATGCATATTGCTGCGCCACATTACTGCTATTGCGGGTGAATTTAAAAATAATTAATCTTCCATTTACTTATTATTGTTAAAAAATCATAATATAAAAGAAAGACTTTAGGGCTTTTGAGTCCACAAGTTTGTAACAGAACGACAGACAGACAATTTACTATTAAAACCTAGTTAAATTCTTAAAAATAACTCATTTTCATTGAAAATCAAGTGTCTATAATTTTCAGTTTATTAGGGCATCATAAACTCTCATATTCTACTTCAGGGAATTTTTAAACAAGTTGAAATTCTTTGAAGAAGTAAACCATTTCAACAGCAAGTTCTGACAACCCCAATACCTGGCAGAACGTTACCGCAATTCAGCTACAACAAACAGTTAATTTTCAATATATAATTTTGAAAAATAAAAGTTTTAAAAACCAGATAGTTAATCGAAATAATCATTGACAAAGATTGACTGACATTCCTTTCATTAAAGAATAAAAATAATATTGAATTTCAAAATAAAAAATCTGTTATTAGATCAGTTGCAAAATATTTTAAAGGCAAGCTAATACTTTATAGAGACACTTCGTTTATTATAAAAAAATATTATTTTATATATTACTAGCGGATATGCCAATACCATCACGGGGTTCTGTATTAAAAGGGGCAGAAATGGATTTTTAAAATGTTTGAAAATGATAAAAAGACCAAAATCTGAAGATGTATTAGCTTAAAACCATCATTAACCTTGTGAAGCTTTCCTAAATAAGAGAACCTAATCGGTTCAGTGGTCATTGAGATCTTAAGCTTTAAACAAAAAAACTAATACTTTATAGAATAGGATAAAAAAATCAATTCTGTTTGAACTAGAATGTATGAACTAAAATTGTGATAAAAGTAGAGATTTTTCAGAAATTTTAACACAATATTTTATATTCAGATATTTTGTTACCAAATCTCAGATTTTATATTGAATATTTAGAGCTATGTTTTGAACAAACCATTTTTAAAAGCGAAGCTTTACTATAATTAGGGTCGGTCCCTCCGTCCGTACGTCTGAGACGGATAGTTTTTTTTTGTTAATTTAGGCATGTTAGATTTGTCCTATCGATTTCAAACTTTGCATGGTGATTTCTGTAAAAGTTAGGTACGATTTAGAAAGCGCAGCAACTCTATAATCATTACCAGAATGTCCGTGCGTCCATTTTTAACATTTTGATTTTTCTAAATTTTTATGTGATCTAATTAACCGATTGATTTGATTTTTGGTATATTGATTCCTGGGACAACAAATATCAATATTATAAGCGAAGCAACTCTATAATCAAGTCCTAAAAATGTAAGTATGTCCATAAATATTATCCTGTATCAAGCAATTTTTCAACAAATTTACTCACAATTTTGCTTTGACTCTTATACATTTATATTCTGATTATTCAGTTCTGACACTATACAAGTGTTAATGTCTGTTTGTCCCACCGTTTCAGTGCTTCGCTTTTATGGATGTTGTCATCCTTGTTTTATAAAAAATATTTTAAAAAATACTATTAAAAACAAATTTTAATCCCTATTTTACGTATAAGCATAACATCTTTGAACTACGTTATTTTTTCAGCTATAAAAGAAAAGCTTATTGTAAAACTGTTATGGATTTAAGATATTCAATAATATCAAATTGTTATTAATGATTTATTTGGCTTCGCTAGTATGGAAGTTAATATCGCTGTGCAATTATAAACAATCTAAAAAGCTGCTCTATAACTAATGTGAATCCAAACTAATTGTTATTCCCCCCAAATATAAATGTATGTCTAATATTAAGTTAAATATTGTAGGTTAGTTCCCATGACCATTTAATTATCCATCCAGTGAGGTAATTGAAAGGAATAAGGATATGAAAGAGCCGTTTAAACTACATTTTTTGACTTAGACAAGTGTATTTGATTGTTATTAGTTAGCTTTTTAACAATCCAAATCTATTTGAAAAGTATTAAATAAAAAAGCTAAAAGAATAACAATAAAAAGTTACTTCCTCTTATTTATAAAATCATTAATGTATTAATAGTTATTTCTCGCATCGTATTATAAACGGCTTTCCGCGGATATAGAATGTACAATTATGAGATTAAAACTAGATTTTTTAGCCCCGAGGTGCCGAAGGCACCGGCTAAAAAAACTGGTTTTAATCTTATGATTGTACATTTTTATATTCGTAGAAAGCTGGATATAATACGATGCTAGACATAGTTTTTTCGTATTGATGAGAACCGGTTCCTATCCACCGGATTCGAATGAATACGAGAAAAATATAGAATAATTAGAAAAGCCTCATTAAAGAATCTACAGTTATTTCAAAGTCCTCACTATAAATAGATAATTATTTGTAATATATATTTAGACTTTCAGTAGAAAATATTGATGTCTAATCTGATTACATAAATTGTTGGGTCATTAATAAACTTTCAGTCCACCAAATTTTATAGATTTTTTATTAACCAAGGGGAACCAGTAATGGGGCAATAGACGTCATACTAGTATTCTTACATTTTTATTGTAGCAAAGGGGCATTAGAAAAACTGAAATTTTTAAATAGTAAAAGAAATAATAGTGTTGTAATTTTTTATACTTGTGATATAAGGTGGAGCATTGTCTTAGATATAGATAAACTTAGTTCCCTAGCCTATAAAAGTCTTCACTAAGGGGATAGCTGTATCATTCCAGCAATCTTTTAGTAAAAACACACAGACAAACTGAGATACATACTGCTATTTTGATAAATAAGATTGGTGGCCGAATATAATACTGACTAATGAGCAGAGATAGGAAGATTTTGTGCTAATCAATAATTATATTTGGCTGGAGCTTCCAGCAGAAATTAGACCAGAACAAATTATTACATACAAACCTTCATCAACTCAACAAAAGGTAAACATTTCAATGTGTTAAGGCAAAATAACATCAAATTTTAAAGTAGCGCAGCTTTTCTATTACTATGGTCAGTTTGGCTGTCACTTAAAGCCAATGACTAAGTTATCGATGTTTATTGGATAATTTTTAATTTAAAGTAACCAATTAGCAGTAAAATGGCATTAATTGTTGCAAGTCAGGAATCTAAAGGGATAAGACAATGGCCGATAAATTAGTGCACATCCCCAATTAAGATACACAATATTACCCCATCTGTAGATTAAAATTATTGATTGAAACGTGTGAACACTCAACTTCACTAACTAACAAATCAAAATTCAAAAAAGTCCCCAAAGTTGTTATAAAACGTTAAATATAACTTTGGGGACTAGTGTAATGAACAGCCCATTGAATCCTTTCTTTCTCTGGTTGCAAGTGCTCGATCGGTGTTCCCTTATTCATGGTTAACATTGCCTAAAATTTCCAACATTTTTTAAAATGTAGAAAAGCATAAAAATTTTTTACACGATTTAAATCATAAAATATTTTTTGATGTTCTCGCGGGAATATGTAATATTGGGTAAATTTGTAAATGTTTTGTATAAATAAAACATTCAAATTATCTGAGAATAGCATTATCTACTGATTATCTCCTACCGTTTAAAATTACAATATTTGGTTGTTGTGAGTCTAAATCAACGACGTGTGGCCGTGTTTTTGCGGCTCTGCAAAAGTTTTTTTCAACTTCAGGCTATAAAAAGTTAATTAATATTCTAAGCTTATTATAACTATTTATCAATTTAATATGAATAAAAATTATTATTTGTTAACATTATATTGCTATTTTTTATGCAGAGCTTCGCTATTAATAACTTTAGTGTTTCTTGTGCGACCTAGAAGCTACGGCTGGCAGGCAGAAGGTCCGACCATCAGTACAACTTTTCTCCCATCTATTTCCCGTCCAAATTGCACTGCAGAACTTAAATAATTTGAACCATGATTCCATTTAAAAGTTAGATTTGCCTGCCTGACCCCCCTCCCCCAATTTCCAACTGTTCTTATCCTTTCTATTTCTCTTTCTCTCTTTCAACTAAGACGAATGGTTATGAACTTTAAAGGCCTGAAACTTTTAATAGCTTCATAGTTTAACTTAATATTTTAATTATTATAAAATTAAAACTAGGTGAAAAAAAATAAATTATTTTATGTTTAATATTATGGTTAATCATTTTTACTTAACTGAAGGCTGAATATTTCAAAAAGTTTTGACTTCATGATAAGTTTTGGTAGATTGATGTTAGATAGATTAGTGTTAAAACTATTAGATTAGGCCTTACAGCATAACTTTGTTTTTAAGTTATTTAATATTTATTGAATTTGTGTTGGAAATATACTACGTTAAAATATTCTATATCATATATATAAATAATATTGTTTCTCATACATTTCGTTTAAGGTCAATATTGAAAATTTGTATTATTATACAGTACTTCAGAAGATCTATACAAATTTACAATGTTTTCTTGGGTTTTCCCATCTATATAACACTTCATTGATAATTTGTTAACTACACATTTAATATAATACATTTTGTCTTATAAAGATAATTGTTATAGTGCAATCGTGAATTATATAGTTGTCACGATTCTATGATTTCATTTGTTTCAAAAACTTTTTTTTGTCCAAAGATTTTACACAGCATTGAAATCTGAAGAAAATCTATTAAATTGGTGTAAAATGCTTTTGAAATGGATTATGACGTTTTACAACTTCCAATCTCAAAATTCTGCCTTGTCTTTACAAATTTTCTTTATTGTGACTTAATTAACAACTTTAAGCTTTACCAAAGTTTTGCTTTTAAATCAACACAATAACGTCATGTTGATTGGTCAGTTCAGACCATTTATTTATTACTATCAGAGTAAACGCGATTCAGTAATATGTTTAGCAAAGAAATCTTACAAAATGCCCAAAGAATAGTTTATTCTTAACACCTAACAGACCTAATAAGAAACAAAATTTGAAGAGTAGCATCGATACCCAATATGAATAGTGAGTATGATCCAGAAAAATGAGTTATGTGTATTTACACAAGGTGTGGTCAGGGACTGTGATTCAGCCAATTAATTCAATTTGATATTTCCGAAAATTAAATATTTTGTTGGTGTTAAACTTGTTTTTAGATGTAAGTGAAGGGAAGTGGATAAGAAGTTGAGAAATTAGAGAAGAGGGTTGTGGGGAAGTTTTCACTTATAATTGTTTGTCAGAATAGTATTCCCTGGTCCCTGGGTATGGTGAATCCTACTTAATACTGAGCGCAAACATTGGAAATGGCATAATACGATTATGGATCAACATTTATATAGGGAAATATTTTTAGGTTACGACCATGTAAAAGTAATAGATTACATATTAAAAGATCAATTCATTTATTAACTTTTTTACATTGTTACCTATTCTATTGCTAAAATCACTGTGTTGTACCTTTTTAGTGGTCATCTTAGTTATTTGAAATGATTATTTTGGCGATCTGTTCAAATTCTTAATAAATTGTCTACTGCTATGCAAAAGTCAAACTGCTTTTAAAAAATCAGATTCTCGTATGGCAGTTGGCGAAATCTTTTGCTACACAAAGACAGATATGTAGAAAGACATCCAAGGGTGGGTACAGAGGGGTGTTTACCTCCCTCAAACTTTGATATCCATCTTTTTACCCCCTACAAATTAAAAAAAAAGATAATAGTTATTTCTTTTATAGTATTATAAACCGCTTTCCGCGGATGTATATACATACAGAGTGAGGGATCCTAACTTTAAAGAATACACTGAATTAGAAAATTTAGCATGCCAATTTCTAACTCACAGTGTATTTTTTCAAGCGAAGGATCCCTCACTCTGTCTGTAATTTGTAACGCATGTTATATTAAATAATTTCTTTTTTTGGACGGAATACTAAGATTATTAAGAAGTCATTTACAAACAAAACATAGACAGTTAAAGTAGGTTTTCTAAACATGTCCAGTGGTGTTATGGGGTGATACAACCAATTTAAGCTTATTTCAACCATTTTAAAAATCCACCGGATTCGAATGAATACGAGAAATTTAATTACCCCCCTTAAACATTTGAAACCCTTTTTTTCCCAATCTAAATAAAAAGTTTGGACGTCCCTGCTCTTTTCTTTTTATGTAAGGATAAATCACAAAAATATTTTTCTTAAAGATTGAATATAATAACAAGGATGACAATATCTAGTAGCAAAGTAGAGTAATGTAATTCAATAGACTCCCATACGTTGAGTAGGTTTTGTAAGAATATTGTAAGAATATTTATCAAAAGGTCAGTCATTTATCTTTGATAGGAGCCAAGTGAATTGAGTTATACTTTTGTGAACCAAATATCTCTTAAAAAATTAGCAATGGGCAGATAGACAAAAAAAATTATAGACTGTTTGATCATTGGTCATAAATATCTTTAAACAAGGATGACAACATCCATAAAAGCAAAGCTCTGAAACGATATGACAGACGAACATTAACTTTTGTTGAGTGTCAGAACTGAATATACAAAATATGAAAATATAAGGTTTGACAAAATTATACGTAAAGTTGCAAAACTTCTTAAATACAGAATTCTGTTTAAGGGCATACTGACATTTTTAATACTTGATTATAGAGATGCTCTGCTCATAATATTTTACCTTATTGTAATAGGAATCAGTAATCCAAAAATCAGACCAATCGGATGATTTTATCACATAAAAAATTGTTATTAAATAAGTAAGAAAAATCAACATGTTTAAAATGAACGTACGGATATTCTGGTAACGATTATAGAGAGTTGCTACGCTTTCTAAATCGTACCTAACTACTACAGGAACCATCATGCAAAGTTTGAAATCGATAGGACAACTCTAACATTCCTAAATAACGGGAAAAGCTTTCCGTTACGGACGGACAGAACCTAATTATAGAATGAATTCTATCTTACATAGCAGGTTATACGTTGCTGAAAAAAAACAGTTGTTGTTATAGACTAAAGTCGCTTCTAAAAAGATACACAACTAAATACAATAATAAATACAACACTGTACTTGATTAAAACATAATTAACTTAATTCTCTCATAATGACTCCCTAATCAAAATCAAGTTAAAGTTTCTCGCATTGAAAATCCTATTAGTACATAATACATATAAAGCTCTCTTTGTAAGATGATAATGGGAATATTTCAGGGGTCGACAGCAGTTGGCGGCTGCAGACTGTATAGCAAATAAGCTGTTGAGTATATTTCTGCTTACCATTCAACAAAATTTACCGTGTTAATTAGCTTCAGTTCTAGCTGCGTTAAATATCAGCGGCCAAGTTTTCTGCGTACTTTTTAAGACTCCTCCTCCATTTTTAATTTTAGTTTGAAAAATAATAAAATTATATTGTTTTGTCCTTTTTTTTTGGGGGGGGGGGGGATTGTAATTTTTTCTAGGTGCGATTTCTCTTGGGTGGGTGGTGGTACCCTCCCCCAAAATAGTTATAATTCTTCTCAGGACCTATGAAAAGCTATCCAGTAAAGAAATACCACATCGGTTAGAGATCCTTCGGTACAAACAGACAAACATCCTGCTGCTTTATAAGGATTTAGTTTGTTTTAAAAGGGTATCAAACCTTTATTACCAGCTGATATTTTAACAGCAGTCCCAGTTGCCATATTTGCGGCAGATTTTCATTAAAATGCGGACAGCTAGTGGCTAAATATGGCTTCTGTCTACAGCTGAGGCTGCTGATCCCTGGAATATTTACTCAACTTACTTCAAGGGCATGAATGTGTGTGCTGAAGAAAGAGGTTTTTATTTTACTCTTAGAAAAACAAAGAATTCAAAAAATTCTTTCCAGTATGTTTTTCTTTTGTCTGTTTAAAATAGGCTAGACGTGCAAAGTATTAAAAAGAACATATTTAGAATAAAAGGATGTGTTTATTTTAGGTTTGTATTTGCCTCTAGAGGACAGTTACACAACAATAGTCTTGTCTTGGTGTATTTTTTAACCGAATTTTATGTAGTTCAGGAACTAAGAACAATCAAGCTTTAAAATTCACGACCTTTGCCTTAAATTTCTACAGTGCTTGGATACAGGCATGTACCTGATATAACCAACTTGAACTATATATAGTTATTATATAGAGTTATATGCTAATTGAGAACAGTACCTAACAGTTCATTTATTACTTTTTCCTCCCCAGGCCCCCTGTGTACGCTGCTAGTTGAACACATCCCCCCAGGGGAAATATCTAAATTCACCTAAGAGTTATCAAATCTAAATACCAGACAAAGAAAGAAGATTTTGCACTTTCTACTGAAGATTAATTTGTCCCTAAGCGATTGTAATTTGTTATTTTAATGTTTTAAAAGGATCTCACAGTAAGTTTTTTTGGTTAACTCATGAAAAGCTTCTCTGCTTTTTCTGAATAAAATTAAATAATTAACTGTATTTTGTTATACTAGGTTGATATTAAAGGACATTACAATAAATCAATAGGAATCGAGTTTAATACACCAAAATTATTTCAACTGTTACTTCAGACTGGGTCATAAAAACTAAAATGGAAAATGACAATTTTACTCGCCCACAAAATATCCCTTCATCAAATTTTAATTCCACATTATAAAATTGCACTAGCGTAGTTTAGAAGTATGTTTTGATTAAAAAGAAATTAAGGGTCTTAAAGGATAATTGCAGGTCACCATTAAAAACCTAAATTCATTTAGTGAAATAGATTTTTATTAAACATTCGCAACGCAAGTACCCATCAAACAAGTATATCTTAATCTGCAATCTTAGAAGGAGCTAATTATTTTTTTTTTTTTTTTTTTCTGGAAAAAACAAGAATTAATCAAATTTCTACAATCTTTGAAGTATAAATCCTTACAAAGAATGCATAAAAAACATTGAATTTATTAATAATAAAAAAGCATAGAGCAAAATTGTAGAAAAAATTAAAAAGAAAAATATCAAAATATAATCAAAGGTGGAACACATACAAGATTATTTATACGATGATGAATTATTTAATCAGCAATATTAGCAAGTTTATGTAACTAGAAAACTGAAGTAAATGATGATTATGATGGGTGTGGGGAGATGTGCGGAATATAATTTTAGTAGTATAGAAGACGGGTAAAACATCAGTTTGCGAGTCCTATTCTGTCAGTCATTGATCTGAAGTAGGCACTGATGAATTAGACCTCCTTGAGCTCTTTGGGGAGCTCGTTCTTGGGGTGCTTGTTCTCGAAATGCTGCTTGTAGGTCTTGGGATCAGGCATCAGAGCCTTGCAGATGGCGCAGGTTGATTTCAAAGCAGCCATTGCAGCCTTCTTCTGGTCATTGGCGCTGTGTCCAGCCTGCTTCTTCATCTTGGCCTGCTTCTCAGCAGCCTTCTGCTGGGACTGAATCTTTTGCTGTCCACGGGCCATTTTGGATTTTTTATTAAGTTGGGATTAATGTCTCTTGTAGAAGTGAATCAAGCAATATTAGCTTGGTCGTTTTAGTTAAGCAATTTATCAGTTTTCAGTTAAGCAATTTATTCAATAAGTCTTTAAAATATCTTTTCCTTTTTTATGAAAAATATGACATAAATAGCAAAAGCAAAAAGGGAGAGAAATTGTTTTTAATTAAATAGAATAAGAATTTATAACCTGGGAGTAAAAAAATTGTAAAGGAATCCGATATTTCTACTTGAGCTCAACACAATTGGAATTCCAGTAAATATTATTTCAATTACCTAGATTTCAGACCAGCAGCCAGTTTTTTTTTTAAATCTTTCTTGTGTCTAGAATCTAATTATTTTAACAACAAACGAGGATGGCAATATTCATAAAACTTAGCCTTCTAAAATCAAACGGTAAATCATTAACACTTGTAGAGTGTCGGAATTTTAAAGTAGAATATTAATTTATAAGTCTAAACAAAATGTATTGAAATTTGTTGCAAAGTTGCGTAAATACAAGATAAGGACACACTTTTAGTGCTTAATTTATAGAGATGCAACGCTTATAATATACCTAAAACATTATTTTTCAAAGAATTATTGTTTAAAATTTTTTTTATCAAAATCAGTATGTTTTTTAAAGGGACGTATTGGTAACCATTTAAGAGTTGATACGATTTCTAAGTCATGCCCAAATGTTATAGGAATCATCATGCCAAGTTTGAAATCGACGGAATATCATGCCTAATTAGCGATCAGAGCTATCCGGAACGACCTTCCTAATCATAGAAAAATATTTTAAGTTTTTAAATAAGAGTAGTGTCAGACACCATTGAGAAATTGTTAAAAATCATTGTAATTATTCTTATATTATGAATTCTTTGAAACATCTCAGTAATTCGCATTTCCCTTATAGAGTTGCGAACGCACTGCGGGACAGACATAGTTAATTATAGAAGAGTCGTAGACAAAAACACGCTAGCATTAATTCACTATACAATAATAATGGTATATAATGGTTTAATACCTATATTCAAGTTTTTGTGACTTCTTTGTTATACCAGAGTGGTCAGCGATAAAACTTTATTGTGTATAATTTATTTCTTGCAAGCATATTATTCAGAAATAATATATTTTCTCGTATTCATTCGAATCCGGTGGATAGGAACCGGTTCTCATCCACACGAAAAAACTATGTCTAGCATTGTATTATATCCAGCTTTCTACGAATATAAAAATGTACAATTATAGATTAAAACCATTTTTTTAGCCTGTGCCTTCGGCACCTCGGGGCTAAAAAAACTAGTTTTAATCTCATAATTGTACATTCTTTATCCGCGGAAAGCCGTTTATAATACGATGCGAGAAATAACTATTCTAATATTTAGATGTTTTATGTAGTTGCATAAAAAAATTAAGATTGCAAGGTTGCGTGATTTTTTGGCTGTAATAATTCATGTATGCGAATTTGCTGTACCAGTATTTACTATTTACATACATCATTTGCATGTAAATTTCCATGAAGGTCTTTCATGATAAGGACAGTGACATACAAGGACATCCAGTTTCTTCGTTTTTTTTGGGGGGGGGGGAGGAGGTAATTTAATGCATTTTTTAAAAAAAAATTGAGGGGGAGATGAACATTGAACACCCCTTTAGTTTCCCTTAAAATATCTTCAGAAACAAAAAATCTAAATTAATTAAATTAAATTGTAACTGTAGCCAGTTAATAAAAACAGTGTCTCAAGGTCCTTAGCTTCTTGGTATCGCAACTACTCAATAATAGCAATACCGACAGTTACCCAAATTGATTCTACTAAGTTTTTAACAGTACAATCATCTCATATGTACGCAATAAATGTACAGATAAATAAAAATATAGATGAATAATCCAGACAACTAACTGGCCTTTGTGGTGGGGACCTTTCGTCTGCAAGCATATTGCTTTCTGTTCTTTTGCAGGGTCTCGGCTGTGTTAATATTTCCGACGCTATTGGCTGATGTTCAAAGACCAATTAAAAGTCGGCACAGGGTCCCCAAACAAGGGTAGTTACATATAGCTAGTTCCCTTTATTCGCTTACTTTAATATGTACGCTTTTAGATTTTTCTAGTACGACCAAATTTTTAAAAATATTGTTGTTGCTGCACTTTTTATGGACATAATTTTTCTTGCTTCTTAAAGTAATTGAAATCAAATAATTTAGGATTTCGTGTCTTGATAAAAATTGTGTCCAGCTAGGAAAATTATTACACTAGATGCTCAATGGGTTAAAATAATCCTTCCAGCTTAGAATTGAATTTATAACAGACGATACTCGTAGCATGTTATTTAATCTCATAATGAACGATATTTTTGGACAATATAAATTCCACAGGCCATGTTTATTAATCCTTAGAAATTCAACTGTTAATGTTTATAGCTTACTTATTATATGAATGAAATGGATGAGAAAAAAATATTCTTTCGTATCCGTATTTAAGTTGTTGCTGGGAAACAAGGATAAGACAATTCAGAACAAATCAATCTAAGTTTTGTATTAATATCTAAAATGTAAATCATAATTTCGTCTAACTGGTAAGTTTTATCTTGGGATAATATAATTTAAAACTAAAACTCTACGTATCAATGATTAAATGTCCTCGGCCCTTAAGTAGTTGTCCTATTTTAAGAGATTCATATTTGCTAATGATCTAATGAAATTGTGTTTGTTTAACATTAATTCAATTTAGGCCCTTTACCTCAAGGCACCAGTAGAACAACCAATTCCCCCCTGTCCTACCCACGATCATTGCTTTACACATAGCGCATCCTCTTGTCTTCGGATTATGGGTCCGAATCTCAGCTGAACCGTGCGTTATAACTAAAGACGTCAAAAATGCTTCCTACTGCTTTTATGTCAGATGCACTACATTAATAGTTAAAGTAGGGGAATGCCTTGGCCCAAAGTATGCTCAACTCAATACCATGCATTGGACATCTAGACAAAGGTAGCCCAATCAAAGCGTTAGTTTTACTATATTAGGTTATATTAAAATTTTAGTTAAATATTTGATTGGGTAGACATATAAGCTCCACTCTTGAGGAGGGAGAAACCTCTACCTAAAAAAAACCCTTAGGTTTAAATATCTTTTTTTTTGGGGGGGGGGAGGGAGGTTCATTTTATGCAGAGAAGTCTTGTATTTCTTAATTTATTTCAACAAAGATTTAGTGTGAATAAAGGGGGGAGAGGGTGGATACATTTCTCCAACCCCGCTTTAAACAAAGCTGTCTAAAATATGGAAAGCTAATATTGAAGTCAAATATGAATATTGAAACCTAATTCCTCATATTTAGCTCTAACAAATACAAACAAACACAACAATGAATAAATCATTCTCACAAAATTAACGCCGTTTTAAACTTATTTAACTTATTAAAAAGGCTTTTATAAAAACTGATGCCGTTTTCAAATGAAAAAAAAGATTTTCAAACTCTTTGAAATTATATTCTTGAACTTGCAAGAGAAAAAAAGAAAAAAAAGGCGCAAATGTGCAAATTTTAGACCTAAGAGACTATTAGGCATACACATACATCCAACAACTTATGCAGATTGACTTCTGATAACTCCAAAGAAAGATTAAACGAATTTTTAGCATTAAAAATCTCAAAGATTTTTAAATAAAGAGGTGTGAATAAAAAGGAGGAAAGGGGGAGAAAGAGGAAAAGGCAAGAGAAGATTGAGTGAGATAATAACAACGAGAAAAAAATAAAAATTAAAAATCAGGATATACAAAAGATAAAAAATAATTTTGTAGTATAACCAAATAGATTTAAATACATAGTTTTGTTAAAAGGGAAAAGAGGAATGACTTTGAAAGTCGTCATTATTGTTAACTATTTTAAAGTAAACAACCAGCTTTCAATTTTAATTTTGAAAAGAAAATTCTTTGGTGGGGGGGAGGGGGGGGGGCTGGTCATTAGTGTGGCCCAAATGAAGGTCTAAATCGCTTTTCAATGTGCGGAATGTAAAAATAGGTTATGTATTGTTTGTAGATTTTAGCCCTATAATTGATTTTAAGAAAAAATCTATGGCTATCTCGTCAAATGCATATTTATTTTCACCTTTTCTTCCCAAAATTAAGAAAGCCTTACTCAGTTAGGGAGTTGAATCCATTTTTATAGAAGCAGAACTATAATCTATGATTATGGTTTGGACCCTCTAAAACTATAATCTACCCTTCCACTTTCCCCTCTCTTAGTGAAGATATCTTCAACACCGATACGATTTTTGAAATGTAAGATTCCACTTTTGCCTCTCTTGGTGAAGATATCTTCAATGCCAATACGATTTTTGAAATATAAGATTCCACTTTCAATAGAGGTGAAACTGGAATCATGGTTTACATTTTTAATATCTATGTTTCTGCAATCTTCCATTACTTTTTTAACATCGACATAATAGAAATGTACCATACTATTTTAAAATTATGTCAATTGTGAAAAAAAGCATAGATTTTATATATAATTTAAACATCGTTGTATATTCTTAATTAAATAAACAAAACATACAAAGAGCGTATATAAAAGATGTTTTGTTTATTTTTTAAAAAATACTTTAAAAAGTGTATCAAATGAGTATTCAAAATTATTTTAAGAAAGTCGTTTATTAATTAATTCAATTGTATATATTTGTAATTTTTTTGTTCAATTTATTTCTTCTTAATATTTCCCTAGTAATCTCTCATTTACTCATTTAAAGTATAAAAAAAATTACCATCAAAACGGACAATGCAGCGTTCAAATAAAACAAAGAGACATTTAGAATCCATTGAGAACGAAATACTAGCTGCTCATTTTCATTTTATTTCATTTTCAAGATTTGAGGTGAAAACACCAAATTCAACGAATATACAAGGCAATTCTACTTTGAATACAGGATGTGCTCCTGTAAATTGTGCTCAGTATACTTTTAGAAACTTTTGTAACAAAAATAAAAACTTATTAATGTGAAATCAATGCAGCAGTTGTGATTTGACTTGAATTTGGTCAACTTGTCTTTGTGTTTTATTTGGTTTCTTTTAATCTTAAACATTAAGGTATAGAATTCTTAACAATCTAGCTAAGTTATTCGTAGAAATGTGTAAAAATTTGTACAGGAAAGAGATAAAATTTGCACTTCTTAAGACAAAGATAGTTTTTTAGAAATCATATGGTTGAAAAATCTAGCTAAGTTATTCGTAGAAATATGTAAAAATTTTGACAGGAAAGAGATAAAATTTGCACTTCTTAAGACAAAGATATTTTTTTTTAGAAATCATATGGTTGAAAAATTCCTTTGCTGTATTACTGGAATGATTCATAAACAACAAAAAATAAACAAAGGTGTTTATCTGCTAGATTTAAGTTTTAAGTTGATGGATTATAGGACCAGTTTGACCAAATCGATATCCTTTTTTCAATTGTGCTAATATATGACTCTACAGGTTATCTGATTCTTGACTGTAGGATAAATATTTCTATAATTTTCTATATATTTCTAATAAACTGCTAAGTAACAAATTGTAATTAACCCCTTACAGTCGGGCCCCTTGCCGCACCTTAATCGGTTGGGGGGGGGGGAGGGCGTTCAACGCCCCCCCTTATTATCTCATATCCTATTAGAGCTAGAGGGCTAATTTTTTTTGTGCAAGTCCATGGTTTGATAATGAATTTCCGACCTTTTATAAGTCTAAGTCAATTTTCGCTTCCTTCACCTTTTTATTCAACAACCTTTGTTTTTAGGTCTTTTGTTACTTAAAAATTTCAAACGGCTGTAACTTTCTTATTTTTGAAGCTAGAAGAAAATTTTTATTCCAGAAGATGTTTATTTTTATGTAAATTTTACATTAGAAATATCAAATATAAGTTTCAGCGGCCGCAGCTGTACTTGGCAGCTGCCAGCCGCCGCAGTCGGCGGTCGGCGGGAAAACGGCGGCGGATCTTCATGAAATTTTAATACCTTATGTAGACATGTAAGAAAAGCTTAAGTTTAAAATTTGAAGTCTCTAAGTCAAAAATTACGGCCACAGGAGTCATTTAAAGATTTCTGGAGACCTGGAGGATCAGGACCTGCAGGATCATACCTGGAACCTGAAAGTGACACCTGTATTTTATATAGGATGTACTACTAGAGGATTTTTTAGTATTTTGGTATGATAAAATGCTTTGTTTTAGTCAAAAAATATTTTTGCTCTTTACCTGGATGACCCTGCCAGGTTTGCTGGCATCCTGTGCCCGCCAGGATGGAGATATTCAAAAAATTCCAACTCTCAGTTATGTGTCATACCCATACTTAAAAAGTCAAGCAGTTTGGGCTCTTTATCTTTCACACACAGAAAATGAGATAGAAAAAACCGGATGGGGGGGCGTTAAACGCCCCCCCCCCCCAACCGTTAAGGGTTAATCTGTTTCTATTAAAATTTTTGAATTAAATTCTTTAATAAATGGAAGACCAACTATTAAAGGAACCCTGCAAGAAATACCTCTCTTTAACTGCTGAAAGCCTGCCATAAGTAGACCCAATACATATACATAAAGAAAGATCCGCCTCCAAAAGTTTGAAAATATTGCAGAGATGACTTTGGGCTCAAAAATGACTCCTTCTCCCTCTAACGGGGGAAAATTTAAAATTAACAAGAACGAAATTATTCAAGTCATGCAATATAAAACGCTTAATTACTCAAAAACGACTGGGAGCATATTGAAAACTGTTTTATACACAATACATGTTGCATATTAATATTATTATTGCAAAAACCCCGCCCTCCTGGCAGTTTTTGGTTAAAATGGAGAAAACTGATTTTTTGGGTTAAAAATCTTTATATTTTTGGTAAAATTTTCTTACAAAATGTCAGTTTACACGCCAAAAAATTTTTAAAAATTTTTTTTCTTTAATTAGACAGTTCTACAGGTATCTGAAAAGTACCTCAACCAAAAAATATTTTTATAAGATGAACATAAATTTATTTTTTATTGCTTTGAAAAAAGTGGGTAAAAAAATCTGGAAAATCATGAAAACTGACAAGAAGTTTTTCACTGCCCTTTTTAAAAATGGCATAAATCCGCCCAAAATTAATATTTTTTTAGAATTTCTTTTCTAGCTGTCTACTTACAGCCATTATTAGGTCCTAGGATAGATAAAAGTCGATTTTAAATTTTTTAGATGTCCCGCTTTTTGTCAAAAGACCCCACTGTGTAACATTCTTACAATAAAACACCCTTTTTTATGGTCAAAATGTCTTTTAAAAAATTTGTTTTAAATTGCGTTTGAAAGCGTAAAATAAAAGCGGGAAAAAATGAAACTATTGTAAGTAATACAGATGCTCAGCTGTAATTGGTTTTTCAGCAAACTTAGCATTGACTCAGACTTCTGATTGGCTAGAAATCCTAAAGGCTGGCATTCTCACGCTACATTACTCTCAATACAACGCAAATTAGACTGATTTTTTAAAATGATTTTGACTGTAAAGAAAGGTGTTTTTATTGTAAAAATGTTATCAGTTACTGGCATCCTAAGTTTCTCCCAAAAATAAGCTTATAATTTTCTAGGCGACGTATTTTAATAATGAAAATTTTATTATTAGCAATGAAAAACTTTCAAAATTTTCATTGTACTAAAAACATGATTTTGAAATGTCTATAACTTTTTTGTTTTTGAAGCTGAAGGCTTCAAATTTTTTGTATTGGGTCTACTCGTGGCAGTCTTTCAGCAGTTAAAGGAAGCCTGCAAGAAATACCCCGCTCTAACTGCTGAAAGACTGCCACAAGTAGACCCAACACCCAAAATTTGAAGCCTCCAGCTTCAATAACAAAAAAGTTATAGACATTTTAAAATGACATTTTATAGTACATGGAAATTTTGAAAGAATCCCAATGCTTCTATGAAAATTTTTAAAATTAAAATGCAAAGCCTAGAAGCAAAATTAAAAGCTCATCTTTGTCACAATTTTAGGTTGCCTGTAACTGATTCGATTTTTACAATAAAAACACCCCTCTTTCTAGTCGAAATCTCTCAAAAAAATTAAGTTTCTTTGTACGTTGCATAAAATATAGAGAGGTTTTTACTAAAGCCCGAAATCCCAACTTTTAAGGACTCTATTTTTAGCTATTTTGTTCCTTGATAAATTTTCCTCTAAAAATACTTTGATTAATTGTCATGAATCTTTGCACATCTAGCCTAAAACATCTAAATAAATTTAAGATAATTCTCTAATTAAAGAAATTTTTTCTCCAAAATATTTATTTAGAAGATAAAAAGCTAAAATAAATATCTAATTCGGGGGATGAAAGTAGTTGACAGAAATTGACCCAACTTACCAGTAGAGAAATCGTGCGGACAAGTTCCTCAACAAAAATGTAAACATTAATCAGCTGTTACTTTCTTTAATATTTAGTTTAAGGATTGTCGGGTATCTATTGGCAGGAATCTAAAGGGATAAGACAATGGCCGATAAATTAATGTACATCCCCAATGATAATGCACAAAATTGCCCCTTCTGTAGAATATAATTAGTGGTTGAAACGTTTGGACAAAGTGGTTTAGCCAAAGAACAAAAAACGTTATAATAAAACAATGGAGACTAGTGTAAAAAATAGTTTATTGTTCCCTCCCTCCCTAGGTATTAGGGGTGTTTTGTAATTAAGAATTTGGAATGTGTTAACCCCCAACGACATCTAAAACACGTATAAGTTCAGTGATTTATTAGAATTTATTTTGTTTTTGGTACATTAATTTGTATTGTCTTCTAATTAATTGTTTTGTAAGCGAAGCAAATCTATAATTCGAAAAAAATTGTAAATAATACCTGTACTATCAATCATTCAGTGCACTGCACATAGTTAACATAGTATTTTGACCTAAGGGTTATAGATATACACTTCTTAATTGCGAAGCGTTGCCCCAAAAAATCATGAAAAATCCATTGAAACTAATTAACATTTTTAAAATCCATTCGGTTGTTAGTTGGTTACAACAAAAATGTTTTTTTTTATGCTTTGCTACTTATTGTGTTATTCTCGAGGGTTGTATAATGAAATATGTACCCAAGATATTTAATATTCAAAAGTTTAAAAAGTCTATAATTACTTTAATTTTAAGTTATTACGATAAAACATAAACAAATAAATTGTATTTATCAAAGACCCAACCTCCTACCCCCCTCACCCCCCCCCCCCCAACAGAGAGAAAACTCTGTATTTATTTACATAATATTTATTTGTATCTTAATTAATTTCAACTATTTTTTGTTTCAGAAAGTATGACTGGCATATACAGTAACACAGTCATCCGTCAGTAAGCACGACATTATCTATAATACAATTATATATAAGGTAATTGAAAACAAAAAGATGTTGTATAGTCCCTTTCGTAACATAGCACCTTATGGGACAATTTTCTTCATATTTTTCACAGTATTTTCCTATTTCTAGCCCCTGCGAGGGGCACTAACCCTGCAGGGCCAATTACCTAACCCTGTGGGGCAATCACCTAACCAATATAACCTAACCTAACCTAAAATAATCTATAAAAAGCCTTTTTAAAAATACGACGAATCGCCCCTTATGGGGCGATGTTACGAAAGAGACTATTCCCAAAAGATTTTTTATTATTTCATTTTTTTTTGGGGGGGGGGGTGGATTGGAAGGTATTGTCTCTTATGTAGTTAGAATCATATTTCCACATTTTTATTGCACAACCTGGAAGTCCTAACAGTGCACAGGAATGAGTACTACTTTTTGGAGTCATTACATTCCTTCTCCTCTATATTAATTTTGCAGATTTCAACTTTCAATCAATGATTTTAGAAGTAGGGCTTATTTTCATTAAAGGTTTTAATTGAAAAGTAATCAAATTTAGGCCTTTCCTTACTCTTAGGTAATACTCTTGCTTTTACTATTAGGATAGGTCAGGAAAAACGAAATGTTAATCTGACAAACAATTCTAAGTAAAAATTTCCTCACAACCCCCTTCCATTTTTGCTCCTCCTCTTACTCACTTCCCTCCAGATACATCCAAAAACAAGTTTTACCCCAACTCTAACCAACAAAATATTTAATTTTCAACTATTTCAAATGGAATTAATTGGCTGAATAGCAACCCCTGGGATTGGTAGTCTGTCTAATTTTACCAGATAATTGATTATTTACACATTTCAAATAACCTTATCTCTTACTCGTGTTTTTTTTCTAGCAATTTAGTGTAAACGTGGCAACTCTAAATGGCTCTACTTCCGATAAGTTAAAATTATATTTGTCACTCTATATTTCTTAATCATTATTTGACTCTAATTCTTAATTAACGAAAATTTACTATGAATTTTATTTTCAGATAACATTTTGAACGCCACCCAGAAAACTTGTGGACAGAACTATAAACAACTTAGAGTACTTAATTTGAACATTTTGGAGTGATAAAGAATAATAAGTGATAGAATCTATTACAATGGATATTCCTGCAATACTATGACATTTTGCTCTCCTTCACACACAGGACAAGTTACAAAATGAATTTAATTAATCATAATAGATAAAAAAGTGACAAGTCTGAAACAAAGGAACTTAACTAAAAAAAGTTAGGTACATCACTGATATTATTCATGGCAGTTGCTACAAAGAGGTATTATGTGGAACTGTGAGTAAACGGCATTGGAAACACTGCTCTGGCTGAAAACCGCTATTTTCTGCAGAATTATTTTTGCATTTTCTTGCAGAATTAAATAATTTTATATAATTTTTTCAATATTTGCATTTGACAATTTTTTTAATATGTTAAAATGACTTTAATAAAAAAAAGTTTTTTTTGATGAGTCCAAATTGATAGATTTGGCGATAAATGGTAAAAAAATTTTGCGAAGAACTGCGGTTTTTGTTTTTATAACCATCAGAACCAATCTGATGTCCCTCCCCTAAATTCAAGTTAATTTTATACATCAATTGATTCATTATGTCTAGAGTTTTATTGTAAATTAATCCTTTACTATGGGTGTTTTTTATTATTATGTGATTTCAATTTCAAACTTTGTATGCTGATTCCTATGAAATTAGTTAGGAAGCGTATCAACTCTATAATCACCACATTTAAAATGTGGTGATTTTTTACTTATTTTTACATCAAATGTGGGTGGGTGGATGTACTACTTTTTGAAACCAAAAGTAAAACTCGCATGATTTCAGCCTATACAAGAGTTACAGCTCCACAAAAAGCAACTGCTGTGCCGAATTTTAGAGCTGTAACTCTTTTATGGGCTGAGATCATGTGCATTTTACTTTTGGTCTCAAAAAGTGGCACAACCGCCCCCCCCCCTTCTGTATGTTGTAATTATCCTTTTCTTTTGATTTTGAGTTACGGATTCCTATTACCACAAAGTACAATTTATAAGCGAAGCATCTCTATAATCAATTCCTAAAACTAAATGTTTCAGGGCTTTGCTTTTATAGATGTTGTCCCTTTTGTTTTATTAAAGAAGAAAACTAGACTTTTGTATTATCACGCAAGAACAAACCTAAACTTTTTTTGATTTTTATGATGCCTAATTTTTGTTAGGTATTAAAATTGTATCGTTATATTTATATTTATAGAAATATATTATCTATTTTTTCCAATGTTTACTAAATGCTAATAATAAATGCCTACCAATATAAACTTAATTCTAAATATTTATTTTTTCTTTTGTCATCCTTATGTAAAGAAAAACAATGTCTGTCTGTGTGTTCATACACAGATTTTGCTAACTGCTGAATAAAATGCTTCTTCTTTGCAGCGAAGCTTCTTACAAGTCAAGGAATAGTTATTTCTTTCATCGTATTATAAACCGCTTTCCGCGGATATAGAATGTACAATCATAGGATTCAGATTTTTTAGCCCCGAGGTGACGAAGACACAGGCTAAAAAACTGGTTTTAATCTTATGATTGTACATTTTAATATTCGTAAAAAGCTTGATATAATACGCTGCTAGACATAGTTTTTTTCGTATGGATGAGAAACGGTTCCTATCCACCGGATTCGAATGAATACGAGAATAGTTATTTCTCGCATCGTATTATAAACGGCTTTCCGCGGATATAAAATGTACAATTATAAGATTAAAAACTAGTTTTTTTAGCCCCGAGATGCCGAAGTCACGGGCTAAAAAAACTGGTATTAATCTTATGATTGTACATTTCTATATTCGTAGAAAACTGGTTATAATACGGTGCTAGACATAGTTTTTTCGTATGAATGAGAACTGGTTCCTATCCACCGGATTCGAATAAATACGAGAAAGATTTATAACTACTTTTACGACCTCATTACCTAGATCGTAACTATTACGATGTAGATTTAAGGATTTATTTGTTTCGTCAATGATCAAAAGTTTTAAAATTTCTTAGACCAAGCCAATAATTCTATTAATTATTATTAACAAAATTCAACCTAACAAAGCTATTTATTCACTTTTCTACAAGTTCATCTGTATTTCTGTAAGTTAGCTGTATGAGAATCTAAACTATAATTCACTTGGTCTGTTCTATTCTTGGAAACATTAGAATCGTGCAAGAGTTGGGTGTCTTAACTGCCCTAAAATTGAGAGCTTTTCCTTCCAGTTCTTATCATTTCATCTATTTACAACCACCCTACTAGCAAAAAGTTTTGCACGTAACAAGACGAATTATATGCTTATCGTATAGGTATCTAAGATAGACTTTTCAGAAAGGCTGATTTTTTAAACAGGAATTTCGGTGTAAAATGAATATCTACTACCTACCTATTTAATTTAATGGTCCATTAGTCCCGGAGGACTCACATTTAAGTAAGAGAAATGTGTTATTTTTTTTTATTTTAAATAACCAATTGAATTTTATTGTGATGATTCTAAACCCTAATACATATCCTCTTAATACTTACTTTGTTTGTCTGTCTGTTGATAAACTCTTTTCCTATTTGTGAGCTTGGCTACTTATGCATGATGGCATCCTTGTTTATTTATGATGTTTCATAGGCTCATAGCACAATAATCATTTCCTACTTTTAAAAAGCAGTCCAACCGCTATGGGTGTTTTATAGTTAATTATGCTTATCAAAAAAGGGGCCAGTGCATTTTTTTGTGCAATATCATCTAATTCTGTAAATTATGAAAGTACCTTAATTAAGCTGTTTACAAAATTTCAATTTACCACCCCTTTTTCTATATTTACAATTTTTTGAAATGATATTCTTTTGTGTCAAAACTTTTTGAAACAACAGTTTGAACTCAACAAAACATTCGATGATATCTAATTAAAAATGCTCATTATTTCATAGTTTTTTTTTCATATAAAACCATGGTAAAACTTAATTTCTTTAGTCGATAACACAATATTAAGCTTAAACCTAGCATATTAAAAAAACAAGGGTCAATGCTGGAAGGTGCTTAAAATCACTTGCTCTCGTTCATGCCTAGTCCCCTTTTAGCCCTCTAACGGGTGTGCAAAAAAAATGCGGACGTTTTTTAAATTGAAATTGCGCGGCTTATGTTAATAGTAGAAAAATGTTACGCATATCGTTAGAACCGTTAGGAGGAAATATAAAAACGATTCCTCTGCTACGCATAGTTTAAGAGCTACGTGTTAAAATGACTTAAAACTTGAATTGCGAGTAAATTTTGGGACATTTTACCACCTAGCTCCTAGATTATTTGTACCACAAAAACCTTTCTTATATTTCCAAAAATACAGTTCATAGCGGTTCTAACAGTATGCATAATATTTTTCTACTACTAACACTAGCCGCGCAATTTGAAATTATAAAATGTAGGCATCTCTTTTTGCTAAATATCTTCTCTAATTTTTTGTTATATTTTAAAATTTACTTACAAGTCAAGTTTTACATCAGTTTGGACATTTTAACACCTAGCTCCGTAACTATACGTAGCAGAAGAATCGATCTAATCTTTTCAAAAAATAGACTTCCTATCGGTTCCAACGATATGCGTAACATTTTTCTACTATTAACACAAGCCGCGCAATTTCAATTTTAAAAATGTCCGCATTTTTTTGCACACATTTTATATTTTATAGGAGCCGAGTAAATCACGTTTCCCCCTATCCATGTCTAACAGACTGAAAGACATTTGGAATTATAGAGTAGCTTCGCCACTGAAACATATCAATCATAAAAAAACTTAATACAATGTTACTGTATGTAAAAAAAATTTATTCATTTCATGTAAACTTTAAACATAACTTGATTATAAATTACATTGCAAAAATATACATAACAGTGATGGGAATATATAGAACAAACATATATGGATGGGGGTGGTCACCAATGCCGCTTTGCCATAAATCATGTGAATGTAATATTTAAAAACTTCATTAAAATTAGTTTCATGAAATGCATTTGAACTTAATTTAGTGAACCGCATATTTTTTGCTAGTTAATGGGTTAAACTATTTTTATATGGCATATATTTGAAAGAATTTCAATTTTCTACCACGTAGTTTTGAAAATAATAAGACTTGAAAATCGTCTTTTTGTGATATATGAAATTCAAAAAGACAATTTTCAAGTCTTGATATTTTAAAAACTACGTGGTAGAAAATTAAAATTCTTTCAATTATATGCCATATAAATGCAGTTTAACCAATTAACCAGAAAAAAATATGCGGTTAACTAAATTAAGTTCAAATGCATTTCGTGAAACTACCCCTTTGCATTGAAATTGCTATTATGAGGAAAAATACAGAACATTCAAGTAACGGCGCCCGAACTGAAGTTTATTTTGGCATAAAGGAAGCTTGCAAGGAATACACCGCTCAACTGATTAATGACTGCCACAAGTAGACCCAAAATCCCAAATGTGAAGCCTTCAGCTTAAAAAACAAAAAAATGGATGATGGAAAAAAAACCCGAATTTTATTGTATTTTCACAGTAGCTTTTCTCCTATTTCTAGCCCCTGCGGGGACATTCACCCTGGGAGAACAATTTTCCTAATCCTGCAGGGCAATCATTAAGATTTACCTAACTTAACCTAAATAACCTACGAAACCTGCTACTTTGTTATTTTTCCATGGTCCAAAAAGTTATAGGCTTCTTAAATTACATTTAAGGTAGATGACAATTTGAAAGTTTTCCAGCACTTCAGATAGAAATTTCAATATTGAATTATGTCAGCTAAAAGCAATTTACAGTATTTGAAAACAAAATTTCCACCAATGGATAATAAATGAGAAGAAATCATATGCTACAAGTTTAATAAAATATAAACAGAGTATCTACAAATAACAACAAAAAGGTGCATAATTCTTGATTTTTACATTCTTGTTTAATTCAGAATAATATTACTTATTCTTGTTTTTTTTTAACGAACTTATTATGAATATGAATTTCATTTGATTTAAGTTATAAATGTTCATCAGTCTTATAACATAAAAATTTTCTCTTAATCTGTTTACTTAAAATAATAATTTTAGGCATTGTTCTTATCTGGAAAAGCCAAGAAACGGAATATCAACCCCCCCCCCCTCCCCCCCCCAAAAAAAATTCAAAACAAAGATGTTTGAGATTTTAAAGGAGTTATGAAATGTTAAATTAAAATTTAGGTATAGAATTGTTATAAATCGAAGATAATATATATTTAACCCACAGAAAATCTAAATAGCATTATAAAGGGGGAGGCGGAATTAATGCAACCATCTCGTAATCAGTGTGCAATGGCATATAGAATCCGAATTTCATTATGAAACTTAGGATGAGTAAAGGGAGGGGGCTGAATTGACACTTTTAGAAACCACAACTAAAAGTCAAAGGAACTCATCTAAATAAAGAGTTACAGCTCTGAGATTCAGCATGGCAGTTGCTTTTAAGAGGTACAATATGGAACTGTTAAGAAATGGCGGGTGAAACACTGCTACCGCCATTACCCACTGAAATTTTTTTGCATTTCTCGCTAAAGTAGCTAAACAATTTTCAATCATCTGAGATAACCTTTTTTTTTTCAAAATAATATCCAGCGTTCTCCTCTTAGTAATTTTAAAAATTTTTATACCCCTGAAGTTCCTTTGATTCTTAGTTTTGGTTACAAAAAGTGTCACTTCCGCCTCCACCCTTTGAAAAGTAACGGCTAACGGCTGATACCTAAGCCGTACAGTCTTTTTGTTGTTGTTGCTATTTTCAGTACAAATCCCTCACAAGCCCTACACCATATAGGCCGATCCAAACGGGAAAGGGACTGGTACTAGAAATCTAAAAAATTTTTTTGGTATCATTTAGCTTGAATTAATGAGCCTTTAGCTGTTACTTTTTGTTCAATTTAGGGAAATAGACCTACCAAGGATATTTGCACACTGATTACGAGATGGTTATATTGCCCCCCTCCCCTTTATTTTAGTTGAATTAATTCTAGATATGCAAAGCGGATGCAAAGATAATTAGGTATAATTTAAAGATTTTTTACTATTTAAATTATGATAACAAAAAAGGCCAGTCTGAAATAAAATTATGTTTTGTCACAAAATATGTCTGAATGGTTTTTATTTTTTATCGATAGATTGCAACATGGTTAAAATCACTGAATATACCCAAAAAATTAATGTTGTGTTTTTTTTTCAAGCGCTGCTAACCGATATTGTTAGGCTAGGGATGTCTACTGCTGCATCTTTCGGGCATAACTCCAGCAGCCATTAGGCGACGGTTTCATGCCTACTCATTCTTAGCAATAACCTCTTGGGATAAAGACTTCCAGTATAGGTCAGGGATTGACTTGTTAAATATCTACTCCAAGGATTTAGTTTGAACAGGCGGTTCCGGCGAAGGATCTTTAAAATCTTACTGTTCGTTTAATTACACATTTCCTGTTAAGACAAATTAGATGTTATTTGTACATAAAAAATGTTTTAAATTAAAATTTGCTTAGGTAATTTACAAAAACAAAACAAAAAAGCTTTTTTAAAATTTTATATGATTCAACAAAAAATAAACTCAAAATATAAAACGAAAGCTTATTCAAGTAGTTTCATGTAGAAAATAATAGAACCCCAAAAAATATTGATTTATTATGTTTTGCTCTGAAAACTTAATACCTACATAATAATCTTATATCGTCAGTATTAGTTTAAAAAACAGAAAAATATGTGGGAGGGGTAACAAAAGTGAATAAAATTAAGAGTACTAAAAACATTTTTCCTTTTTCAACCCTCCTAAGGAAAAAAAATCAGTGGGTGGGGGAGAAAATGATTTGCAGCCGAGGAAAAAAATTAATCTTGTGCAGATAAACATCCTGCATTTTTTACAAAACAAATTATAAGTTAGAGATAAATATGTCCATAATCTCTAGGGGCGAAGCCACTAATTATATATAAAACAACATGGAAGAAAATGAAATAGCATCTAGTTTGTTCCTTGAGTGACGAGTTATGAGAATAAGAATTATGTCACTCTCCTTTCCTGTTCTTTCGTATATACGTGTCCTGAAATTAAGTATATACTTTAGTCAAATAAGGTCTGAAAATTGAAAACTGATTAATGTCTGCTAGATTAGAACTGGTTCTCAGCTATACAGAAAAAATCAATTTTCCACGATTATTAAAATAAAAAACATAAAATGAATACCAGATTTGTTAGCCAGGCCTTCGACCCCTGGGGTTCAAAACTGGTTTTAATCTTATATTTTTTTCATTTATGATCTGCGGAAAGCTGTCTATAATACGATGTGAGAAATAACTATGATATGACCAATTAGGTGAATTTTTTTCTTCAATTTTTAGGGTGATTCCCTAGTAGTGATACGACATACATATGAAGCTTATCTACAATGTAGAAATCAATCGGTTCAGTTGTTAATGAAATCTTAACAGAAAAAAAGCTTAGGAAACCTTCAAATAAGTCCGGGATTTTTATTATACTGATTCATATTGAGATTTAAGTCTTAGGGTGGTTTTAGGCTATTTTTCCTGTCTCTCCCTCCCTCTTTACTTTCAGAGTTCTTACATGCAAGGGGGGGGGGGAGGGGCAGTCGCTATTAGGATACAATAGCACTTGTACCTTCGCCTTAAGTCCTTAAATTATTTTTTTTCTAGAAAGAAGAAAATTGTGTAAAACATTGCTTGGACTAAGGGGAATTCACCTAAAAAAGCCTACTCGGTGCAGCGCAGCGGTTGAACAGATAAACAGACATCATTCTATTTTGTAAGATATCAGTAAGTAAATTTAGGTACATAAAAAAAACCTTAGGACAATCCCGTTACATTACCTTTTAAGAATTTGAGGAAACTTAATTATTTTGTCACGACGCACCCCAGCACCTCTTTCTTCTCTCACAACCACTGGCGTCCCAACTTTTGTTCCTATTTAACATCCACAGGGGTTTCACCTCTCAGAGTTTGGCAGCTGGCATAGGCTGAAAAGATAAAAATTCTAAATAATTAAATAACAAATTGAAGAGTAAAATAAAAAAGAAATTATTACTCACAGCTTTTAGCAATCGTTTAAGTTCATGGATAAACTTGATTTTAGTTTTAAATAGACTTATTGACTTTCTGATAAGGGGTGTTTTTAATGCAACCAACTCTTAATCTATGTGCAAATATTGGCACTTAGGATTCGAATTTTGTTATGAAACCTGGCTTGAATAATCCTTGTTAGGTCTATTTTCCCTAAATCGAACAAATAGCTGCAAAAGTAACGGCTAACGGCAACAAAATTCGGATTCTAAGTGCCATTTGCGCATTGATTACGAGATGGTTCCATCCCCCCCCCCCCTTAGTATAGAGTTGCAATGCTTCCCAGATTCTACCTAACTGTTATTGCAATCATTGCAAGTTTGAAGTCGACAGTTGTGTGTGTGTGTGTCAATGCTTAAATAAATGGGCTATCTGTTACGGATAAACCGACCCTTACTATAAAAAGCTATGCTTTCATAAAAAATAAGATTATGAATGATATATACCTAAAATAGACCCGTTGAAGGAAAATCATTGTGTGTATTCATTCTAACTCTGAAATTTAAATATTAGTATTTTTAGGATATGGGAATGTTACACCCGTCATCGATTTAATTTGAAAACATTCATGGGACAAAACATTAGTTTCCAACACATTATTATATATTAGTCAAAATTTGTCTTTGCTAACAAGCCGAAGCCCCCAATAGCGACAAAAAAAAGATGTTTTAGCTATATTTTTAACTTTAGGATATTCTTAGTATATGAACTGTAACACACCACATTTTAGACTAACAACTAGTAAAGTATATTCACCCCCCAACCCCATCACCTTCGGCCATCTCACTTGACTTATAATTGACATGAGAAATAAATTCTGAAAAATACTTTATCTAACACTAAATAAATTTAAGAATTTTAATAATGTTAAGATTTCTAATAGTACTCTAAAATAGTAGATATTATTACGTCCAACTATTTATTTCATAATTTTTAACAACGATATTTTGGACGATTTTTGATGAAAACAAATGATAATACGGCTAACAAATGGTTTAGTAATCGAAATTAAACATTTAAGAGATCCTCTGTATTATTTTTAATTTAATTGGCATGACCTAAGAATCTCTTTAAGTGACATGACCAATGAAAGCAGAAATTACGTTATATGTCAAATGATAGATAGATTTATAAGCACTAGTGGCTGCGTCACTAGCATATTTAGGGACTCTATATTTGTAGGGATATGGAAAGGCTGAAAAATAGCCCATATCATATAGGGACTATAAATTCGAAAGGGCATGGAAGGGAAGAAAAATATTTCCTCGGACGGACGGACAGACACACGTACGGACGTCGGACAAACCCTGCTTGATCTAAAAAGCTTCGCTTTTAAAATAGGTAATGCTAATATTCATTGTAAATAATGAAATTAATAATAATAACCAGGAATCTTGTATGGGAGATAACAGTATACGATTAGATTATTGAATGAAATTTAATACACTTTAGAAAGAATGCAATAAATTAAGAATTAATTGAACTACAAAAAGTACCAGCATCGATCGATCACTATTATAAGAAATTGAATTATAAAACTACCATTTTATACTGCTGTCCTATCCCTCCCTAAAATTGCAACCCAGTTATTTTCAAGTCGAAATATTTACTTAATAACTAAAATAAAACTACTTTATCACAATTTTAAAATAGTTTACGACGCCATAATGATATGAAATCAGCTGTTTGTTGTTGTGTAAATATTATTGTGTTTTTTTTTAGATATTCTTTGTATAATATTAAAGCCGACGAAATTAAATATCAAATAAGTCTTTTTTGTTGACAACTAACCTCTGCAGTTTTAAAAAAATAATTATTTTTTTGTTTTAAATCGTCGACATATTTTTATTGGTTAAAAAAACTACAGCTTCAGATACACATCACCACCTAGCGCGTAAGTAGGGATTTTAACGGTTATTGCTAAACTCTATCAATTTGATGTAAAAATAATGAATTTTTTCTCGGTTATACATAAAAATTATAACTCAAATGCTAAACAAAATATGTATGGTTACTGGCAACCTAAAAATATGACAAAGATGGGATTTTAATTTTGCTTCTCGGCAACGTAGTTAATTTTTAAAAATTTTCATAGAAGCATTAAAATTCTTTCAAAAATTTCATGTAACACAAAATGCCATTTTAGAAGGTCAATAACTTTTTTGTTATTGAAGCTTAAGGCTTCAAATTTTGTGTATGGGGTCTACTTGTGGCAGTCTTTCAGCAGTTAGAGCGCTGTATTTCTTGCAGGCTTCCTTTAAAGTGGTTTATTTCTTGCATGGTTCCTTTAAGGGTATTAATTTGCCTTTACTACAAGTAACTTTTTCTTATTTAAAGTTCTCTTCTATATTAAACTATTGTAAAGCTTTCCACTTAAAAACAAAAACAGTGTGGGAATATAAATCTTAATATATGGAGGTATAGATTCTGTGTGTTCTACTATACTTTCACAAGACTTTAACTGGAATAATTATACTGAAGCTGGTATGTTTGATGGCAATAAGCCCCAACCTACAGCATCTATAAGTTCTTGTTCCAGATATGGTTGAATCAAAAAGCAACTTTTGATTTATATTTGATCTAAGCAAGTAAAATTTTTTTGGATAGTGTATAAATTCAAAGCAATTTGATTGTTTCAGTTCTTCAGACACCCAGAAATTCATTGAAGATCTCAATCATGTAAACATTGCCACAGCACAGCAAAAGCAAGTCTTTTAGTTGAAGACCCTTTTTCTAACATAGTTTTTTTTTTCAAAAGGTTTTCATGGTACAACTTTAAAGTTAAAGCTTTCTTTAATAAACATGAATTTCTAGGAGAAACAGAAATTCATTTGGTGATAAAGCTGAGGTTTAAGTCAATTTGGCCAGCAATCTTTCTTTATTGCTGGTAACTTAGATAATGTATGTAATCATGCAATTTTACTAAAAGCTAGATGAACTTTAGGGTCTGTCAAAAGTTCCAATTTTTTTCAAGCTAGCTAGGCAAAATCTTCTACATGGATTCTATCTTATACTTTTTCTTCTTTGAAGCTAACAATGAAAATCATTGCTTATTTGTCTTATATACCAAATCATGCTATTTTTTGATAACTTATTTATAAGCATTCAATCAAGATTACTGCTTATTTTGCTAATAAACAAAATCATGCTTCTTTTTTTGGATAAATTATCTGTCCATCTGTCTGTCCATCTGTCTGTCCGTCTGTTCCTTAAGATCTAGGTAACTACTGAACCGATTGGATTCTACTCTTCAGGGTATATACATATTAGTCATGTGGTGGTTTTAAGCTATTTTCTTGTGGTGGTGGGACACCCCCAACCCCAACAAAAATGAAAATTCCCCCCCCCAAAAAAAAAAATAATTTTCTTGGGAACACATTAGACTATGAGCAGCACCAGTAGTACTTTTTTTTATTATCTCTTGGGGCAAAGCCCCTAGAGGCTAGGGGCGAAGCTGCTAGTTACATATAAGCAATCAATGAAAATTATTATTTATTTGGCTTATATAACAAATTATGCTATTTTTGATAAATTACTTACAGGTAATCAATGAAAAACATTGCTTATTTGGCTTATATCAGTCAAATCTTAATTTTTTCTTAAATTGCTTACAGGAAGGGATTAATTATTACTCCTCCTCCTTTTTCTTCACTTCAAAATTATATAAGCCATTTTTACTATAAATGACTGAGTATTTAAAGTGTGCTACCTTTTTATATGTTTCAACATTATTTGGCCACATTTTGGTCAAAAATGCTCACAAATCAGACCTTTTTCGACCAAAGATACTCAAATGGTTCCTTTACAAGCCCAATCAATCAGTTTTAAGATATCTTTATATTTCAAAAAAAATACCAAACAAATTTGGGTGTTTCCTTGGTAATTTCCTCTTTTTTTTATTTTTTTTTATCAATTTTAAAAATTTGGGTACCCTCCCTCCCAACAACAAAATAATTTATTTCTGTAAAATATTATTATGTTGGACAGGAAGGAAGGGAGGGGTGGGAGGTAGGGTAAGTGGAGACATAAGCCTCATTAGTCTAGCATGGCAACCGGTGAACAGAATCATAGTTCTGCACCACAAGCCACAGGCGACTGACGATAAAATTACAAAAAGCTCAATAATTTTTTAGGGGGGGGGAGGGTTCATGGGGGCTTCGCCCCATGGTGCAGTGGGATTCCCCCAACCCAATTACTGGTTTTTGTTTACAAAAAAAAAAAAAATTGGAAATGGGGATTTTTTTTATTTTTAGGGGGGTTGGCCCGTTGGGGTGTCCCACCCTCCTAGAAAATAGCTTAAAACCACCGGAGGAACCGTAGGCATATTCCCAGAAAAGTAGAGCCCAATCTGTTCAGCAGTTACTAAGATTTTATAAATAATGTAAATAAATTTTTTTTGTGGGGGGGTGGTTTTTTAGTTTTTGGAGAGATTGGGGGTGTCCCACCCCCCAGGAAAATAGCTTAAAACCATCACAGGACCAGAAGGTATAAACCCTGAAAAGTAGAGCCCAATTGGTTCAGCGGTTACTGAGATCTTAAGCTTCAGACGGACAGACAGACATCAAACTACTTTGTACTATAGACTAGTGGCTTCACCCCTAGCCTCTAGGGGCTTTTTTACCTAAAGTTTCAATGGAGAATTTTAAAAATTTGTTTACATTTTTTTTGTTTTCTGTATTTTATAACTCTTTAAAACTTTTTATATTTATTTATATTGATTTATATTTTTTTAAACCTTCAAATTTTTTCTCTTTTTTAATGTTTTAAAAAAAAATTTGTTATTAGCCTTTTTAGGGCTTTGCCCCTACAGGAGAAGTAAGGTTTCTCAATCTTTTTAATTTGATAAAACAAAGTTTAAAAGAAGAAAAGAAATTTAAAACGAAAAAAAAATTAAGTATACAAAAGTATAAAAAAGCATAAAAGAAATATAAAAGAAATATAAAAAAATATAAGAATATATAAAAACATAAAAAAAAAATTTTAAATTTTTTTCTTTTGGGGGAAATTTTCATTTTTGGGGGGGTTTGGGATGTCCCACCTCCCAAGAAAATAGCTTAAAACTACCACAGGAGCAATAGGTATATACCCTGAAGAGTAGAATCCAATCGTTCATTGGTTACCGAGATCTTAAGCTTCAGACGGACGGACGGACGGACAGACAAACATCAAGCTACTTTGTAATATAGATAACACATACTTAAGACTTAAAACTTAATGTAATGAAAACCGTTAGGAAAAATAGAGAACTATGTCAAAAAGTTTAGGTTTAGCTATAGAAGGAAAAAAAGACAATTAACTGCACATTTATATAGTCCAGAAATTTTTTCCCCAAACATAGTAAAAATCGTCAGAAAAAGCCGTTTTTTAAGGAAACGAGAGACAGTTTTGCCCTATATTTGAGATTATATTAATGAGATGATGTTAAGGTTTGATAATCTGATGAGAAATTTTCTCGTTCACAGTCCCTTTAGGCAAAGCTAACAAATAAAATTATGAAACATATCAGGAATTTAAAGAGATAAGACAATGGCCGATAAATTAATGCACATCCATAATGATGACGCACTAAATAACCCCTTCTGTAGATTAAAATTAGTGGTTCAAACGTTTATAAACACAATTTAATCAACCAATCAAAATTCAGTAAAAATCCCCAAAGCTTACGAATAAGAAAACGTTATTGTAAAACTTTGTGTACTATTGTAATAAGCAGTCAATTGTCTCCTCCTTCTCTGGATACAAATACTAACTAAGAAAGAATAAAATGCGATGGTACTCTACAATTCACTTTTCTGTCTGTCCATCATTCTGGCCATGATTTTTTATGATTTTCCAGTATGGCTACGAAACCAATTAATATCTGCTGGATCAGACCCGCCTAATCCATACTTGAAACCATGTATTGTATTATATTATAGACATTTTTCTACAAATAGTAAAGTAAAAAGTTGTAATATGAACACCAGTTTTGTTAGACTGGGCCTTCGCCCCTTTGGGACTAACAAAACTGGAAAAACAGATGCAATAAACAACTAATCTTGGCTGTTTAGTTTTGACAATGCCAGTTTTCATCAACCAATTAAGATTAAATAAAAGTAAACAAATTTATAAATCCAACAAATGTTTATAAAACTTTGGGTACTACTGAAATTTAAACCCTCCCTTATTTTGCTGACAGTTAACATATTAAAAAGACATAGTTATAGAAACCTGCAAACCATAAGAGGGATTTTTTTTAGACATACAGACTTCTACCAACCCTTTTTGTGAAAACGTCGCTTAGAAGCAATAACATTTTGTATGTATCTTATCAATTTATATTGTTATAACTCTTAATATAAAAAGCTTCGTTAAATGTTTTAAATGGACATTCAAGACTTTCTGATAATGATTACAGTGTGCTACTGTCCTTCTCATTATGTCTTCTCATGTTATTATAGACAGAATTTATTTAATTTTTCGTCCCTTTTTCCCTCCCTGTAGACAACTTTAATTGTACCCAGGGAGGTAGGGAACATTGGACTAAAATTACCTTCTTAGTATGGGCATCACCAGAATTTTATTTTTTTTTTGGGGGGGGGGAATTTTCATTTTTGGGGGGGTTAGGGTTGTCCCACCTCCCAAGAAAATAGCTTAAAACCACAACAGGACCAATAGGTATATACCCTGAAGAGTAGAATCTGATCAGTTCAGTTGTTACCGAGATCTTAAGGGACAGATGGATGGACGGACAGACAGACAGGCAGACATCGTTCAACTTTGTATGATAGTAGTGGTTAAACCAACCAATCAAAATTCAGTAAATGTCTCCAAAGTTGTTAAGCCAACGAATAAGAAAATTTATGTTTTGAGATTTCTAATATAAATTTTACTTTAAGATAAACATTTTCTGAAAAAATTGTTCTAGCTTCAAAAATAAGGAAATTACATCCATTTAACATTTTAATTGACCTTAAAAAATTAAGTTGTTAAATGAAAGGGTGAAGTAAGCGAAAAATGACTTTGTCTCACTTAAAGTCGGAAATTTATTATTTAACAGGGAACATGCACAATTTTTTTTGCCATCTAACTCTAATAGGAGCCCAGATGATATGGGGGGGGGGGGGAGCGTTGAACGATTAAGGTCCGGAAATGGGCCTGATTGTTAAGTGTTAGCAACCTTTATTTTTAGGTCCTTTTTTTCTTAAAAACTTCAAACTAATAAAAATATAAAAAAAACTAACTAATATGTACCATTTCTACCATGTCGATTTAAATACATGATATGTTATCTTGAATGTATCATTCCAGTTTTGTCTCTATTGAAAGTAGAATGATACATTACTATTATGTCGATATAAATAAGGAAATCAATGTTTATGAATACGCTGATATGTAAACATGAATATATGATTTCAGTTTTGCCTCTATTGAAAGTGGAATCTTATATTTCAAAAATCGTATCGGCGTTGAAGATATCTTCACCAAGAGAGGGGAAAGTGGAAGGGTAGATTACAGTTTTAGAGGGTCCAAACCATAATCATAGATTATAGTTCTGCTTCTATAAAAATGGATTCAACTCCCTAACTGTTACTCCAGATATAAAGCAAAACATCAAATTTTCTGTCTGTTTACAAACATTAAAATAAAATATTAAAATCACCAGGAATAAACATATGAAGAAAGAAAGTATAAAAATTTATTTATGTACAATTACAATAATTTGGGAAAGCTAATTCATACTGCAAAATCATTGAAGAAAAATAATTAAAGATAAGTCTTACTCTTTACTCCTGGTTTAATAAAAAACAATCAAATTATTTTTTGCAATATTAATTTTTTTATTAGTATGCTTTTTTTAAAGTTGAATATGAGAATAAGTACCTATATTACATATTTTTTTACCTTCATTTAATTTTTTATTTAAGTAAATTGTCTCTTTATTGGCGACAATGTCTGAGCCATGAAATTTGTTAAAAGCACTTTTTCCTATTTTATGTCTTTAAAATGTATATTTTTTATAGTTTTTCATCATTTCTCTTCTCATAAGACTAATAGCTACTGTTTTAGTTCAATTTCTTACACAAATTATCAATTTAAATAAAACAATGTTTTTAGACGTTTTTCGGAATTATTCGGCAGGAATGGCAGTTCTGCCTACTTTTTATAATTGCTTCATAATTGAACTCTTGTTACATTAATTTAGGTTGGCAGTTCTTAAATTATTTCTTGTTAAAATCATGAAAAAATGAAGTTTTTGATTTAAAGCTTAAGATTGAAATTTTGAGATCAATTTTCATTGTAGAGAGGTCTAGTTTTTACGAAAAGGTCTACATATGAGACGGTAAAAACTTCAAGGTATCCACAAATTGATATGGTAAAGATTTAAAAATTCATGTTTTTTTGGGCCAGTCTACTGGTCATAACAGACAACCATCCTGTTACTTTAAAATAAATAACAGTGGCTACGCTCTTCAGGCCTTTAGAGGCAATTAAGGTAGGAGCGGGCGGAGTCTTCTTTCAAGGGTCCATTTCTCTTGGAAGGGTTGTGTTACCCTCCCCAAAATAGATAAAATTCATTCCAGGACCCATAAGAAGCAACGTTGGACATCAGAAAGAGATCGGTTCAGTGCTTAACAAGATCCTTCTGTACATGAATACAGACAGACTGACGGTTACACACACACAATATCGGAGTCAAGGGTCAAAGTTCCCCACTTTAACTTCATCAAATGCCTTCAAAAGCCTATTGATGTAGCAGATTGTATTTTGCCTAATAACTATAATTGCTTGCTTTGAATATCATAATATGTACAGAGTGCACATGATATGGAAAACGAAATATTTATGGTAACAATATTTATTTTAAGGGCTGTGGGGGGGGGGGGGGGGGTTGCTCAGAAGAGTACGTCATAGCGGTCATAACAAAAGTATATAATGATATGCTAATGCTTTTGTTGATCAGTTGTATAAAAAAGTTTTAAAAGATAATCTTATGGCTCGGTCCGTCCGTATTTTTTACTCTCAGTTACTTCCTACAAAGTTAAAATCAAAACTTTTCTTAACTGAGGGCTTATTATTTTCATGTGGCAATTTCTCTCAGGCGAACTTGGAATATTATAGACCTAATTCAATCTACACTACATACTTAATTAAGCATCAATTGTCAAATAGGCAATCATGTTTTGTTTACATAAATTTAAATATTTGCAATTTTGAAAAATGTAAGCGGCATTCGTGCGCATAACTAGAAAATGTCGTCTTTACCGAAAATAACGATTTTCTTCATTAATTATTTAATTTTTAAATTATTTGGAATGTAATTTAATGAGCACATAAATAATTCATAGTTTATTCCAATTTTTGTTTTAATCTAAAAATACGTTCCATTAACATGTGTGGTTTACTATAATAAATATGAAAGTAAAATACAGGCTCAAATATCAATTTTACCGTTGAAGAAAGGACGGTCCGAGGTCATTCCATTCAAAATCAAAGACATAAATCCATAAAAATTTACAAATTATAAGTAAACAAAAAAGTTTGTTTCATTATCTAAAGAAATAATATTTTTGAAATTATTATATATTTAGAATATAAAATTTTATAATCATAAATATTTTTTTATAATAAAATTCTTGAATCAATATCTTAAAATTGCGCAAATTAAAAAAAAATCTTCCAAAAAATAAATCTAAAATAATAAAATAAAATGTCATTGTTAAAAATGAATTCAACGGTCCTTTTTTATATCCTATTGGCCCTAAATTAGAAATTTGAATCTTATTGGTTAGTTTAAGCCGGTCTTGATTTCTATTGGACAACAGGTTTCAAAGTTGCCAAACAAAATTTGACAGGGAGGTAACTTTTTCTTTTATTATGAATATATTACATAATTTACTTGTGCAAAATTGCTCTGATTATAAAATGTAACTCATATGAATTTATTTGATATATTTCAATGATTGAAAAACATCAAATGTCAATAAAAAACACGATGAATTTCAGGGTATTTTATTTTTGAAAACTTTCCGGCAACCCTTACAATTTAGAAGGTTGATTCTGATTGGTTGCCGCCAACTTGACGTCACGTTTAAACCGAAAAGCCGCGAGTTTTGGATTCTCTTTGAACGGTTCCTCAGCTGATCCCGGCCGTGCACAAGGCTATACAACTGGTCCCCATTCTTCTCTGGAATGTGGGCTAGGCAGTGGTTGTAAGAACAGTTGGTGAATATTACATTAAACCGTCAAGATTTGAAGTAAATATCTAATATGTGTGTTTCTAAATAAAATTGAAAGGATTCTTTGTGTGGTCCTTGGATCTTAATCTATCTCGCGTGTTTCTTACAGTTAGTGGATTTATCTCGAATAGAATGTACTATCAAGATACTAAAATTAAAAGTCTGATAAATTTTCATTGTTTTAACCCTTGTGGATTAAACCTATTTAATTTATTGTTTAAATTCTATACTTATATACATATGTATAAGGTGTGGTTATTAAGCACTTTTTGCAACGTTTTAAATGAGTCATGTGTGTAGTAAGTACTTTCATATTGATATTTTGTTTTAAATTAATGATTAATACATGCATATTTAAATTCGTTTTAACCACGTTTATTTAACAATTTTAAAGTTTTCACTTAAACCACTTGTTGCGTAAAAGCTTTTCTATGAAAGAATTTTAAACAAACGTTTGCATTTTAATCGCTCAAATGTTTTTCAATATTTTAATGACTGCAATAAAAGCACATATATCTTGCCATTTAATTTTTCACCATTAAAAGAATTTGTTATGTTTTCTCTCAATTTGCCCTAAAGACCTTTAAAATAATGGTTTCTCCAAATTCTGTGTCTCCCTTATTTACGTGAAAGCGTCGGAATTAAATTTCCGATTTTTCTGGGTTTATTGGTATATCCCCTATTCCCCCCCCCCCAAAAAAAAATCTTAGAAGTTTCAACAAGTTATTTTGGATCACTGAAAGAAAACGAAGTGTCGGGTTTCGTTTTTTACAGTAGCCTTTCTCCTATTTCTAGCCCCTGCGGGGGGCTCGAATCCTGCGGGACAATCATTAATACTTGCCTATCTTTACCTAAGATAACCTTTTGAAAGCTACTGTGAAAACGCGACGAAACTCGCAACTTTGTTTTCTTTCCATGACCCGCTATTTCATTAAAAAAAATTATATGTGGTTTTTTTATTAAAGTTCTACAGCATGACCCTCAAAAAAGTATTTTTAAGCATCTGCAGCCCTTATTTCTCAATGAATTATAAAAAAAATGCATATGTCCTTGTTCTCCATAGTATTCCACATAAGTAGATATAAAAATATTTTTTTTACCTCCATTAACACCGGAGATTTTTAGAGCTAAAGTTTTGAAAAAGTGACTGAGGAAAAAGTAACTTTTAACATGAAACGACTTTTTTAGCAAAATTAAGGTAGAAATCCTTTTATTTTTGTTACTAGCAGAAACTTTATACAAAAATGAAATAAAAAATTTAGTTTTTGAGTAAAAAGCATTTTTTTACACATATTTTTTGAGTCTTTTTAGTTTAATGATATTTTGAAAAACTTACTTATTAGGCAAAATTGTTTAAGATTAAAAAACCAAATAAATCTTTATGAATATAGCAGGAAAATTGTTTTTGTTTCACAATCCTAACTTTAATAACAAAAAAGTTATAAAGAAAATAAAATTAAAACATAATGATTTTTTTGTCTAAAAAGCTTAATTAACCCCCTATTAAATTATTGAGATGTCAGAAAAGTAGGCGGAGCAACTGTCATAATTAATCCTTTTCTCAAATAAGGGTTAATAAATAACCTAAAATTTGCAAATAATCAATTCATTCAGTAGTATTTTTTGCCATTAAAAATTTATATTTTTTGGTGGAATAAAAAAGAAATAATTAGTTAACTTGTTTTTCTTTGTGTATCATTATTCAGTTGCCAGAAAAACATAATATAACCATCCAAAAAATAAGAGAAACAAAAAAAAATTCTTTTTCTCAGTCACTTTTTCAAAACTTTAGCTCTAAAAATCTCCGGTGTTAATGGAGGTAAAAAAAATATTTTTATATCTACTTATGTGGAATACTATGGAGAACAAGGACATAAGCATTTTTTTATAATTCATTGAGAAATAAGGGCTGCATATGCTTAAAAATACTTTTTTGAGGGTCATGCTGTATATATTTAAAATTGCAGAGAAGTGAAATATGAGTTATGACGGATATAAACGTTCGTACGGGTATGAGGATGGGCACGGGGAGAGATATAAGCGACCGAGGATAGCCCCTCCAAGGTAGGTAATACAATTTCGGTTTTTTTCAGCTGATTAATATATACCCAATCGTTCAAATTGTTTCTTTTTTATTTTACTTTCCTATTGTGATTTGATTTCAACAATTTTTACATATAATAATCAAAATCCTTGTTTTTTTTATTTTAATTACATCGGTACAGTTTAACCATTACCATCCAAGTGTTTGCTGTTGATTCGCACATTTATTTGGTGGTTTTTTGTTTTTATTAAAATTTGTAAATATTTAGAGATTTTGACCCCGATGTTAAAGAATTTGAAGACCCAAGCCTTGAGAATGAAAGAACTGCGGCCCGGGGAGAATACAGGCCAGCTATGATGTCATTCAAGGCATTTCTTACAGAACAGGTTATTAAACTAATTCTATTTTACAACTTTATCCTATGGGAAGCCGTAAGGACAGTTTTATTTATTATGGTATTATAATTTACCTAAATCAATTCCACATACATTACTTAATCATAGGTTTTACTCATTGAATTGATAGAAATTAATGTGAGATGTAAATTGTAAAATTTTTGAAATACCCTCCATGAAAACCAATATGTCCGTTTTGTACCTATTAAATGTTCTTCTGGAAATTTTGCTATTATAATACGTCTGTCATCAAAAAAATATTACCTCTCGTTAGTTTGAGAATATGTACTTTTTTTTAGGATGATAGTATAACAGACGACGAAGCCCTTATAAAGTTTGCAGAGTACAAGAAAGAGTTCAACAGACAGCAGATTAACGAGTTCTTTGTGGCCCACAAGGAGGAAGAATGGATGAGAGATAAATATCATCCGGACCATCTGGAGACGAGCTCTGCTTCCACTAAGAACTCAATCCAAAATAGATTAAAGGTAATTTTTGCTGTATTTTTGTTATTTATTTTGGCGTATTTTTGTCAACATAGTTTTGGTACCTACCAACATGTGAAATGAACAAATGTTCAAACTTAATCAGCTGGTAGGAACATGCGTGGGTGTGTTAATGGTACATTTATTATTTTCTTGTTCTTAAGGGCGTTTTTATTTAACGTGGGCGATAGAGACTTGATAATACTGAAACGTTTGGTCTTGTATACAACCATATGAAGAGCATTTATAAATTATGAATTTTATTAATATTTATAAGTAATGCATGCAAGTTATGAAATTTACAGGGATACCAGGAAAAGTAAATTAACGCAGGGATGTATATTTTCCAATCTAGTTTAATTTTCCCCCTCTTTATCCCCCCCCCCCCCTCCCTACCCAATTTGTTACGCTTAAAGTTTACAGTTTTTACATAAGATGATTACTTATTTTTTACTAAAATAGCTTATCCCTAAATCCCGTGCATGACTGCCCATAAATTAAACCTGTTTAAATTATCTTTGAATGTTCTAATAAGGTATTATGAATTTAGGTTTTCATGAACTTTTATAACGAGGGCATCATAGACGATATCACTCTCCAATCCGACAATGCTCAGAAAATTGAACTTCTTTTGGATTCCTTTGTGGCCCATCTTGAAGACCCAGACCGTGAAGGCCTACTTCTGGAACCTGATGATCCACTGCGCGAGAATTTATGCAAGACCAGAAGCATTTATTTTAATTCTGTCCATCCGGAAATAAAGAGAGAAGAGCTGCTTAGTGTATTGAACAAATATCCTGGTTATTTACGACTCTGCCTGTCGGATCCAAGTCCGGATACCAAGTGGAAGCGACGTGGTTGGGCAAGCTTCAAAAGAGATGCCAAGATTAAGGAGATTTGCTTCAATCTTTCAAATGTTAGACTGAAGGTAGGATTTTTTTTTTATTTTTTGCTCTCGTTTGTTTACATTAATAACATTTTTCTGATCTGCACAGCTACTTTAAAACTAGGATTTGTTAATGAACAGATAAGAATTAATGAGAGTAAATTTATCTTTTTCTTAGCTAACTCAAATGTTCGTCTTTAATTCTTATAAGATACTCATTTTTAGTTTTTACTAGTCTTTTTTTTCATGAATAATTTAACAATAGTTTAGATGCTAATTTTATACATAACGTTTTTACTGAAGGAAACTAATTTTCTTGTTATTTAACCCTCTGTCAATTATATTCCCCTCAGTCATCCAAATGCAACAAGTTGATTTGCGTAAATATTTATTTCCCTGTGGTTTTGTTTGTCGGACGCTTTAGTACTCCCAAAGTCATACAAATTGTCCGTATTGCAAAGATTCGACAGCCGTGCCCCCCCCCTCTCCGGCCCCCTTACCTTCTCACTTTGAAAGCTTTTTCTTTCTGTTTTATGCATATTAACCAGGCAAAATATCATTTGGGGGAGTCATTGCAACCATCTCGTAATCGATGATTAAATGGCACTTAGATTTCGAATTTCGATCTGAAATTTTGCATGAATAATCCTTGGTAGGTCTATTTTCCCTAAATCGAATAAAAAGTATGAAAAGTAACGGCTAATTGCTGCTGGATTAGTCACGAAACCTATCTCCACATAAATACTTTTTGTCGCTCAAAAACATTTCATTTCAGTTCGAAATTAGAATTCTAGGTGCCATTTAATCATTAATTACGAGATGGTTGCACTAACCCCCTCCCCCCTTATATTTAAATTTAAGATTTTCTCATGGAGTTAGATTCACCCTTTGAGTTGATCGGGGGAGGTGTATCTGCATGTCTGTGTTTAAAAAAACTGCATGGGCATCCATTACTCCCCCCCCCCCCCTCCCATGCAATATATTATAGCCTCATATCTCACTGATAAAACTTATCTGGAAATGGAGCTGTGATTTTCAAGCAGTTTACGGGATCTAATGTAACATAAACGAAACTTAAAACTTTTAAGAAAAGGATTGATATTGCAAAGTACACAACTAAAACGCCTTAAAAGGGTTAACAAAGTAGACCTCAAGTTTTTGTTTGCCTAGAAAATTGATAACACTTGTCGTTATACAATATACATATTAACGTGAATAAGTTGTAATTCTGAGTTAGTTGATAAGTGTGACTCAGTTCAGCAGTAGCGCATAATATTCTTCAAAATTTCAAATTAACTTCATGTTTTTAAAGATTGCGTGATCTAACACATTCATTTTTAACAAGGACAAATGTAATAGTTATTTCTCGCATCGTATTATAAACGGCTTTCCGCGGATATAGATTGTACAAATATAAGATTAAAACTAGTTTTTTTACCCAAGGTGCCGAAGGCACCGGCTAAAAGAACTGATTTTAATCTTATGATTGTACAATTTTATAATCGTAGAAAGCTGGATATAATACGATGCTAGACATAGTTTTTTCGTATGGATGAGAACCGGTTTCTATCCACCGGATTCGAATGAATACGAGAAACATTAATACTTGCATCCTAGCTTAGTAGCATATTAGTTGCTCATATTTGTAACGTTACTTGTGCTACAGGGTGACTCATAATTCTATTCTCTTGAAAGTTAAATATTTTAATGAATTTAGATTTTTAAGTTTTTGTAAACGAGATTTTTTATTAAGTAAATTAACGAATGTCAACTCTGTTCGGAAGTTTATTTGTTGAGTTATCAAAGAATTTTTATTGCTCTATTAACTTTACTTTTATCTTATAAGCTGTGCTATGAATTAAGGGGGGGGGGGAGTTTTGACACATTTGCGTAAACCTGGCACCTAGGCTTTGTCTTTGGACTGAGAGGATAGGTTATCAATGATAAAATCATTCTTATATGATGAATTTCACGAAGTTTTAAGATTTTTGGATAGGCCTCCAGGTTCCGGAGCTCCAGGCCTCCAGGTGGTCTCTGTACAGGTGAAAATGAAAAAAAAATTACAAATAAAGTTACAAATCAACTTATAAAACAAAATGTGCATAATATTAAAAAAGATGCATTTTTTGTTCTATAAGTTGACCTGTAACTTAGATTATTTTTTTTTTCAATTTCACCTGTAGGCCTAGAGCTCCGGAACCTGGAGGCCTGGAGCTCCGGAACCTGGAGGCCTATCATAAAAATCTTAAAACTTCGTGAAATTCATCATATAAGAATGATTTTATCATTAATAACCTATCCTCTTAGTCCAAAGATAAAACCTAGGTGCCAGGTTTACGCAAATGTGTCAAAACTTCCCCCCCCCCACCCCCTTTATTTTTCATCCCTGCGAATAAAATATTTTTATTTGGTAATGTTAAGAATTAGATATGTACACAAAATAATCTTTAACTAAATATCTTTTATGTCACGATATTGTTTTAAATACAGTTACTATTTGATAAGGTCATGTCCGTGCGACCGTATACATGACTTGTAAAGATTGAAATTTTTTGTTCCATTAAATGTCTCTAGGGACACTAAAGATTTGAGGGGGGGGGGGTGATCTACCATTTATATGAATAATGAAAGTATTTTGTGTGAGGTTAAGGTAATATTACTTAGTCCCTCCCTCCCCCCCCCCCCCCCGAAAGCTTGTTTATTATCCATAACAAGACAAACAAAGCAGAACTTTGCAACAGAATGATCTCATTTTTATTTCAACCTCTACATAGACATTTTGTTCATAACTCACCTGTATGTAATTTTTTTTTGTGTGTATTGTTTTTATGATAAATATTTTTTAGGAAAGCGAGATGGGGCCTTTATTGAACAAAGATTTATCCCGACGTATTAGAACTGTGGATGTGATGTGCAATGACAAAACTGTGCTGAGAACTTGCCTCCAGGCGGCCAATCAGATCATTAACAAGTTGGATGCCAAATGGGGACTTTTTCCTGAGACGAAGCCAAATGAAATCCTGGGTATTACGAAGAGTGCCAATCCTTTGTTGGTTAATATTGCAGAATATTTGGTTGAGGAGATGAGTGCTGAAGAGGAAGAACTATTGGGTTGTGCTGACAACAATTCTGGTGACAGGAGTCCAGATTATGACAGTGAATTGGCTTTGGTTTTAGACAGGCTTGTTCTGTACCTCAGGCTAGTTCATAGTTTAGATCTGTATAACTATGCCCATTATATAACAGAAGAAGAAATGCCTAACAGATGTGGCATATTTCATGTTAGAGAAGCAATGAAGTCTGGTGCAACTGTAACAGAAAATAAGATAACGGACTATAAAGATAAGTTTTGCAAGAAGATTAAGGAGATGACTGAAAGTTGGAAAGAAATGTCGCAGGATGAAATGCATGAACTGGGGCCTAAAAGCGAAGAAGATGCCATTGACATGTTCTCTCAGACTAACATTCAAGAGTTGGGCAATAATAAGCATCTCTGCTCGTTATGCGGCAAGAAGTTTAAGGGAGTAGAGTTTGCTAAGAAACATATTATCAATAAACATGAAGATGGAATAATGGCTGTAAAGAAAGAAGTTGTATATTACAACAACTATATAAAGGATCGTAAACGTCCTGCTCTTCCGGAAAGACCAAAGACTCCTGCCAAGCCAACTGCTAGGCCAGTAGCTGCACCCATTGCCGCAGCTATGCCACATAGATCTGTATTTAGCCGTTTAACTGAGAATGTTCCCGACAGGCATATAAGAAGTACAAATGTAAGGGATAGGTTGGGATATAAAAAGGGGAATATTGCTGTTACAAGTGATGTTAAGGATCCTAGATCTGTTGTTGATTATAGTGACGTTGAATTTTCTGATATTTTTGATTAAATTCTAATAATTCTATTACTTAAAACTTTGATTGATTGGCCAAAGAATTTTTTAAAATTTTCTTATGATCTCAGTTGTAAAAATATATACAAATAAGGTATTTGATACACAATTAAAATTTCAGATTTAAACGTACAAATAACAATGAGAGAGTGCATTTCTATTCATGTTGGCCAGGCTGGAGTCCAGATGGGTAATGCCTGCTGGGAGCTGTACTGTCTGGAACATGGCCTTCAGCCTGATGGTATGCTTCCTTCAGACAAGTCGGCAGCTGGAGATGATTCATTCAGCACTTTCTTCTCTGAAACAGGTGCTGGTAAACATGTGCCCAGGTAAATTCAATTTTTACAAATATAATTTTTCTTACAATGCAGCTATCGTTATTAGTAAAAAAATAGACTTTAAATTAAATCTCAAATCTTTTTGAATATGTTAAATGATTGCGCAACTAGCTTTTAATGATTGACGTATCAAGAAACTAATATTCTTCCAGGGTCTTTACTTTCTCTGTAAAACAATCTTTTGCATTTTAGACCCCGCATTTAGCTGAAACCCTCACCCCCATTATTTTGGTACCAATTTTATAAGAAATTAAAACTTCGCATGATCCCTATGTGACTCGTAAATCTTACAATCCTTAATTTATGGTATATTTACAAAAGGAGTGAGACTATGTGAACAATCTGTTTTAGAGCAGTGTTTGTTGATCTGGAGCCAACCGTAGTTGACGAGATCCGTACTGGAACCTATAGACAGCTGTTCCACCCTGAACAACTGGTGACTGGTAAGGAGGATGCTGCCAACAACTATGCCAGAGGCCACTACACCGTTGGCAAGGAGATTGTTGACCTGGTTCTGGACAGAATAAGGAAGCTGGCAGATCAGTGCACTGGCCTCCAAGGTTTCTTGGTTTTCCATTCTTTTGGTGGAGGTACTGGATCTGGATTTACCTCCCTACTGATGGAGAGATTGTCTGTTGATTATGGAAAGAAGGCTAAACTGGAATTCTGTATCTACCCTGCCCCACAGGTACTTGTTTACTAATGGAGTATTATAAATACTAGCGGCTACGCCCCCTAGAAGCCTGTAGTGGCACTTTAAATGTTAGGTTTTAAAAAAAAGTTGCATTTAAGTTCCTAGCTATGTTGCGTAGGAGTCTCTATAAATAAAACTTTTTTCGATTTTTTGTGATTTCTCTTGAAAGAGTGGTGGTACCCTCTTCCAAAATAGTGGTGGTACCCTCCTCAAAATAGTTATAAACCTTCCCGGGATCTATGAGAAGCTACCCTATTAAGGAGAACCCGATCGATTCAGCGGTGTATATAACTAGCAGTTTTATCTGAAAATCAACCTGTTAGCTTTTTATTATTCTTCAAAGGTTAGCTAGGCGGAGAGACATTTGTTTGTACATAAATATTTCCCAAAATTCGTAACGTGCGCATGAAATATTCTGCAAAATTGACCTTGCTAATGGGAAGGGGGATAAAATGTGGTTAGGGGAAAATAATTCAAAAATAAAATGATAACCTACCAAAATGGCGGAAAAAACTAGGAGGGGATAATTTTTAAGTAGCAAGGGGGAAAAAGGAATGTGCAGAATATACAGCCCTGTAAGTATTTCAAGAATTTCGCTATAAGCATACGCTCTATATTTAATACTAGCGGCTATGCCCCTAGAGGCCTCTAGGGACACTTGAGAGGAGAGTCTGAAGTTTAAAAAAAATTGTCAAATTTTTTTTCGGAGTTAATTTTTTTCTAGGGGCTATTTTTCTTGGAAGAGTTGTAGTACCATCCCCCAAAATAGTTAAAAACCTTCCTGGGACCTATGAGAAGCTACCTTGTTATGGAGAACCCGATCGGTTCAGCGGTTAGCGAGATCCTTTGGTACAAACACACACACACAAACAAACAGAAATCCTGTTACTTTAGTACAAGGATTTGTAACTATCTTTTTCTTACTCTTAATGTCTTTTTCTCTAAATTAGTTACTTTTGAATGTAATCGTCATTGCAAAATTAATATTGGACGGATATACTTAATTTAGCACTTGTGCATAAACTTAGAAAGATAGGATTATAAAGGGTAAACTCACAATAGATAAAATAAGTTAAATTTTAAGAAATTTAAAGTAACAGGATTAATCATGTTAAGTTGATAGGACAATTCTAACATTATAAAATTAACTATTAGAGCTTACCGTTACTTCATGACGTGCGGACAGTCAAAAATATATTTATAGAAAAGCTTCGCTTAATAATGTTTAACTAAATAATGCTTGCTGAGTTGGGAGTATTTGATATTTGATACATGCAACAATTTATCATGTTAAGCTTACTCTTACCACAATCTAAGTATGTGCTTAATAATAATCAGCTGTTATATCAGTGACTGAGAGTTGTTGGTTAGTTTTTGTGAAAGTTCGCGAAAGAAACTGTTAGTGCGATAAGTAAATCCCCCCCCCCCCCCCCTTGTAATAGTGAAATTGTTTTTCTATCAATAATAATGAAATATTTCTTTGTTAGGTTGCCACAGCTGTAGTAGAACCCTATAACTCAACACTGTGCGCCCACTCTACCCTTGAACATTCTGATGTTGCTTTCATGGTTGACAACGAGGCCATCTATGATATCTGCAGAAGAAACCTTGATGTTGAGAGACCAACCTACACTAACTTGAACAGGTTGATCAGCCAGATTGTGTCTTCAATCACTGCCTCCCTGAGATTTGATGGAGCTCTGAATGTTGATTTAAATGAGTTCCAGACAAATCTGGTTCCTTATCCCAGAATCCACTTCCCTCTGGTGACTTATGCTCCTATTATCTCAGCTGAGAAGGCCTACCATGAGAGCTTGACTGTTGGTGAGATCACCAATGCCTGCTTCGAACCTGCCAACTCCATGGTCAAGTGTGATCCCAGACATGGCAAGTACATGGCTTGCTGCCTTCTGTACAGAGGTGATGTTGTCCCCAAGGATGTGAATGCTGCTATTGCTGCCATCAAGACCAAGAGAAGCATCCAGTTTGTTGACTGGTGTCCCACTGGATTCAAGGTTGGTATCAACTACCAGCCACCAACAGTTATTCCTGGAGGTGATCTTGCCAAGGTCCAGAGAGCTGTGTGCATGTTATCCAACACTACAGCCATTGCTGAAGCTTGGGCCAGGCTTGATCATAAGTTTGATCTGATGTACGCCAAGAGGGCTTTCGTGCACTGGTATGTTGGAGAAGGTATGGAGGAGGGAGAGTTCTCTGAAGCCAGAGAGGACATGGCTGCCCTTGAGAAGGATTATGAAGAGGTTGGCATGGATTCTGGAGACGTTGAGGATGGAGAAGGCGATGAATATTAAGTGCCATTAGCTAATCAGTATTATATGTTTTATATGACTAACAAGTGCCTGTGATTTTTAATCATTTATGTATATATTTCAGATTGTAAGTAGTTTTTTCCTTAGTTTTAAAAACTGCTTGGAAACTTATTATCAAAATGAGAGAGTGCATTTCTGTTCATGTTGGCCAGGCTGGAGTCCAGATGGGTAATGCCTGCTGGGAGCTGTACTGTCTGGAACATGGTCTGCAGCCTGATGGTATGCTTCCTTCAGATAAGTCTGCAGCTGGAGACGATTCTTTCAGCACTTTCTTCTCCGAGACTGGTGCTGGCAAACATGTGCCCAGGTAAATTCTAAATGTTAAATCGCGTTAAAAAAATATTTTTTTAAAACTCAAATCTTATATTAATACGAGTCTAACCTTTGTGTATCTATTCACTGTTCCAATTCATGCTCAAACTCCGCTATATTTAAAGATGTTAAAAAATTTTTACTGATTTTTAAAAGCAAAGCTTTTTTTTACTCGTATGTTAAATATTAGTAAGGTTGTGGTATTTTTCTTTGCTAACAGTATTTTTTTGCCATCGGAGTCGTGTGTAAAATCAAATAGAATAGAAAACTGATTCATTTTATTAATATCCTCCCTCATGTTACCTTACTATTTGGTTTAACCTTATTTAGGATCTAATAAGGGGGGGGGGGGGAGTTCTGACACTTTTGCGTAAACAGTGATTATAGGCTTTATCTTTGGACAGGGGTGTATATTCTACATGGGATCCCCGGCTCAGGGGGGGAAAAAATAAAAAATGTGGTGGTTGGAAGGAAAAAAATGTAAAAATTAAGAAAACTGAAAACATTTTTCCATTTCCCCCCCTCCTTGGTAAAAAAAATAAAAGAATGTGTGGTAGGATGGTTAAAATAAATAAAATATAGAGTTCTTTAAATATTTTTTCATTTCCCCCCCCCCCCCCTACTTGGTGAGAAAAAACTAGGGGGGGGGGAATAATGAAATTTGTAGCCGGGGAAAAAATATAAATCTTGTGCAGAATATACACCCCTGTCTTTGGACTGAGAGGATAGGTTATTAGGGATAAAATCATTCTTATATGATGAATTTCCCCCAGATTTAAGATTTTTTGGATAGGCCCCTAGGTTCCGGAGCTTCAGGCCTCCAGGTGGTCTCTCTACAGGTAAAATGAATTTTTTTTTAAGAGTTAGATGTCAGCTTATGAGACAAAATATGTATGTTTTTTCTTCAAATATGTGAATAACAATCAAAAAGAAGCATATTTTGTTTAATTAGTTAACCTCCAACTCTTCAAAAAAAAATCTTATTTTTAATTTTTACCTGTACAGAGACCACCTGGAGGCCTATCCAAAAAATCTTATATCTGGGGGAAATTCATCATATAAGAATGATTTTATCCCTAATAACCTATCCTCTCAGTCCAAAGACAAAGCCTGCCTATAATCACTGTTTACGCAAAAGTGTCAGAACTCCCCCCTCCCCCCCCCCTTATTCATTTAAGATTTTTATTTGGTGCTTATTTTTACGGTTTATATAAAGATTCTTTCGTCATATTAACGGTTTATTGCGTTTGTAAAATTCATTACTAGTATCGATGAGAATCTTCTATAAAAGCCAGACTTTCAACCATATACGATTAAAAAACTTTTTTCAGAGCTGTTTTTGTTGACCTGGAGCCTACCGTAGTTGACGAGATCCGTCATGGAACCTACAGACAGCTGTTCCACCCTGAACAACTGGTGACTGGTAAGGAGGATGCTGCTAATAACTATGCCAGAGGCCACTACACCGTTGGTAAGGAGATTTTAGATCTGGTTCTGGACAGAATTAGGAAGCTGGCTGATCAGTGTACTGGTCTACAAGGATTCCTTATCTTCCATTCTTTTGGTGGTGGAACCGGTTCTGGATTTACCTCCCTACTGATGGAGAGATTGTCTGTAGATTATGGAAAGAAATCCAAACTTGAGTTCTGTATCTATCCAGCTCCCCAGGTAATGATTTCTTTTATTTACTGGGTCTAGTACAAAACTTTTTAACAATGGGAATATTTTTATGAACATATAGGGCACAAACAAGGATGACTTCAACTATAAAAGCGATGAATGCACTTTAATTAAACAGCTGTACTAGATATTCTTAAGAGGGGGGGGGGGGGGGTCAATGCAACCATATCGTAATCAATGCGCAATAGGCACTTCATTAGAAACCCAAATTTCGTTATATACATTGCTTTATTTCATGTTAAATACCACTTTTCAATTTCAATTACCAGCCGCTACCTGCGCAAGCGGCTGGGAAAGCCAAGAGTGTGATATGTAGATGGGGCATGTGACATTTCTATGGGAAAATAGGGTAAGAAGGGGAGAAATAAGAGAAGGGGGTTGTGGGGAAATTTTTACGTCAGAATCATATTCCCTTTTTCCTGGGCATTTCAAAACGAATGATATATTCTTTTTATTTATAGATTTTTAACATAATATATTCAAATTAAGATTTTTATTTTTATTTTAGGTTGCTACTGCTGTAGTAGAGCCCTACAACGCAACCCTTGTTGCCCACACCACCCTGGAGCACTCTGACTGTGCCTTCATGGTTGACAACGAGGCCATCTATGATATCTGCAGAAGGAACCTTGATGTTGAGAGACCAACCTACACTAACTTGAACAGGTTGATCAGCCAGATTGTGTCTTCAATCACTGCCTCCCTGAGATTTGATGGAGCTCTGAATGTTGATCTGAACGAGTTCCAGACAAATCTGGTTCCTTATCCCAGAATCCACTTCCCTCTGGTGACCTATGCTCCAATTATCTCAGCTGAGAAGGCCTACCATGAGAGCTTGACTGTTGGTGAGATCACCAATGCCTGCTTCGAACCTGCCAACTCCATGGTCAAGTGTGACCCCAGACATGGCAAGTACATGGCCTGTTGTATGTTGTACAGAGGTGATGTTGTTCCCAAGGATGTGAATGCTGCTATTGCAGCCATCAAGACCAAGAGAAGCATCCAGTTTGTTGACTGGTGTCCTACAGGATTCAAGGTTGGTATCAACTACCAGCCACCAACAGTTATTCCTGGAGGTGATCTTGCCAAGGTCCAGAGAGCTGTGTGCATGTTGTCCAACACTACAGCCATTGCTGAAGCTTGGGCCAGGCTTGATCATAAGTTTGATCTGATGTACGCCAAGAGGGCTTTCGTTCACTGGTATGTTGGAGAAGGTATGGAGGAAGGAGAGTTCTCTGAAGCCAGGGAAGATATGGCTGCTCTTGAGAAGGATTATGAAGAGGTCGGCATGGACTCTAATGATGCTGAGGAGGGAGGAGATGAATATTAAGCCAGTACAACATTTTATGATTTAACTTCTTCTGTTTTCTATCTACTTTCTGTAATTTACATGTTTGGTTTTACATTTTATTGATCTTTATTTTAAAATTAAATCTATCTTTATTTTCAGAATTTAAGTAGTTTTTGCCTTAGTTTTTAAAACTGCTTAGAAACTTATTATCAAAATGAGAGAGTGCATTTCTGTTCATGTTGGCCAGGCTGGAGTCCAGATGGGTAATGCCTGCTGGGAGCTGTACTGTCTGGAACATGGTCTTCAGCCCGATGGTAGACTACCTTCTGACAAGACTGTTGCTGCCGGTGATGATTCATTCAGCACCTTTTTTGCTGAAACTGGGGCTGGTAAACATGTGCCCAGGTAAGATTTTTCTACATATTACCCTAACACAAAAGTAACATGTCTGTCTTTGTCTTTACTGTAGAATCCTTATAACCGCTGGATAATATTAGTTCTCCTATACATTTAAGCTTTTTATAGGTCGTGGGTAGGTTTATTATTATTTTCAGGATATATCACCCTTCGAGAAATTTGAAAGTAAGGAATAGAGTTCTACATACTCCCCCCTCCCCTCCCTTTCACTTAGAGGCCTGTAGAAGCTGAATATATCAAAATTTTCTAAAGCCATACAAAAAATATTTTTCTTTGACGGTCCATCAGTCATCATTATTATGAAATCATGGGTGTATATTCTGCACAAGATTCATTTTTTTCCCCTCTGCATTTTTTTTATTTTTTTTCCCTCTGGGTTTTTTCAGCAAGGAAGGGGAAAAAAGAAAAATATATACAGAACTCTTAATTTTATTCATATTATCCCCCCTCTTGTACATTCTTTTAGTTTTTTTTTACACAAAGGAGAGGAGAAAAATTTAAGTGATTTAAGTTGTCTTATTTTTTTACTTTTTTTCCCCCTTAACCACATATTTTTTTACCCCCCCTTTAGCAGGGTTAATTTTGCAGAATATACACATCTGCTTAAAGTTCGTGTTTATTTTATCTTGATAAAAATACTTAAATAGATTAAAATACCTACTCTTTTAACCTATAGTGTTTCGCTACTTATGTATGTTATCAGGGTGTCGGAGCCGTTTAATTTTGATGCGGCTCCGGCTCCGCGGAGCCTTATCTGGAAATACGGCTCCAGCTCCGGCTCCTACCTTAAAATTAATATATCAACTTTTGTTCATTATTGAAATTGTTAAAATAAAATAAATAATATAAAATATTTTGCTTTTATTTGATTAAAGCTATATAAAAGTAGAAGGATGTGTGTCTATTTGTTAAGTAACAACAGTTTTTCAGTTATAGACCGTTGCCAAATTATATTATTACTTTAAAAAATCATTTTTGGCTAATCTGGAGCCGGAGCCGTTTTTAACGAAAAATACGGCTCTGGCTCCGGCTCCACCAAAAATGTTACTGCTTCCGGCTCCGGAACCCTGTATGTTATTCTTGTTTTTTTTATATTTTATAGTTGTTGAATGAAATATAAATGAATAATTTTTTGTTTTGTTCAGAGCTGTTTTTGTTGACCTGGAGCCTACCGTAGTTGACGAGATCCGTACTGGAACCTACAGACAGCTGTTCCACCCTGAACAGCTTGTGACTGGCAAGGAGGATGCCGCTAATAACTATGCTAGAGGCCACTATACTGTTGGTAAGGAGATTGTTGATCTTGTCTTGGACCGAGTTAGGAAGCTGGCTGATCAGTGTACTGGTCTTCAAGGTTTTCTCATCTTCCATTCTTTTGGTGGCGGAACTGGATCTGGATTTACTTCTCTCCTCATGGAGAGATTGTCTGTTGATTATGGAAAGAAATCCAAGCTGGAGTTCTGCATCTACCCAGCTCCTCAGGTAATCATTTTTCTATGTATGCAAAGCAAAGAAGCTTTAGCTTTAAGAATGAGAATTTAATTTTTGCTTTTAAGATGGAAAAAAAATTAAAGTTGAATTGGATAAATAAAATGAAATAAAATATAATAGAACCATCTAGGTATTAAATTTGATTATAGAAAATAAATGCAAAGGCTTCACTTCAGATAATATGACCTATAAGTAGCACCTTATAAATTAGAATTACAAAAAACATTACATACCAAGTTTATGATCGTTCTTTCCATTTAGTCTCAAAGAAATGAAACACTAGGAGTTAATAATAAAAGAATAAAATGCGTCTGAATTAAATTCTAACTGAGCCGAAGAAATATTTACGTCTGAAAATCCTATGATAGATTTCTTAATTGGTTTAAGTAAAAAAGTCTTTGAAAAATGAATTTGCTTCCTCTTGACAGTTTTGATTTTTAGATAAAAAAACCTACTATAAATGCTTCATCAGGGGTGTATTTTTTAACTAGAATATATGTGATTGTGAAAGGGGTAAAAAATGAACAAAATATGGAGTATTGCTAATATTTCTCAACAGGGCTGTATATTCTGCAAATTTGACCCGGTAGAGGGGGGGGGAGAGGAGTAAAGAAGTAAAAAGATATGTGGTTAGAAAGGGGGGGAATGTAAAAATTAAAGAGGACCGAAAGCATTTTTTTTAGTTTTCCTCTCCTCTTTGGTGAAAAAAAAACTAAAATATGTGGAAGGGGGCATAACATGAATAAAATGTATTCTTAAAATATTTTTTATTTTATCCCCTTCGTTGCTTGAAAAAACCAGGGGGAAAAAATAAAAAATTTGCAGCAGGGGAAAAATTAATCTTGTTCAGAATATTCACCCCTGTATTTATATTTCCCCCCCTCCTTTTATATACCTGAGGGGGGGGGGGGGTTGTTTAGACACATTTGGTTAAACTGTGTGTATTGGTTTTGCCTTTGGACTGAGAGGATAGGTTATTAGGGAAAAAATCATTCAAATGTGATAAATTTTCCATAGTTTTAAAAACTTGATAACTTGGGAAAATTTATCATTTAACAATGTGAATGGTTTTATCCCAATTAACCTATCTACTTAGTCCAAAGGTAAAGTCTTCACACTGTTTACACAAACTTGCCAACCACCACCCCCCCCCCCCCCCCCTCTAAAATTTACTATTAATTTTGTCTTTCTAAATCAAATGTAATTTTACTTAAACAATTTTAATTTTTTTTTTTTTGTTATTTAGTAGATAATCGAAATTTATTTTAAAGGTTGCCACTGCTGTAGTGGAGCCCTACAACGCAACCCTGGTTGCCCACACCACCCTGGAGCACTCTGACTGTGCTTTCATGGTTGACAACGAGGCCATCTATGATATCTGCAGAAGGAACCTTGATGTTGAGAGACCAACCTACACTAACTTGAACAGGTTGATCAGCCAGATTGTGTCTTCAATCACAGCCTCCCTGAGATTTGATGGAGCTTTGAATGTTGATCTGAACGAGTTCCAGACAAATCTGGTTCCTTATCCCAGAATCCACTTCCCTCTGGTGACCTATGCTCCTATTATCTCAGCTGAGAAGGCCTACCATGAGAGCTTGACTGTTGGTGAGATCACCAATGCCTGCTTCGAACCTGCCAACTCCATGGTCAAGTGTGACCCTAGACATGGCAAGTACATGGCCTGTTGTATGTTGTACAGAGGTGATGTTGTTCCCAAGGATGTTAATGCTGCTATTGCAGCCATCAAGACCAAGAGGAGCATCCAGTTTGTTGACTGGTGTCCCACAGGATTCAAGGTTGGTATCAACTACCAGCCACCAACAGTTATTCCTGGAGGTGATCTTGCCAAGGTCCAGAGAGCTGTGTGCATGTTATCCAACACTACAGCCATTGCTGAAGCTTGGGCTAGGCTTGATCATAAGTTTGATCTGATGTACGCCAAGAGAGCTTTCGTTCACTGGTATGTTGGAGAGGGTATGGAGGAGGGAGAGTTCTCTGAAGCCAGGGAAGATATGGCTGCCCTTGAGAAGGATTATGAAGAGGTTGGCATGGACTCTAATGATGCTGAAGAAGGAGGCGATGAATATTAAAGAACTGGTTTATGATAATTTTTAAATCACTTTGGTGCCAAATTACAAATAGTTTTATTAAAGCAAATTTTTATCAACTTTTAATACAAAATTTTATTTTCAGACTAAGTAGTTTTCGCCTTTGTTTCGAAACCGCTTACTAAATCAAAATGAGAGAATGCATTTCTATTCACGTTGGCCAGGCCGGTTGCCAGATGGGCAATGCCTGTTGGGAGCTGTACTGCTTGGAGCATGGTCTTCAACCTGATGGTAGACTTCCCTCCGACAAGTCGGCTGCTGGTGATGACTCCTTCAGCACTTTCTTCTCTGAGACTGGTGCTGGAAAGCATGTCCCCAGGTAAAAATATTATCTTAAGGGCTAATTTATATTTAGTGATGTCAATACTCAAAGGAGCATTAGTTCAAAGTTAATCAAAAAATAGTCAATTTGATTACATAGGAATACGACAAAAGAATAACCAAGAGTTTAAAACTTGTTAAGTTATTTTTTGTTTCCTAAATATGCCTTTTTGATAGTCAGTGTTCACTTCTTCCACCATTTCAAAAAAAATTTCACTTGGTCTTATTATTTTTATTTAAAACATTTTTATGTTATTAGATGTATTTTTTCAGGGCTGTTTTTGTTGACCTTGAGCCTTCCGTCATTGACGAAATTCGTACTGGTACTTACAAACAGCTGTTCCACCCTGAGCAGCTCGTGACTGGCAAGGAAGACGCAGCTAACAACTATGCAAGGGGTCACTACACCGTTGGCAAAGAGATTGTTGACCTGGTTTTGGACAGAATTAGGAAGCTGGCAGATCAGTGTACTGGCCTTCAAGGTTTCTTGATCTTCCATTCTTTCGGTGGTGGAACTGGTTCTGGATTTACCTCCCTTCTTATGGAGAGACTGTCTGTGGATTATGGAAAGAAGGCAAAGTTGGAGTTCAGCATCTACCCTGCTCCCCAGGTTAGTAATTTTGACTTTTTCTAAAAGTATCAATTCTTTGAAATTACCCTTTTCAGTCAAACAGGGGTTTAGTTATATACGAATACTGCACAGTGGTCTAGTTTGGCATTTAGTGGACATTTCACCTACCTCTACTCTAAGTCAATTTTCTCAGCTTGTAGTTGATAGAATCGTTCAAAATAAAAAGCATGCGCCTTATTACTCAATACAACTTGTAAATTCATATAGAAAAGAAAAACAAAAGCCAACTGGTCCAGAAAATACTTTGAAACTTAGCTAAAATTTCATATTTTCATACTATTTTCTTAAGTGGCAGAGAGCCTAAATTCGATGTTTCTAAGAAATAAAACGTTTAAAAACCTTGCATCATTAATAAACATTACTGTAGAAATGATTATATAAAGGTAAATGCCCAATCACCAAACTTTGTGCAACATACATTTAATACAACTAATTGAAATTTCTTCACCTTTTTTACGAAGTTAATTTCTCTTAGATAAGTAATAATACATAATCTAGTACCTAATGTTTTCAGCTGTTTAATAGCTAAATCTAGAAATTGTAAAATTTTGTTATTAATATATCAAATAAAATTAATTAGAATACGAAAATTAATTGAAGAAGTTTAATTCTACTGAAATATTTGGGAATAGTCCATTTCGTGGCAACGCACCTTAAGGGGCTATTCGTCGTATTTTTAAGATGGCTTTTGTTAGGTTATTTTAGGTTAGGATAGGGACTATACCTAAACATTTGATGTTAAAATATCATTAAATAGTCATGTAAAATGGCTAACAGCCGAGCAGCAGCCGTTACCCAGCTGCCATATGAATTAGCCCCCACTATTTTTGAGAGTATTTTTAAGCTCAGCACCCATGAAAACCTACCCCTAGACACGACACAAGCCCTATCTACACATTTTAATCTTGGCCACTCTCAGCCGTTTTCAACTGGTTCTCTAGCCGTTAAGCGGCTGGTACAAGAAATTTTTAAAATGGTTATTGGTAACATTAAACATGAATAAAAGCAAAATTATGTTTCAAGAAGTTGTTTCCTACGTAATAACTAATGGATTTGCCCTGAAATTGGCCAAAAAAAAGGCTAAACGGCTGAGCCACCAGCCGTTAGCCATCACTTTTCCACCTTTTTGTTTGATTTATGGAAAATAGGCTTACCAAGGAATACTCATGCCAAGTTTAATAACGAAATTCCGATTTTAAGTGCCATTTGCGCATGGATTATTAAAAGGATGCATTAAACCTCCCCCCCCCCCCCTTAAAAAAAAATAAAACATTAATTTTAAATCTCTGAAAGTCTCTTAATCTAGCATAGGCTCTTTGTGGGCAGTTTAAATGCATCAGAAATGAAAATTAACAGAGTAAGATGGTGAAAATTCAAAAGGCAAAATTCATGACGTGAAAATAATCCTGAACCTTCATGTTTCAAAGTTTATAATTCATCAACCAGTAGTTGAAAAGACAAAAACTCTTCGGTTTCATGTGAGATAGGGTATATATTTTCAAAATAAATTATTAATTTTGAGGAATTCCAATGTTGATTTTTGGCGAAATGTCCGGCCTTAGACCGCTGTGTACTGTTTCTACCTGTTGCAATGACAACTTTTAACTAGGGTTGGCAACCCGAATCCGGAACCCGACCAATTAATTTTTGGCTAATTTTGGAATCTAGAATCCGAATCCGGAATCAGTTTTTTAATAGCTGATATGGATTTTTTTTAGGTAGACTTAAACCAAAAAAGTATTTTATTGTTTCTTCTTAACTACAGGTATCATGTTGGGTAGCATCCAAAGTTTCGTTTGGTTTTAGTATTTATTTTCATTTCACAGTAGCTTTTCATGCTTATTATAGGTTAGGTTGAGTAAGGGTTAGAAAATGGCGGTTGTATTTCTAGAAATAAAAGAAAAGCTACTGTGAAATTAAAAGAATCCCATCCAATTTATGACAAAGGGGGGGGGGGGTTAATGCAACCATCTCGTAATCAGTGAGCAAATGGCACTTAGAATTCGAATTTCTATCTAAACTTTTGCATGAGTAATCCTTGGTAGGTCTATTTTAACAAAAAATTGGAAAAGTAACGGCTGGCGGCTCAGCAGTTTTGCCATTTTTTGGATACCTATAATACAAATTAGTCACGAAACTTCTCTCTACATAATACTTGTTGCCACTCCAAAACACTATTAAACGGTTCTAGACGGTAGCTGTTGATACTAGAAGTTTCAAAAATGGTTATTGCTATCATTTAACATGAATTAAACCAAAAATATGTTTTATAAAGTTGATTCCTACGTAATTGATGAAGGATTTACCCTAGAAATAGGCAAAAAACGGCTTAACGGCTGAGCCGCCAGCCGTTACTTTTCCAACTTTTGTTCGATTTAGAGAAAATAGACCTACCAAGGATTACTCATGCAAAAGTTTAGATCGATATTCGAATTCTAAGTGGCATTTGCTCATTGATAACGAGATGGTTGCATTAACCCCCCCCCCCCCTTGTATTGTTTTTCATATCAAAAGGCACCAGTCAATTTTTAAGACATTAGTATTTAATGAGAATTGATTCATCAAAGTGCTTCAGTGTCATTAATAGTTTCCCCCTCCTCATTCAGGGGTGAAAGTTCTGCAAAATTGACCCAGCTAAAGGGTGGGGGGGGGGGAGGGGCAATAAAATATATAAGGTTGGTTGAAAAATTTTAACCTTATTTTCCATTTTTCTCCCCTTCTTGGTTAAAATATATAAAAGAATATGTTAGAGAGGAAATAATATGAATAAAACTAAGTTCTTTTTCATTTTCTTCCTTCCTTGCTGGAAAGACCCAGGAGGGAATAAAAAATAAAATTTTGCAGCAGGGAAAAAAAAAAAATGAATTTACACCTCTGCCCTCATTATGTATCTGCCATTGGACTTGTACATATTTTTTTTTTAAATCTCACTTTTCTTGTGCAAATGAACTTATTTTAGGTTGCCACAGCCGTTGTCGAGCCCTACAATTCCACTCTTGTCGCCCACACCACCCTGGAGCACTCTGACTGTGCCTTCATGGTTGACAACGAGGCCATCTATGATATCTGCAGAAGAAACCTTGATGTTGAGAGACCAACCTACACTAACTTGAACAGGTTGATCAGCCAGATTGTGTCTTCAATCACTGCCTCCCTGAGATTTGATGGAGCTTTGAACGTTGATCTGAACGAATTCCAGACAAATCTGGTTCCCTACCCCAGAATCCACTTTCCTCTGGTGACCTATGCTCCTATTATCTCAGCTGAGAAGGCCTACCATGAGAGCTTGACTGTTGGTGAGATCACCAATGCTTGCTTCGAACCTGCCAACTCCATGGTCAAGTGTGATCCAAGACATGGCAAGTATATGGCTTGCTGCCTTCTGTACAGAGGTGATGTTGTCCCCAAGGATGTGAATGCTGCTATTGCTGCCATCAAGACCAAGAGAAGCATCCAGTTTGTTGACTGGTGTCCTACAGGATTCAAGGTTGGTATCAACTACCAGCCACCAACAGTTATTCCTGGAGGTGATCTTGCCAAGGTCCAGAGAGCTGTGTGCATGTTGTCTAACACTACAGCCATTGCTGAAGCTTGGGCCAGACTGAACCACAAATTCGATCTGATGTACGCCAAGAGGGCTTTCGTCCACTGGTATGTTGGAGAAGGTATGGAGGAGGGAGAGTTCTCTGAAGCCAGAGAGGATATGGCTGCTCTTGAGAAGGATTATGAAGAGGTCGGCATGGACTCTAACGATGCTGAGGAGGGAGGAGATGAATACTAAACCCAGTGAATCAAGATTTTATAGTGCCATCTATTTTTATATTTTTATAGCTTAAAACTTTTATTTAACCATTTGTATGTCACTTATTTTAAAAACTTTTTAGCAAATTCTTTATTTTCAGAAGTAGTTTTCTGCTTTATATCAAAGCTGCTTTTTATTGTAAATCAAAATGAGAGAGTGCATTTCTATCCACGTTGGTCAGGCTGGTTGCCAGATGGGTAATGCCTGTTGGGAGCTGTACTGTCTGGAGCACGGCCTGCAACCTGATGGTATGCTTCCTTCTGATAAAGCAGCTGCTGGCGATGACTCTTTTAGTACTTTTTTCTCTGAAACTGGAGGTGGAAAACATGTGCCCAGGTAAAATTAAATAGCAAGATTCCCTTGGGTTTAATTCAGGGTTGTTTATTCTACATAGGATCCCCGGTTAAGGAGGGGGGGGGGTGATGTACTTTTTTTGGGGCTTTTACTAAAGTTATAAAGCTAATTTGTAAAGAACATTTCTACATGCTTCATATTATTAACCCTTCATAGTGTATCACAAAGAATTACAAATTATTATCATAAATACTGTTAAAAAGGTTACTTAATATGTATGGATGTTTCCTTTGATTGGAGAGAGATATCCTTAGTGGGGCAAAGAGGGAAGTATATCTTCGCGTGGGCCAATGGCTTTTTTTATTTATTACAGACATAATCATAACGCTGATACTGTTTTTTTTTTTGCCATTTAACCTCTTTGCGCTCCGTGTGGGTCTAAGTCTATTTTCTGAGCTGGATCTTTAAATCGTTTCAATGGTGCGCCAAATCGGAGTGAGCAAACTTTCCACCAATGAGAGCACAGCATTTTTCGAAATGCCGCGCTGTGAATATCTTAATTTTATTGTTTTTTGATTTGCCCCAACATAAAATATGTTCTAAACTGATCTAAATATTTTAGAGCCGTGTTCATTGACCTTGAGCCTTCTGTCGTTGATGAGATCCGTACTGGCACCTACAAACAGCTGTTCCACCCTGAACAGATGGTGACTGGTAAGGAGGATGCTGCTAATAACTATGCTAGAGGTCACTACACTGTTGGTAAGGAGATTGTTGACCTGGTTCTGGACAGAATTAGGAAGTTGGCTGATCAGTGTACTGGTCTACAAGGATTCCTCATCTTCCATTCTTTTGGCGGTGGAACCGGTTCTGGATTTACTTCTCTCCTTATGGAGAGACTGTCTGTGGATTATGGAAAGAAGGCCAAGCTGGAGTTCAGCATCTACCCTGCTCCCCAGGTAACGTCCATTTAATTGTTTTCGTTCCCTCATTAAATGTAAATTTTTGCTAAGATTATAAAGAGCTTTGTGTTAATAAATATAACTGTACTAACGGTAAAACGGATTAGGAAGCTATGATTTGTGTCCATATAAATTTTAATATCGCCTAAATGCTATGATTGTCTGTACTATTTAAACAGACCCTTGTTTTCATTAAAATAATGTCTTGTTTTATATTTATTTACATTATGCTTTTTTTTAAAAACCTACACGTAAGTGAAACTTTAGGTTTTTTTTCTTACATGGTGCTGACTTCCACGGTAATCATGAGAGAGATGTCTTCTTATGATTTGAAATGAAACTATTGTTATATTTAGGTCGCCACTGCTGTAGTGGAGCCCTACAATGCAACCCTAGTTGCCCACACCACCCTGGAGCACTCTGACTGTGCTTTCATGGTTGACAACGAGGCCATCTATGATATCTGCAGAAGAAACTTGGATATTGAAAGACCTTCCTACACCAATTTGAATAGATTGATCAGCCAGATTGTGTCTTCAATCACTGCCTCCCTGAGATTTGATGGAGCTCTGAATGTTGATCTGAACGAGTTCCAGACAAATCTGGTTCCCTACCCCAGAATCCACTTCCCTCTGGTGACCTATGCTCCTATTATCTCAGCTGAGAAGGCCTACCATGAGAGCTTGACTGTTGGTGAGATCACCAATGCCTGCTTCGAACCTGCCAACTCCATGGTCAAGTGTGACCCCAGACATGGCAAGTACATGGCCTGTTGTATGTTGTACAGAGGTGATGTTGTCCCCAAGGATGTGAATGCCGCTATTGCTGCCATCAAGACCAAGAGAAGCATCCAGTTTGTTGACTGGTGTCCCACTGGATTCAAGGTTGGTATCAACTACCAGCCACCAACAGTTATTCCTGGAGGTGATCTTGCCAAGGTCCAGAGAGCTGTGTGCATGTTATCCAACACTACAGCCATTGCTGAAGCTTGGGCCAGGCTTGATCATAAGTTTGATCTGATGTACGCCAAGAGGGCTTTCGTTCACTGGTATGTTGGAGAGGGTATGGAGGAGGGAGAGTTCTCTGAAGCCAGAGAGGACATGGCTGCCCTTGAGAAGGATTATGAAGAGGTTGGCATGGATTCTGGAGACGTTGAGGATGGAGAAGGAGATGAATATTAAATTGTGACCGGTTTAGACAAGATTTTGTATTTTATTGTATGATTTATTTAGAGAAACCTTACGCTTTGTGATATTATGTTTTAGTAATATTGCATCATTTGAAACTAATGAAATTTTAGGAATGATTTTATATTTTCAGCATTGTATGTGGGAACAATGACTGCCCGGTACCCTATAAACAAAGATCCAGTGAAACCAGTATCTTCCAAAGATGCTGCACCTGTCCCCAAAGAAATTCCTGATATTATTGTGGACCCTAATTCAAAAAGGAAATACGAGAGAGGAAGATTTTTAGGAAAGGTAAATAATAGATATTAATTTACCAATACCAAATAATTTTTATTTTTAGACACCAATAAGCTCCGTCACCTAGAAGTTTTAAATTGCATGGGACTTTAATTTTTTCCATGTTTAGGGTGGATTTGCAAAATGTTACGAACTGAGGAACCCGAACACTGGAGAGGTATTAGCCGGCAAAATTGTTCCCAAATCAATGCTCACAAAAACTCAACAGAAAGAGAAAATGACACAGGTACAATGATTTAGATTGTAGGGTGGATGGGTGCAAATTAAATAAATGTTATTCTAAGGGACTGACAATGCGTGGATCTGGCAGTACTTCTTTTGCTTAGTTTTAATTATTTAAATAATTGCTTTAATATTTTATCTTATTTCTTTTGTTTATAGGAAATCAAGATTCACAAATCAGTCAAGCACAACAATATAGTCAAGCTCTTTTCATACTTTGAAGATTCAAATTTTGTGTAAGTATACCTACCTACTTAGAAATTATTTTTGCCATTCTAAACTTTTCTCGGATGTATATTCTGCAAAGTTTACCCTTTTAAAGGGGGGTAAAAAAAAATACGTGGTGGGGAGGAAAAAAATACGTGGTTGGGGTAAAAAAAATTAATAAAATATTTTTTTTATATTTCTAGCAGGGGAAGAAATGAATTTTCTGCAGAATGTACACTCCTGACTTCTTTTTATTTGCCTGTAGCATAAAAAAACTTCTAAAATATCACTCTGAAAATTAGTTATTTTTTTTATATAAATTAATATTTAGATATGTAGTGTTGGAGTTGTGCAGAAAGAAATCTTTGATGGAGTTACACAAGAGAAGGCAAGCAATCACAGAACCAGAGACAAGATACTTTATGAAACAGGTTTGTTAAGCTTCAATATTTGGACTGCCTGTACTTTCTTTTGTTTGGGCCTATATTGGGCGTCTTTATCAATAATAAAAAGTAGCTTGATGTCCGTCCATCTGAAGCTTAAGATCTCTGATTCTACTCTTCAGGGTATAAACCTATTGGTCCTGTGGTGGATTTAAGCTATTATCTTGGGGGGTGGGACATCCCCAACCCATTATAAAAAAGGAAATATCCCCCTCCTCAAAAAAAATGGGGGGAGAGAATGGTTCGCAGCACCCATTTTTTTTTAAAACTACCCCATGTGGCAAAGCCCTTAGGGCAACGCCGCTAGAATATATAAATCTTTCTTTGAGTTTATGTCGTTGATAGAATCAGTTTGTCCACAAGTAAATTTTTTGTTTAGATTTTGTTGGGATGTTTGTACCTTCACGAGAACAATATTATCCACAGAGATCTGAAGCTAGGAAATATTTTCCTGAATGATGACCTGGAGATTAAGCTGGGTGACTTTGGTCTGGCCACTATGGTAGAGTACAATGGAGAAAAGAAGAAAACTTTGTGTGGTACACCTAACTACATTGCTCCAGAGGTAATATTTATTTCATTTGTTTTTGACTTATTGTTTTTTTTTATATTTTAGTTTATTTCTTTTCTAATCATGAACCACAATAATAGATTTATTACCCTCAGATGGTTGGTTAATTAAACACAATCAGTTAAACTTTTAAAGAAATTTACACTTGTCTATTAATTTTTAATTGCTATTTTTTATTATAATACAAGCGATTCTATTTTTGGACGTTCTATAATTGCCTAATCTAGGCTTTATCTTAGGAAATCTAATATATGTAGCTGACATACAAATATAACTGCCCTTTAGTTCGTACCAATGTGGGATTATTTTTACTCTGTATGCATGTGAACTAGATTAATTAAGTTTATTTTAGGTTTTGGGAAAGAAAGGTCACAGTTTCGAGGTAGATGTTTGGTCCCTTGGATGTATTCTCTATACACTGCTAGTTGGAAAGCCTCCTTTTGAAACACAGTCATTAAAAGATACATACAGTAGGCAAGTCTTATCTTTCTTTTTATTAGGACTTTGAAAAAAAAAAGTTTCTAGTGTTCGTCCTCACCAATTCAATTATGTAATTGCATCTACTCACATTATTTGTCCGTATGTTTGTCGGTCATGCTCCAAAAGACAAAATCCTTATATTGTTGGGGAAATGTGATTGTTTAATTGCTATTTTAGACAGACCGCTGTAATTTTCAATAAAGATTCCTAATATTTATACGGATCTGCTCTGTATTTTTTGTCAGTCTGTTTGTCGGTCATACTTAAAAAGACAAAAAACCTCATTTCAGCTTTCATCTTAGTTTCCATGAAAACTATTCTTGTTAAATATTAATTTATTAATAGTTTATTTTTTTTGTTAGAATTAAGAGAAACGAGTACCATATTCCATCCAAGATTGGTCCTCTTGCACGCAACCTGATCACTAGGCTGTTACAACATGATCCCACAAAGAGACCAACTGTCGCACAAATCTTGCAGGTAAAGTTTTTCATTCATTTTTCTCTTATTCATTCGAAACTGATTAATATCCGGTGGATTAGAGCCGGTTCTCATCCATGTCTAGTCTATGAGAAGAAAAAAAAACTAAGTCTTATTATATCCAGTTTTCCACGAATATAAAAATGTACAATTATAAGATTAAACCATTTTTTTTAGCCCGTGCCTTCGACATCTTGGAAATAGTAAACTGGTTTTAATTTTTTAATTGTACATTTTGTATATACTACGATGCGAGAAAACTATTCTTCAATATTTTTTTTATTATCTAAACCTATTAATAAAATTAATATAATCAAAACTAGTATTAACATTTTATTATTTAGGATGACTTCATGACCATGGGTTACATGCCAAGTAAGCTGCCTGCCTCTGTGTTGACAATGGCTCCAAGATTTGATACTAAACTGAACGCCAGTCTTATTGCAAGACGCGTGCCTCTTACAGAATACAACCAGGTAGTTTTTCTTAAATTTATTTACGGGGGTGTTATATTCTGCACAAGATTCATTTTTTCCCCTGCTGCAAAATTTTAAGTATTTTTCCCCTCTTAGTTTTTTTTTCAAGCAAGGAAGGGTTTCCCCCTTGTGGAAAAAAATTCTGAGCTCTTTGTTTTTTTTTATATTATCCCTCCTCCCGCACACTTTAGTTTTTTCACCAAGGAGGGGGGGAAATAGAAAAAAAATATTTCATTTTCATTTTTTTTCCCCCCAACAACATATTTTTAATGATTTTTACACCCCTTTTAGTAGGGTTAATTTTGCAGAATATACACCCCTGTTTTATTTTCAATTACTATTCTATTAACGAGGAATTCTATAAGACATAAGTTATAAAACTGGGCAGTGGGGGGGGGGGGAGAAATAAAAATGATAAATTTTGCAGCATGGAAAAAAATAAATTTATTGCAGCATATACATCCCTGAATAGAAACCGAATTATTTTCAAGTTTGAAAATGCTCAATTCTACGTTTTAGCAGGGCAACCAGTTGGCACCGCCTTCCGTTCCCCAGAAGCGTGATACTCTCAAGTCTTCAGACACCGGTGATTGTCATCTTGGAGAACTGTACGAGATGTTGCATAATCTGTTGGGTAGCAAACCAAATGAGAGGCCGCTCATTCAGGAGGAAGAGGCTGAAGATCCAAAGGTTTGTCAGCATATTGTGTACTCTATAATTTACCCTGTTTTATGTCGGATTCATAGCTCCAATTGTTAAATATAGGAATACATAATATTTTGCAACAAAAGCTTTTGATATTTGTATTGTATTTCCAGAAAGTTGTCTTAACCTAGAAAATATCCTAAATTACATGATTATTTGATTCAGTAATAAAAAAATGTTATTAACGTTATGATCTGTTCATTGACAAACCTCGTTCCCTTAACTACCTAATTAAAGGAATTTATACAAACGTGTATGTGACTTAATTTTTTTATTTTATTTTAGTCTCAACCTATTGTATGGGTGTCAAGATGGGTGGATTACAGCGACAAGTACGGATTTGGATACAGTCTCAACGATGACAGCAAGGGTGTTGTCTTCAATGATGTCACTAAGCTAGTTCTTTTGGCTGATGGACACAATATCCATTACATAGATTATGAAGGTATCATCAAAAAAAAAATTTTACTCTTATATTGAAAGCTCTGTAAACTTGTTAAGTACAAAACCTACCAATTTCTAATCCAATTTGATAGCTTTTGTTTATTTTTTTTTTATTTTTTAAAATTATTCTTAAGGTGGCGAGCACTACTATACTTTGACAGAATACCCTGAAGCCATCGAGAAGAAAGTGAAGCTCTTGAATTATTTCAAGAATTACATGAACGAACATTTGCTGAAGGCAGGTGCTGATATGTCGGTAAGTGGACTTTTTAAATTATATTAGTTCCTGGATTATGATGTTGTATTAGTAAGTTTGTGCTTTCAACTTGTGGAGATTTAACTAAATAATTAATCTTTTACTTATTAAATTCTTAATAAATACTGTTTTATTTTTATATTTCTATTCTAATGTTTAGGTTCAAAATGAAGATGTTATGTCCCGTATTCCTTGTCTGAAGACCTGGTTTAGAACCTCCAGAGCTGTGGTTATGCATCTCAGCAATGGTACCATACAGATCAACTTTTTCAAGGTAAATTCAGATTTTCTTTCATTGCATGGCTAAATTAAGTCTTGGCAAATAAAGAAGGTTGTATCAATGGGTTGATTTTTGAAGCCTTTTAAAATACTGCAAGAATCCGGAATCCGCCAAAAATAAGAATCTGAATCCAGCCCAAAAATTCGATGGATTGCCATCACTAATTTTAAATTTAAGCTATCTTACAGAATCAGCACTTCATTATTTATGCCAGGTCATAATTTTTAACACATAACCAATGTAACTTTTTGTTTAGGATCACACGAAGATTATCCTGTGTCCTCTATTGGGAGCTGTCACCTATATTGACAAGGACAAGAAGAGTAGAACATTTAGATTTGATCTCATCTCAAAGTATGGCTGCACCGTTGATTTGTTGTCTAGGCTCACATATGCCTACGAAAAGGTAAACTTTTTTTCTTCTCTCAATTGACCTATACCTTATTAAATGAGATCTTTTTGTCAATACAGCTATCTTAAGTAGAGTATGTCTTAATGTTACTACTCTACTTTTGCTGGTCAACAGTCTAATCAGTTTTTTTTGTGATCATGTTACTTTTCAAAATTGACCCTGCTCAGGGGGGGGGGGGGAATAAAAAATAAGTGGCTGGAGAGGAAAAAAATGTAAAAATAAGAAAACTGAAAACATTTTTTCCATTTCCCCTCCCCCCCTCCCTCCTTGGTGAAAAAACTAAAAAAATGTGTGGTAGGAGGGATAGAATAAATAAAACATAGAGTTCTTTAAATATTTTTCCATTTTCAGTAGGGGGTACTTGGTGAGAAAAAACTAGGGGGGGGGGGGGGGAATAAAAAAATCTTGTGCAGAATATACACCCCTGTAAAATTGGGTTATGTATTTTTGTTCTTGGCAATTCTTCCATACAGACTAAGGATTGGCTACACTGTATACGAGAATTAAAACAGTTCAGCCATCATAGTACTTCTATATAAGGATTACTTTAGATTGCTAAAATAATTTCTATAATTTAGATTGACACGATGTTGAAGTGCAAATCTGCAGCAAAGAAGAAATAGTCCAACTCATCATATCATCCACACACACATCTGCACTTCATTTCTGTAATTTTCTATTTTTCTGTATGTATTGTCAGATTCTTGCATTCTGGGCAATTGTAACTCCTGATTTATTAGTTTTTAAAGTTAGTTTATATCTTTGAAGGTAACTAGCTTGAAAAGCAAATTTTTACTACTTGTACAAAATCTTTGTTATTAAAACATCGAGCATTTTTAGTTCTTATTTGTGATTACTTACAGCTTTCTTATGATCTCAAATAGGAATTTCACAGTAATTCATATCTTTGTTGAACTGAACTATTTTGATCAAAACTTCTCTATGAAAGAATAATTTAAACCGTAAATTCTTCCATTCTGTGTTATACTGTACACTACTGTACCTTATTATTCTATTATATTACGCTTATAAAAGTACCTAATAAAAGGCTAGATATTATACCTAGCGAAAACTGATAAATTTGAATACGCTTAAATTCTTTGGATTTGTGATTTTTAATTTTTGTTTTATGAAATACACTTAAAAGGGCATATTTTTATTGGATTACACTGTACCTTAAATTCATTAAGACTGTTAGAAAATTATATTTTGATACTAAATTGACAGTAATAAAAATATAAAAAAAATTCTTTTTTGTACTATGTAATTTATGCAATCTTATATTAAATACATTTTGACTCTACTAGTATGTTATTTATTTTGTAATAGTTTTTTAATTCAACTGTAACCGAAAATTGACCTTACCGATAGGTGTAAAAGTTTTATGACGAGAATTTATAAACAATGATGATAACCTCCATAAGTAGCGAAGCCCAAAAAATATGAATGCAGCGTGGCCTCATTTTTCAGTATATTGAAAATGTTCAGTAAGTAAATACTGAACGTTCAGTATTTGGAAATTTTGCTTAAATAAGATTGTTTTTCAAGTAGTTGATGTCAAATTTTTTCTGCGCTTCGCGCCTTACTTTACTTTCTTTTATGTTTAACAGTATTTTTTTTCAGATATTTTGTCTAATTTTGATTTTGCTTCCAGGTGGATTCTGGACAGGTAAAAAACAAATAAAGTTAGAACAAAAGTTACTACTTTGATGGTATGAACTGATTTGAAAATTTTGGATCAGAGTCCAGGTACTGCAGCCCTCCAGGTAGATCCTGGAGAAGTAAAAATATTTTACTTTTTGACTATCCACGAATGAGAGCAAGTGATTCTAACAGGCTGGCCACAAACCTGCTATTTCCACTATTTTTGCATGCTATGCATACTATTCCAAAAAATTATGCTATTTCCACTTTTGTCCAAAACTGCATACTATTTCCACTATTTTCCAAAAACTGCATACCTACTATTTGCCACAATTAATTTATATGCGAGATAAATCTTCAATTTTTAGGTAATTAAAACGAACTGATTTTTTTAGATCATGAAAAGAAAGCGAAGTATCGGGTTTTATCGCATTTTCACAGTATCTTTTATCCTATTTGTAGCCCCTGCGGGGGGCTCTAACACTTAGGGGCAATCATTATCACTTACCTAACCTAAAATAAGTTATCAAATGCTACTGTGAAAATACGGCAAACTCGCTACTTTGTTTTCAACTTTTTTAGAAATGTTTCCAGAAGAAAGTAGTTCTTCAGATTGTTGTACCTTTTTTGAAAGTTATTGGTATTTCCACATTCAATGTAAAGATATCTTCTTTAAAATTTTAATAATTAAATACTTTTATAATTAAATGATCCTATAGGTAACTGAGGTTTATGATCTCTAAACTAATATAAATCCTCTGTTTTTAGGTCCTTTTTCACATAACAATTTTAAACGGCTGTAATTTTGAAGCTAGAAGACCAATTTTTTCAGAAAATGCTTTTGTGTGTGTAAATTTTATGTTAGGAGTCTCAAGACATAAATTTCAGCAGCGGAAGCTGTACTTAGCAGCTGCCAGCCGGGGCTCGGCAGGAAAACGACGGTGGATATTTATGAAATTTTAATACCTACCTCATGTGGACATGTTGGAAAAGATTAAGTTTAAAATTAAAAGTCAAAAATTTCGGTCAAAGGATCCTTTTAAACATTCTGGAAACCTGGAGGATCAGGACGTGCAGGATCAAACCTGGAACCTTAAATTGTTGCCTAATTATACATATATATATATGATATTTTAGTATTTTGGTAACATAAAATGCTTTCTTAAACTCAAATATTTTTACTCTTTACCTGAATGATCCTGCCAGGTTTGCTGGCATCCTGTGCCCGCTAGGAATAAGATATTTTTAAAATCTTATTCTCACTTAAGTGTCATACCCAAACCCATTATTTAAGTCACTAGTTGCCTGTTAGATCAAGGGGGGGGGGTTCTCAGGAACCAAATTTATGAACCTTGCAGATTTTTTGGACTTAAGCTTTTATGGGTAAATTAACATTTAGTTAGATGTCACCCCACTTCCACTCCCCCTAGCCCCGCGGGGGTTAAAAAAAAGCCTTTAAATGAACCTAACCTTAACTATCTCATAAACCATTTGATCATGAGAGCAGATTTTTTTGGACTTAAGCTATCAGAGGTATAGTTTAAGCAAGAAGCAACTCAAGCAACCTCAGTTTTCTCTAAAACCACTTAATAAACCGTGCAGATATTTTGGACTTAAGCTTTTATTAGTGCAGACCAACTTTTAGTTTAAAAGTCATTCTCCCCCCTAGCCCTCCGGGGCTCAATAAGACCCCAAAATGAACCTGACCTTAATTATCCCTAACCATTTAATCATTAAAGCATATTTTTTCAATTTAAGTTATCAGAGGCATGAGTTATAATTTTAGGAAGAAGCAACACCTTAGCCACAATCCCCCTAGCACTCTGGGACTTTATGAAACCCTAAAAATTGACCAAACCTTTTTTTCTCTTGGATCACATTTGAACCGTGCAGATATTTTTTAACTTAAACAATGTGTATAAAATAACTTTTAAGTTTAGAAGTCATTCCCCCTGACCCCCCCCCCCCCCTATGCCTCCAGCCTTTTAGGGCTTTTTAAAACCCTAAAAATGATCTGGAATCCCTTAATTTACCAACTTTATCAACCAACTTTTAGCCTAGAAGTCAATTTGATGCCCCCTCCCTCCTAGCCCTCCGTGGCTCAAAAAGACCTTAAGATTAACCTAACCATAGTTAGGTATCTCTTTAACCATTCGATCATCAGAGCATTTTTTTTTTGGACTAAAGCTGTCTGAGGCATGAGCTATAGTTTATGCAAGAATCAACACCTGAAGACCCTTCTTCCTCCCCTGCCTGCATTTTAAGTCATTAAGTTGATTTTAAATGCACATTATTGTGTTTAAAATGCATGCTATTTAATACTATTTTGTTTTAAATGCATGCTATTTCATACTATTTTATGGAATTTGTACATACTATTGCATACTATTCACTTTTTTTCTGCATACTATTTTATGCTATTTTGAAAAAAAGTCTGTGGCCACCCTGTTCTAAGCACCTTCCAGCATTGATTCTAAATGTTTTTTTTTGTTGAATATACTAGGGTAATGTTTTCAGCAAGGTTTTATATGAAAATAACTTTGAAATGTTAAGCATTTTTGGACGAAATATCATCAATTGTTTTATTGAGTTCAAACTGTTATGAAATAAAAGCAGGGTATCGGAGCCGTATAATTTTGATGCGGCTTCGCGGAGCCGTATATGGAAATCCGGCTCCTACCTTAAAATTAATATATCATTTTTATTCATTATTGAATTTGATAAAATAAAATAAATAATATAAAATATTTTGCTTTTATTTGATCAAAGCTATATAAAAGTAGAAGGATGTGTGTCTATTTGTTAAGTAACGATAGTTTTTCAGTTTATTATATGGAAATAGACCGTTGCCAGATTGTAATATTACTTTTTAAAAAAAATTTTAGTTAGTCTGGAGCCGGAGCCGTTTTTAACGAAAAATACGGCTCCGACTCCACCAAAAATGTTGCTGCTCCCGGCTCCGAAACCTTGCATAAAATTAAACTTTTTCACTGAAAAATGTTATCTAATAAAAAAGGATGGTACCTTGTACACAGTGCGTTTGAAGGTGCTTTGACTTTTGTGGCAGAACCTAAATTGGGACTTATTGCATTTCATTACTCTAGGTTAGGTAACTTGTTTAACTTTTCAATAAAATCTAAAATGCAGCCGTTTTTGAGAAAATTAGATTTAAAAATTTCAAGTTCAATTTTCATCCACTAGGAGTTGCCGCATAATCATGACAAGAAAAGATGTCCCAATTTAGGTTCTGACACAAAAGTCAAAGCACCTTCATACGCACTGTGTGTAATGTTGTAAACAGTTTTATCACTGTACTTCCGTAATTTACAGCATTTGATTATGTTTTGGCGTGTTATTTAAGAGGGGGGGCGGATGTGCCACTTTTTGAAACCAAAAGTAAAACGGGCATGATCTCAGCCCATAAAAGAGTTACAGCTCTAAAATTCGGCACAGCAGTTTCTTTTGTGGAGAACAATATGGAACTGTGAAGAAACGGCGGCGGAACCGCCGCTCCCGCCGAATTTATAAAAATTATGAGAGAAAATATTTAATCTCAGATGATTGAGAACTGTCTAATTTGGCGAAAAAAAGCAAACAAAATTACGGCAGGAAACAGCGGTTTTAGGTGGGAGCGGTGATTCCGCCGCCGTTACTTCACAGTTCCATATTGTTCTCCTCAAAAGCAACTGCTGTGCCTAATTTTAGAGCTGTAACTCTTTAATGGAATATGATCATGCACGTTTTACTTTTGGTTTCTAAAAGTGGCACATCTGCGCGCCTCCCCCCTTTGAAATTTTAAAATCAATAAAACAATTGGTGATAATTCGTTAAAAATGCGTAACATTTCAAGTTTTGTTAAACTGTTTTTAACCTATTTTTGAATGGGGGTCAAAAATATACAAGAACACCTATAGAATCAGACTGCAGAGCCCAAATTTGAATTAAGTCCCCAATAAACTTTTTTTGGGGGATTTAAAAATTAATTTTTAGTGTTGCTGTAATCATAATGACCGGAGCAAAAGCTCTTTTTTTACTTCGGGTAATTTTGTGGCTTACAGAACATTTTTATATAATTCACTTTATATTGATACAATAAAAAAAACATTACTCTGTTCATTGGAAATAATTTTTTTTCCAAAACAATTAATTTCATTGAAAAATCTAACATTTACAATAAAACAAATAATTCTGAAATCTAACCAATAAGAAGACTTGTTTTATTTCAATTCCTAACAATTCAAAAAAAGAGTGTTTTCACAAAGTGACTTATTTCCAATGTAGTTAAATAATTTTTATTTAATTAAAATGAAAAGAATGAAAACCATACACATGAAAGATACATTCTTTTTAAAATTATTTTAAAAAATAAGTTTGAATAATCTTATTTTATAACGCATTTGTATATGTGACAAAAATAAATTTGTTGTATTGCATAAACATTTGTTGTCATTTAACCCTTTACAGCCATTTTTATGTTTTTAAAATAAGTGAGAGAACACAAACATGTTAATGTTAATTCGTTGATATATTATAAAGAATTAACTTTTTAGTGAATTTTTATAGTAAAATCATAAGGCCTAATTTTACTCTATACCGGAATACAATATTTATGAAGCAAAACACTCTAAAAGCTATGAATTTTACCCAAATAAAAAAAAACCTTTTGCTTTGGTCAAAATGATCACGGCAACAGTAAAAATTAATATTTAAATCCCCCCAAAAAAGTTTATTGGGGATTTTATTCAAATTTAGGCTCTGCAGTCTGATTCTACTGGTGTCATAGTATATTTTTTATATACGTTTTAAAAATAGGTTAAAAACAGTTTAATAGAAAACCATGGTGAAACTTAAATTTTACCATTAAAGTTAGAATAAAATGTATCTAACAAAAGTTGATATTTTATGGATGGTGTACACTAATTTGAAGAAAATTTTGAAATCTGGCTCCATTTTAGGTACTGCAGGCCTCCAGGTTGATTCTGGACAGGTAAAAATAAAACTTCGAGTTACAAGAAAATTTATTTATTAAAAGTTTCTACTTTATGGATGGTAAGAACTACCTAATTAAAAGAAATTTTTTTAATTGGGCTTCAGGTTCAGGTACTGCAGGCCTCCAGGTAGATCCTTGACAGGTAAAAACTGGAAATTTTTACTATTTAAGTTAGAACAAAACTTATTTTACAAAAGTTGCTATTTTATGGATGGTATGAACTAATTTGATGACAATTTTGAAATCGGACTCTAGGTTCAGGTACTGCAGGTCTCCAGGTTGATTCTATCTCATTTTCTGCTTAATTGGCACAAGAAAATCTAAGAGATAAAACTAAAAGATCTTTAAAATATCCTCCTAGTTATAAGGCTATGATAGATTTAAAATTTTGCAATGAGGAATTATATTTTAAAAATATTCAGTATTTGTATTTTTTTGTTCAGTATTTCAGTATTTTTTCTTATTTTAGGATTCAGTATTTCATTTTTTTTGTTCAGTATCAGTATTTTTTTGGTTATGGCCACGCAGTGAATGGATAACTGAAGAAACTTAAATATAGACGAGTGTCATAAAAAAAATTTAAACTTGATAATTTCGAAAACTTAAAAAACCCAGGAATCTATGTATCTAGCACCACAATTATTAGACAAATCTTGATGATACTATTTCAACTAAATAGAAAATTTGTGGAGTAAACTTGATTACAAAAATTCCATTTCGTTCTGAACGTAGTATGATATGTCTTTTGATGTGTTAAGATAGATATCTGGCCTATGTGTATACATTTATTAGTAGCTACTCTATAATTCCAAATGTCCATAATTAATGAATTGGGGAAATTGTGATTTTCTTGGCTCTTATTCAAGATCGACAGCTGAAATTTTTCGTGAAGATTAGTATGCTATATGCCCATATAATCTGTACATTGTTTTGTCCATCTGTCAGTTATTTGGAGTGCTAGATTGATTCCTAGATTTTAAAGTTTTCTTGAATTTTCGCAACTCCTTTTCAAGATGGGCTGAAATTTTCAGGGATTAATTTATTTTACATTCTACATATTTTCAATAAGTTTCATTACGATTTGTTTATTAATTGCATTGCTAGATCGATTTCTAGATTTTTAAGGTTGCGTGATTTCTCTATTTTATCAAGTTTAATGATTATTGTATGACATTGCTCTATAGTACATTTTTTCCAGATATCCATTCATAATTTATGAGCTTCGCTACTTATGGATGTTGTCATCCTTGTTTGAAAAATGGTTTGCTAGGATTTCTTCCAAGTTTGACGGATTATGGGGCCAGTTTGACCATCTAGATCTCTTGTTACTAACACTAATCAGTCATGTTTCTGTTTATTGGGTAAAAACGGTTATTTTGGGAATTAGCCTAGTTATCTAACCATGTATTAACGACACCATACTTTTCCGCCATTCTTATCAAGCATTGCTATCATACTGAAATACAAACATAAATTTTATAAGACCAAAACTAAAACCTCATCTGGAAAGGATAATATGCATGAAATACAAATGATTCAGGGTGTTTCAAGAGAAATGTCTTTTTTAAAAGCTTAATTATGCATAGAAAATAAAAGAATTATATGAAATGCTTTATATATTTAGAAAACCTGTTCTTATCCATTTATGTTTTAAATATTTAATAACGATTATTTCAACAAAATATGCCGTAAAAACCGGTTTTTCCAAAGGCCTTATTTTTGAAGATTTATGGATTTAAAGGTTTTGGAAAAAATGCACACATTTTTAAAATTCGAATTGCACAGCTTGTATTAACCCATTAGTGCCGAACCGGGTTTTAAAGCCCGGTTCCAGAAAATCACAAAAATAACCGGTTTCCAGCTTCATAATTGCATCATTCTCAGTATGAATCCCACCTCTACTACCCTGGTTTTCATTTCCCCCTGGAGCAGGCAGTTTTGCTTACTTCCGTTTGCCGGTATAGCTCAACAAAATTTGAAAACTACGAAAATTTTGGTGGATTCAAAATACCCCTTCTAACTTTTTTGTTTTTATAGTAAAGTCGCTGATTTTTTCGTGAAATCTAAAGTTTATTGACAAGTACATCTATTTGTGAATTCGTTTTATTCAAATTATTATTTTTTATATGATATTTTTATCGTTTTTTTTACGCCCTATTATGACCCGGTTCGGCATGGCCATAAATGCCCGACAGTTTTAAAACCTGGCTCGGCTTTGGTTTTATTACCCGGTTTTAACTTTTCAACCATTAAATATGATTTATTATTCTTGAGCCACCCTAATAAGTATACCCTAGTAATCTATATATGTGTCCTCCAATTTTTGTATGCTCTTTTTCTGATATGTATCACCCAATTTTTATGTTCTTTTTTTGTAGTGTGTGTGTTTTAATACTTCGACAAACGGGCTTTTTTAACCGAAAAGGGTGGTACCTATAGCCAAAACACTAAATGTGATATAAATCGTTTCGTATATTACTTGTAGCTCTATAGATTACATGAGGTTATGTAGTTTTCAATTACGGATCGTATCGTAGTATTAGAAACTGTTCATCTCACTTTGGACGTTCAAAAATTATATTTTTCATTTTTTTGTCGAAAAAACCGGGTTTTTACTACAAAACCGGGTATTAATACTGAGGGAAACCGCCCAAAACGGGTCCAAATGCCTGTTGGGCATTTATGGCCATGCGGAACCGGTTTTTTTTTGCAACTTTCCTGTGAAAGCCACTAGAGCATAACAAAAAAATTGGAATTCCGTTTTGACCATTATAAAGCTTACCTGAGATTTTCAGCTCGATCGGCCCATAAAAGTGGCGCCGGCACTAATGGGTTAATAGTAGAAAAATGTTATGCATACCGTTAGAATCGTCATAAGCTCAAGTTTTTGGAAATATGAGGACCATTCTTGTGCTATGTATAGTATAGGGGCTAAATGGTAAAATGATCCAACTCAATTTAAACTTTTCATACTTTTTCTCATATTTTTCAACGTAGCTCCTAAACTTCAAATAGCACAAAAATAGTACTTATATTTCCAAAAATAGAGTTAATGACGATTCTAACAGTATGCATAACATTTTTCTACCATTAATACAAGCCGCGCAATTTAAATTTTAAAAATGTGTATATTTTTCCCTCAACCTTTTAACCAAAAAATCTTCAAAATAAGGCCTTTGGAAAAACTGGTTTTTACGGCATATTTTGTTGAAATAATCATTTTAAATATTCAAAACATAAATGGACCAGAACAGGTTTTCTAAATATATAAAGCATTTCATATAATTCTTTTATTTTCTATGCATAATTAAGTTTTTAAAAAAGACATTTCTCTTGAAACACCCTGTATAAATGCAGATGACATGGGCAACCAGTTGGCACCACCTTCAGTTCCCCATCATCATCATCATCATCATCATCATCATCATCATCGGGCTTCCAGCTCCGTCAGAGCTCCGCCTCCTTCAGTTCCTCAGAAGCGTGATACTCTCAAGTCTTCAGACACCGGTGATTGTCATCTTGGAGACCTGTACAAGATGTTGCATAATCTGTTGGGTAGCAAACCAAATGAGAGGCCGCTCATTCAGGAGGAAGAGGCAGAAGATCCAAAGGTTTGTCAGCATATTGTGTACTCTATAATTTACCCTGTATTATGTCGGACTCATAGCTCGAATGGTTAGATAAGGGAATACATAATAGCTTTTTGTTAGATTTAGGGAAAATAGACTTACCAAGGATTATTCATGCAAAATTTCAGATCAAAATTCGAATTCTAAATGCCATTTTAACTGTTTTTAACCTATTTTTAAAACGTACAGGGTGAGTCAGAAAAAACTGAGTTTTCCGATTTTCTGATACAACAAGTAGGAATATGGAAAAAACAATTATAGGTTCTTGTTCTCTATAAAAATATACATTAAACTTAGAAAAGGTGTTTTTGAATATCTCTGAAAACAACGGCGACTTTTAGAGCATAAAGTTTTCAAAAAGTGTGTGTGATGACTTTTTCGGCCATTATTTTGTACTTTTTAGGTAGATTTATGAATAATAAAAAATGTCTACCATTCTAAAAAGATAAACAAACATATTTTTTGATTATTAAAATTTGTATTCAACATATTGTAAATATTTAACATCTTAAAAATACAATTTATTTAAATTAAATTATCACATTATGAATCAAACGTTTTGTTGTAATCTATTGTTAAGAGTTAATGCTCCATGACCGGAAAACCAGCATATGACCCGAAATATTTCATCTTGTTACCTAAATTCCTACCCCCTCCCCCTGAATTTCCTCTATATTTGGTGCAAGACTGGATTTAATCTCCAAAATCTCCGCCCCCTTTTGACAAATTATAGTTGTGTGTTATAATCCATCATAATAACTTCATTTAAATAGGGTAGGGTTTCTAAAAGGCATTTTCATTTCAAAAATTCAAACCTTGATAACTTTTTTATCTTAAGAGATTTTTTTGTCAAATAAAAAGGTTTTTTTTTCTTTTTACTATAAGCTACATTATTATAGAAGATTCTTTTAAACCACATGCATCACAATCAAGAAATATGAAAAAATGACAAATTGCAGTATTCTAAAAATGCTTTTGTGAGGCGCCAAAAAGCATTTCACCTTTAAAACTCATTAAAGTACTTTTCTTAGACCTTTTTCTAAATAAATATTGAAATTTTAAGATTTTTTTATACAAAATAGATGAGTTATTTTAATTTTTCTTGATCAACATTTTTCACACAAGGCATTTTTTGACACCATACACCTATCATAGAGGCCGCATTTTTAGAGATAATGAAAAACACCTTTTACAAGTTTGATGTGCTTTTGTACAGAGAACAAGGATATATAATTATTTTTTCTGTATTCCTTTTGGTTGTTTCTGAAAATCGAAAAACTCAGTTTTTTCTGACTCACCCTGTATATAAAAAATATATACTATGACACCAGTAGAATCAGACTGCAGAGCCTAAATTTGAATTAAGTCCCCAATAAACTTTTTTGGGGGGATTTAAATATTAATTTTTACTGTTGCCGTGGTCATTTTGACCAGAGCAAAAGGTCTTTTTTTATTTGGCTAAAATTCGTAGCTTTTAGAGTGTTTTGCTTCATAAATATTGTATTCTGGTATAGAGTAAAATTAGGCCTTATGATTTTACTATAAAAATTCACCAAAAAGTTAATTCTTTATAATATATCAATGAATTAACATTAACATGTTTGTGTTCTATCACTTATTTAATCATTTAATTTAATATAACATAAAAAATGGCTTTAAAGGGTTAAATGACAACAAATGTTTATGCAATACAACAAATTTATTTTTGTCACATATACAAATGTGATATAAAATAAGATTATTCAAACTTATTTTTTAAAATAATTTTAAAAAGAATGTATCTTTTATGTGTATGGTTTTCATTCTTTTCATTTTAATTAAATAAAAATTATTTAACTACATTGGAAATAAGTCACTTTGTGAAAACACTCTTTTTTTTGAATTGTAAAGAATTGAAATAAAACAATACTTCTTATTGGTTAGACTTCAGAATTATTTGTTTTATTGTAAATGTTAGATTTTTCAATAAAATTAATTGTTTTGGGAAAAAAATTATTCCCAATGAACAGAGTAACGTTTTTTTATTGTATCAATATAAAGTGAATTATATAAAAATGTTCTGTAAGCCACAATATTACCCGAAGTAAAAAAAGAGCTTTTGCTCCGGTCAAAATGACTACAGCAACACTAAAAATTAATTTTTAAATCCCCCAAAAAAAGTTTATTGGGGACTTAATTCAAATTTGGGCTCTGCAGTCTGATTCTATAGGTGTCTTAGTATATTTTTGACCCCCCATTCAAAAATAGGTTAAAAACAGTTTAATCATTGATTACGAGATGGTTGCATTAAACCCCCCCCTTAAGGGAATTTATACAAACGTGTATGTGACTGATTTTTTTATTTTATTTTAGTCTCAACCTATTGTATGGGTGTCAAGATGGGTGGATTACAGCGACAAGTACGGATTTGGATACAGTCTCAACGATGACAGCAAGGGTGTTGTCTTCAATGATGTCACTAAGCTAGTTCTTTTGGCTGATGGACACAATATTCATTATATTGATTATAAAGGTATAATCAAAATTTATTTTTTTACTCTTGCATTGAAAGCTCCGTAAACTTGTTAGGTACCAAACCTACCAATTTCTAATCCAATTTAATAGCTTTTGTTTTTTTTTCTTATTCTTTAAAAATTATTTTTAAGGTGGCGAGCACTACTATACTTTGACAGAATACCCTGAAGCCATCGAGAAGAAAGTGAAGCTCTTGAATTATTTCAAGGATTACATGAACGAACATTTGCTGAAGGCTGGTGCTGATAAGTCGGTAAGTGGATTTTTTAAATTATATTAGTTCCTGGTTTATGATGTATTAGTAAGTTTGTTCTTTCAACTTGTGGAGATTTAACTAAATAATCTTCTACTTATTTAATTCTTAATAAATATTGTTTTGTATTTTTCTATTTCTGTTCTAATGTTTAGGTTCAAAATGAAGATGTTAATGCCCGTATTCCTTGTCTGAAGACCTGGTTTAGAACCTCCAGGGCTGTGGTTATGCATCTCAGCAATGGTACCATACAGATCAACTTTTTCAAGGTAAGTTCAGCTTTTCTTTCATTGCATGGCTAAAATGAGTCTTGACAAATAAAGAAGGTTGTATCAATGGGTTGATTTTTTTTATTATAAATTTTAAGACTTTGAAGTATTAAGAACTGGGTATGTTAATAAGGTGCGTTCTTTGAGGCACATTATTCGGATGACCAATCGCATCTTATCATAAACAGCTTTCCGCGGATATATAGTGTACAATCATAAGATTAAAACCAGTTTATTTTTAGCCCCGAGGTGCTGAAGGCACTGTCTAAAAAAACTGGTTTTAATCTTATGATAGTACAGTTTTATATTCGTAGAAAATGGATATAATACGATGCTAGACATATTTTTTTCGTATGGCTGAGAACCGGTTCCTATCCACCGGATTCGAATGAATACGATAATAGTTATTTATCGTATCTTGTTATAGACAGGTTTCCGAGGAAATTTTAATTTAATTGAGAGGCCGAGGGAAACAAATTTTTCTATTCTAAATTTAACCTATCTTACAAAATCAACACTTCATAATTTATGCCAGGTCATAATTTTTAACACATAACCATTGAAGCTTTTTGTTTAGGATTACACGAAGATTATCCTGTGTCCTCTATTGGGTGCTGTCACCTATATTGACAAGGACAAGAAGAGTAGAACATTTAGATTTGATCTCATCTCTAAGTATGGCTGCACTGTTGATTTGTTGTCTAGGCTCACATATGCCTACGAACAGGTAAACTGTTTTTTCTTCTCTCAATTGACCTATACCTTGAGATCTTTTTACCAATACAGCTATCTTAAGTAAGAGTATGTCTTTATGTTACTTCTATACTTTTGCTGATCAACAGTCCAATCAGTTTTCTTGTGATCCTGTTACTTGAGTACAAGGAAGAGGATCAACATTTTGTAAGTGAATAAATAAAATTGGGTTAGGTATTTTTGTTCTTGGCAATTCTTCCATATAGACTAAGGATTGGCTACACTGTATAGGAGAATTAAAACGGTTCAGCCATCCTGTTACTTTTATATAAGGATTACTATAGATTGCTAAAATAATTTCTATAATTTAGATTGACACGATGTTGAAGTGCAAATCTGCAGCAAAGAAGAAATAGTCCAACTCATCATATCATCCACACACACATCTGCACTTCATTTCTGTAATTTTCTATTTTTCTGTATGTATTGTCAGATTCTTGCATTCTGGGCAATTGTAACTCCTGATTTATTAGTTTTTAAAGTTAGTTTATATCTTTGAAGGTAACTAGCTTGAAAAGCAAAATTTTACTACTTGTACAAAATCTTTGTTATTAAAACATCGAGCATTTTTAGTTCTTATTTGTGATTACTTACAGCTTTCTTATGATCTCAAATAGGAATTTCACAGTAATTCATATCTTTGTTGAACTGAACTATTTTGATCAAAACTTCTCTATGAAAGAATAATTTAAACCGTAAATTCTTCCATTCTGTGTTATACTGTACACTACTGTACCTTATTATTCTATTATATTACGCTTATAAAAGTACCTAATAAAAGGCTAGATATTATACCTAGCGAAAACTGATAAATTTGAATACGCTTAAATTCTTTGGATTTGTGATTTTTAATTTTTGTTTTATAAAATACACTTTAAAGGGCATATTTTTATTGGATTACACTGTACCTTAAATTCATTAAGACTGTTAGAAAATTATATTTTGATACTAAATTGACAGTAATAAAAATATAAAAAAATTCTTTTTTGTACTATGTAATTTATGCAATCTTATATTAAATACATTTTGACTCTACTAGTATGTTATTTATTTTGTAATAGTTTTTTAATTCAACTGTAACCGAAAATTGACCTTACCGATAGGTGTAAAAGTTTTATGACGAGAATTTATAAACAATGATGATAACCTCCATAAGTAGCGAAGCCCATAAAATATGAATGCAGCGTGGCTTCATTTTTCAGTATATTGAAAATGTTCAGTATTTGTAAATTTGGGATTCCGTATTTTAAGTAAATACTGAACGTTCAGTATTTGGAAATTTTGCTTAAATAAGATGGCTTTTCAAGTAGTTGATGTCAAATTTTTTCTGCGCTTCGCGCCTTACTTTACTTTCTTTTATGTTTAACAGTATTTTTTTCAGATATTTTGTCTAATTTTGATTTGGCTTCCAGGTGGATTCTGGACAGGTAAAAAACAAATAAAGTTAGAACAAAAGTTACTACTTTGATGGTATGAACTGATTTGAAAATTTTGGATCAGAGTCCAGGTACTGCAGCCCTCCAGGTAGATCCTGGAGAAGTAAAAATATTTTACTTTTTGACTATCCACGAATGAGAGCAAGTGATTCTAACAGGCTGGCCACAAACCTGCTATTTCCACTATTTTTGCATGCTATGCATACTATTCCAAAAAATTATGCTATTTCCACTTTTGTCCAAAACTGCATACTATTTCCACTATTTTCCAAAAACTGCATACCTACTATTTGCCACAATTTATTTATATGTGAGATAAATCTTCAATTTTTAGGTAATTAAAATTAACTGATTTTTTTAGATCATGAAAAGAAAGCGAAGTATCGGGTTTTATCGCATTTTCACAGTATCTTTTATCCTATTTGTAGCCCCTGCGGGGGGCTCTAACACTTAGGGGCAATCATTATCACTTACCTAACCTAAAATAAGTTATCAAATGCTACTGTGAAAATACGGCAAACTCGCTACTTTGTTTTCAACTTTTTTAGAAATGTTTCCAGAAGAAAGTAGTTCTTCAGATTGTTGTACCTTTTTTGAAAGTTATTGGTATTTCCACATTCAATGTAAAGATATCTTCTTTTAAATTTTAATAATTAAATACTTTTATAATTAAATGATCCTATAGGTAACTGAGGTTTATGATCTCTAAACTAATATAAATCCTCTGTTTTTAGGTCCTTTTTCACATAACAATTTTAAACGGCTGTAATTTTGAAGCTAGAAGACCAATTTTTTCAGAAAATGCTTTTGTGTGTGTAAATTTTATGTTAGGAGTCTCAAGACATAAATTTCAGCAGCGGAAGCTGTACTTAGCAGCTGCCAGCCGGGGCTCGGCAGGAAAACGACGGTGGATATTTATGAAATTTTAATACCTACCTCATGTGGACATGTTGGAAAAGATTAAGTTTAAAATTAAAAGTCAAAAATTTCGGTCAAAGGATCCTTTTAAACATTCTGGAAACCTGGAGGATCAGGACGTGCAGGATCAAACCTGGAACCTTAAATTGTTGCCTAATTATACATATATATATATATTTTAGTATTTTGGTAACATAAAATGCTTTCTTAAACTCAAATATTTTTACTCTTTACCTGAATGATCCTGCCAGGTTTGCTGGCATCCTGTGCCCGCTAGGAATAAGATATTTTTAAAATCTTATTCTCACTTAAGTGTCATACCCAAACCCATTATTTAAGTCACTAGTTGCCTGTTAGATCAAGGGGGGGGGGGGTTCTCAGGAACCAAATTTATGAACCTTGCAGATTTTTTGGACTTAAGCTTTTATGGGTAAATTAACATTTAGTTAGATGTCACCCCACTTCCACTCCCCCTAGCCCCGCGGGGGTTAAAAAAAAGCCTTTAAATGAACCTAACCTTAACTATCTCATAAACCATTTGATCATGAGAGCAGATTTTTTTGGACTTAAGCTATCAGAGGTATAGTTTAAGCAAGAAGCAACTCAAGCAACCTCAGTTTTCTCTAAAACCACTTAATAAACCGTGCAGATATTTTGGACTTAAGCTTTTATTAGTGCAGACCAACTTTTAGTTTAAAAGTCATTCTCCCCCCTAGCCCTCCGGGGCTCAATAAGACCCCAAAATGAACCTGACCTTAATTATCCCTAACCATTTAATCATAAAAGCATATTTTTTTCAATTTAAGTTATCAGAGGCATGAGTTATAATTTTAGGAAGAAGCAACACCTTAGCCACAATCCCCCTAGCACTCTGGGACTTTATGAAACCCTAAAAATTGACCAAACCTTTTTTTCTCTTGGATCACATTTGAACCGTGCAGATATTTTTTAACTTAAACAATGTGTATAAAATAACTTTTAAGTTTAGAAGTCATTCCCCCTGACCCCCCCCCCCCCTATGCCTCCAGCCTTTTAGGGCTTTTTAAAACCCTAAAAATGATCTGGAATCCCTTAATTTACCAACTTTATCAACCAACTTTTAGCCTAGAAGTCAATTTGATGCCCCCTCCCTCCTAGCCCTCCGTGGCTCAAAAAGACCTTAAGATTAACCTAACCATAGTTAGGTATCTCTTTAACCATTCGATCATCAGAGCATTTTTTTTTTGGACTAAAGCTGTCTGAGGCATGAGCTATAGTTTATGCAAGAATCAACACCTGAAGACCCCCCTTCCTCCCCTGCCTGCATTTTAAGTCATTAAGTTGATTTTAAATGCACATTATTGTGTTTAAAATGCATGCTATTTAATACTATTTTGTTTTAAATGCATGCTATTTCATACTATTTTATGGAATTTGTACATACTATTGCATACTATTCACTTTTTTTCTGCATACTATTTTATGCTATTTTGAAAAAAAAGTCTGTGGCCACCCTGTTCTAAGCACCTTCCAGCATTGATTCTAAATGTTTTTTTTTGTTGAATATACTAGGGTAATGTTTTCAGCAAGGTTTTATATGAAAATAACTTTGAAATGTTAAGCATTTTTGGACGAAATATCATCAATTGTTTTATTGAGTTCAAACTGTTATGAAATAAGAGCAGGGTGTCGGAGCCGTATAATTTTGATGCGGCTTCGCGGAGCCGTATATGGAAATCCGGCTCCTACCTTAAAATTAATATATCATTTTTATTCATTATTGAATTTGATAAAATAAAATAAATAATATAAAATATTTTGCTTTTATTTGATCAAAGCTATATAAAAGTAGAAGGATGTGTGTCTATTTGTTAAGTAACGATAGTTTTTCAGTTTATTATATGGAAATAGACCGTTGCCAGATTGTAATATTACTTTTAAAAATAATTTTTAGTTAGTCTGGAGCCGGAGCCGTTTTTAACAAAAAATACGGCTCCGACTCCACCAAAAATGTTGCTGCTCCCGGCTCCGAAACCTTGCATAAAATTAAACTTTTTCACTGAAAAATGTTATCTAATAAAAAGGGATGGTACCTTGTACACAGTGCGTTTGAAGGTGCTTTGACTTTTGTGGCAGAACCTAAATTGGGACTTATTGCATTTCATTACTCTAGGTTAGGTAACTTGTTTAACTTTTCAATAAAATTTAAAATGCAGCCGTTTTTGAGAAAATTAGATTTAAAAATTTCAAGTTCAATTTTCATCCACTAGGAGTTACCGCATAATCATGACAAGAAAAGATGTCCCAATTTAGGTTCTGACACAAAAGTCAAAGCACCTTCATACGTACTGTGTGTAATGTTGTAAACAGTTTTATCACTGTACTTCCGTAATTTACAGCATTTGATTATGTTTTGGCGTGTTATTTAAGAGGGGGGGCGGATGTGCCACTTTTTGAAACCAAAAGTAAAACGGGCATGATCTCAGCCCATAAAAGAGTTACAGCTCTAAAATTCGGCACAGCAGTTTCTTTTGTGGAGAACAATATGGAACTGTGAAGAAACGGCGGCGGAACCGCCGCTCCCGCCGAATTTATAAAAATTATGAGAGAAAATATTTAATCTCAGATGATTGAGAACTGTCTAATTTGGCGAAAAAAAGCAAACAAAATTTCGGCAGGAAACAGCGGTTTTAGGTGGGAGCGGTGATTCCGCCGCCGTTACTTCACAGTTCCATATTGTTCTCCTAAAAAGCAACTGCTGTGCCTAATTTTAGAGCTGTAACTCTTTAATGGAATGAGATCATGCACGTTTTACTTTTGGTTTCCAAAAGTGGCACATCCGCGCGCCTCCCCCCTTTGAATTTTTAAAATCAATAAAACAATTGGTGATAATTCGTTAAAAATGCGTAACATTTCAAGTTTTGTTAATAGAAAACCATGGTGAAACTTAAATTTTACCATTAAAGTTAGAATAAAACGTATCTAACAAAAGTTGATATTTTATGGATGGTGTACACTAATTTGAAGAAAATTTTGAAATCTGGCTCCATTTTAGGTACTGCAGGCCTCCAGGTTGATTCTGGACAGGTAAAAATAAAACTTCGAGTTACAAGAAAATTTATTTATTAAAAGTTTCTACTTTATGGATGGTAAGAACTAATTAAAAGAAATTTTTTAAATTGGGCTTCAGGTTCAGGTACTGCAGGCCTCCAGGTAGATCCTTGACAGGTAAAAACTGGAAATTTTTACTATTTAAGTTATTTTACAAAAGTTGCTATTTTATGGATGGTATGAACTAATTTGATGACAATTTTGAAATCGGACTCTAGGTTCAGGTACTGCAGGTCTCCAGGTTGATTCTATCTCATTTTCTGCTTAATTGGCACAAGAAAATCTAAGAGATAAAACTAAAAGATCTTTAAAATATCCTCCTAGTTATAAGGCTATGATAGATTTAAAATTTTGCAATGAGGAATCATATTTTAAAAATATTCAGTATTTGTATTTTTTTGTTCAGTATTTCAGTATTTTTTCTTATTTTAGGATTCAGTATTTCATTTTTTTTGTTCAGTATCAGTATTTTTTTGGTTATGGCCAGTGGCCACGCAGTGAATGGATAACTGAAGAAACTTAAATATAGACGAGTGTCATAAAAAAAATTTAAACTTGATAATTTCGAAAACTTAAAAAACCCAGGAATCTATGTATCTAGCACCACAATTATTAGACAAATCTTGATGATACTATTTCAACTAAATAGAAAATTTGTGGAGTTTAACTTCTTTAATCCGTGAAAATTTCATCTGTCTATCTTGAAAGGAGTAAATTAAATAAAGTAAACTTGATTACAAAAATTCCATTTCGTTCTGAACGTAGTATGATATGTCTTTTGATGTGTTAAGATAGATATCTGGCCTATGTGTATACATTTATTAGTAGCTACTCTATAATTCCAAATGTCCATAATTAATGAATTGGGGAAATTGTGATTTTCTTGGCTCTTATTCAAGATCGACAGCTGAAATTTTTCGTGAAGATTAGTATGCTATATGCCCATATAATCTGTACATTGTTTTGTCCATCTGTCAGTTATTTGGAGTGCTAGATTGATTCCTAGATTTTAAAGTTTTCTTGAATTTTCGCAACTCCTTTTCAAGATGGGCTGAAATTTTCAGGGATTAATTTATTTTACATTCTACATATTTTCAATAAGTTTCATTACGATTTGTTTATTAATTGCATTGCTAGATCGATTTCTAGATTTTTAAGGTTGCGTGATTTCTCTATTTTATCAAGTTTAATGATTATTGTATGACATTGCTCTATAGTATATTTTTTCCAGATATCCATTCATAATTTATGAGCTTCGCTACTTATGGATGTTGTCATCCTTGTTTGAAAAATGGTTTGCTAGGATTTCTTCCAAGTTTGACGGATTATGGGGCCAGTTTGACCATCTAGATCTCTTGTTACTAACACTAATCAGTCATGTTTCTGTTTATTGGGTAAAAACGGTTATTTTGGGAATTAGCCTAGTTATCTAACCATGTATTAACGACACCATACTTTTCCGCCATTCTTATCAAGCATTGCTATCATACTGAAATACAAACATAAATTTTATAAGACCAAAACTAAAACCTCATCTGGAAAGGATAATATGCATGAAATACAAATGATACAGGGTGTTTCAAGAGAAATGTCTTTTTTAAAAGCTTGATTATGCATAGAAAATAAAAGAATTATATGAAATGCTTTATATATTTAGAAAACCTGTTCTAATCCATTTATGTTTTAAATATTTAATAACGATTATTTCAACAAAATATGCCGTAAAAACCGGTTTTTCCAAAGGCCTTATTTTTGAAGATTTATGGATTTAAAGGTTTTGGAAAAAATGCACACATTTTTAAAATTCGAATTGCACAGCTTGTATTAACCCATTAGTGCCGAACCGGGTTTTAAAGCCTTGTTCCAGAAAATCACAAAAATAACTGGTTTCCAGCTTCATAATTGCATCATTCTCAGTATGAATCCCACCTCTACTACCCTGGTTTTCATTTTCCCCTGGAGCAGGCAGTTTTGCTTACTTCCGTTTGCTGGTATAGCTCAACAAAATTTGAAAACTACGAAAATTTTGGTGGATTCAAAATACCCCTTCTAACTTTTTTGTTTTTATAGTAAAGTTGCTGATTTTTTTTCGTGAAATCTAAAGTTTATTGACAAGTACATCTATTTGTGAATTCGTTTTATTCAAATTATTATTTTTTATATGATATTTTTATCGTTTTTTTACGCCCTATTATGACCCGGTTCGGCATGGCCATAAATGCCCGACAGTTTTAAAACCTGGCTCGGCTTTGGTTTTATTACCTGGTTTTAACTTTTCAACCATTAAATATTTGTTTATGATTTATTATTCTTGAGCCACCCTAATAAGTATACCCTAGTAATCTATATATGTGTCCTCCAATTTTTTTATGCTCTTTTTCTGATATGTATCACCCAATTTTTATATGTTCTTTTTTTGTAGTGTGTGTGTTTTAATACTTCGACAAACAGGCTTTTTTAACCGAAAAGGGTGGTACCTATAGCCAAAACACTAAATGTGATATAAATCGTTTCGTATATTACTTGTAGCTCTATAGATTACATGAGGTTATGTAGTTTTCAATTACGGATCGTATGGTAGTATTAGAAACTGTTCATCTCACTTTGGACGTTCAAAAATTACATTTTTCATTTTTTTGTCGAAAAAACCGGGTTTTTACTACAAAACCAGGTATTAATACTGAGGGAAACTGCCAAAAACGGGTCTAAATGCCTGTTGGGCATTTATGGCCATGCCGAACCGGGTTTTTTTTGCAACTTCCTGTGAACGCCACTAGAGCATAACAAAAAATTTGGAATTCTGTTTTGACCATTATAAAGCTTACCTAAGATTTTCAGCTCGGTCGGCCCATAAAAGTGGCGCTCGGCACTAATGGGTTAATAGTAGAAAAATGTTATGCATACCGTTAGAATTGTCATAAGCTCAAGTTTTTGGAAATATGAGGACCATTCTTGTGCTATGTATATATAGTATAGGGGCTAAATGGTAAAATGATCCAACTCAATTTAAACTTTCATACTTTTTCTCATATTTTTCAACGTAGCTCCTAAACTTCAAATAGCACAAAAATAGTACTTATATTTCCAAAAATAAAGTTAATGACGATTCTAACAGTATGCATAACATTTTTCTACCATTAATACAAGCCGCGCAATTTGAATTTTAAAAATGTGTATATTTTTTCCTCAACCTTTTAACCAAAAAATCTTCAAAATAAGGACTTTGGAAAAACTGGTTTTTACGGCATATTTTGTTGAAATAATCGTTTTAAATATTCAAAACATAAATGGACCAGAACAGGTTTTCTAAATATATAAAGCATTTCATATAATTCTTTTATTTTCTATGCATAATTAAGTTTTTTAAAAAGACATTTCTCTTGAAACACCCTGTATAAATGCAGATGACATGGGCAACCAGTTGGCACCACCTTCAGTTCCCCATCATCATCATCATCATCATCATCGGGCTTCCAGCTCCGTCAGAGCTCCGCCTCCTTCAGTTCCTCAGAAGCGTGATACTCTCAAGTCTTCAGACACCGGTGATTGTCATCTTGGAGACCTGTACAAGATGTTGCATAATCTGTTGGGTAGCAAACCAAATGAGAGGCCGCTCATTCAGGAGGAAGAGGCAGAAGATCCAAAGGTTTGTCAGCATATTGTGTACTCTATAATTTACCCTGTATTATGTCGGACTCAAAGCTCGAATGGTTAGATAAGGGAATACATAATAGCTTTTTGTTAGATTTAGGGAAAATAGACTTACCAAGGATTATTCATGCAAAATTTCAGATCAAAATTCGAATTCTAAATGCCATTTAAACTGTTTAACCTATTTTTAAAACGTATATAAAAAATATATACTATGACACCAGTAGAATCAGACTGCAGAGCCTAAATTTGAATTAAGTCCCCAATAAACTTTTTTGGGGGGATTTAAATATTAATTTTTACTGTTGCCGTGGTCATTTTGACCAGAGCAAAAGGTCTTTTTTTATTTGGCTAAAATTCATAGCTTTTAGAGTGTTTTGCTTCATAAATATTGTATTCTGGTATAGAGTAAAATTAGGCCTTATGATTTTACTATAAAAATTCACCAAAAAGTTAATTCTTTATAATATATCAATGAATTAACATTAGCATGTTTGTGTTCTATCACTTATTTAATCATTTAATTTAATATAACATAAAAAATGGCTTTAAAGGGTTAAATGACAACAAATGTTTATGCAATACAACAAATTTATTTTTGTCACATATACAAATGTGATATAAAATAAGATTATTCAAACTTATTTTTTAAAATAATTTTAAAAAGTATGTATCTTTTATGTGTATGGTTTTCATTCTTTTCATTTTAATTAAATAAAAATTATTTAACTACATTGGAAATAAGTCACTTTGTGAAAACACTCTTTTTTTATTGTATCAATATAAAGTGAATCATATAAAAATGTTCTGTAAGCCACAATATTACCCGAAGTAAAAAAAGAGCTTTTGCTCCGGTCAAAATGACTACAGCAACACTAAAAATTAATTTTTAAATCCCCCTAAAAAAGTTTATTGGGGACTTAATTCAAATTTGGGCTCTGCAGTCTGATTCTATAGGTGTCTTAGTATATTTTTGACCCCCCATTCAAAAATAGGTTAAAAACAGTTTAATCATTGATTACGAGATGGTTGCATTAAACCCCCCCCTTAAGGGTATTTATACAAACGTGTATGTGACTGATTTTTTTATTTTATTTTAGTCTCAACCTATTGTATGGGTGTCAAGATGGGTGGATTACAGCGATAAGTACGGATTTGGATACAGTCTCAACGATGACAGCAAGGGTGTTGTCTTCAATGATGTCACTAAGATAGTTCTTTTGGCTGATGGACACAATATTCATTATATTGATTATAAAGGTATAATCAAAATTTATTTTTTTACTCTTGCATTGAAAGCTCCGTAAACTTGTTAGGTACCAAACCTACCAATTTCTAATCCAATTTAATAGCTTTTGTTTTTTTTTCTTATTCTTTAAAAATTATTTTTAAGGTGGCGAGCACTACTATACTTTGACAGAATACCCTGAAGCCATCGAGAAGAAAGTGAAGCTCTTGAATTATTTCAAGGATTACATGAACGAACATTTGCTGAAGGCTGGTGCTGATATGTCGGTAAGTGGATTTTTTAAATTATATTAGTTCCTGGTTTATGATGTATTAGTAAGTTTGGGCTTTCAACTTGTGGAGATTTAACTAAATAATCTTCTACTTATTTAATTCTTAATAAATATTGTTTTGTATTTTTATATTTCTGTTCTAATGTTTAGGTTCAAAATGAATATGTTAATGCCCGTATTCCTTGTCTGAAGACCTGGTTTAGAACCTCCAGGGCTGTGGTTATGCATCTCAGCAATGGTACCATACAGATCAACTTTTTCAAGGTAAGTTCAGCTTTTCTTTCATTGCATGGCTAAAATGAGTCTTGACAAATAAAGAAGGTTGTATCAATGGGTTGATTTTTTTTATTATAAATTTTAAGACTTTGAAGTATTAAGAACTGGGTATGTTAATAAGGTGCGTTCTTTGAGGCACATTATTCGGATGACCAATCGCATCTTATCATAAACATCTTTCCGCGGATATAGAGTGTACAATCATAAGATTAAAACCAGTTTATTTTTAGCCCCGAGGTGCTGAAGGCACTGTCTAAAAAAACTGGTTTTAATCTTATGATAGTACATTTTTATATTCGTAGAAAATGGATATAATACGATGCTAGACATATTTTTTTCGTATGGCTGAGAACCGGTTCCTATCCACCGGATTCGAATGAATACGATAATAGTTATTTATCGTATCTTGTTATAGACAGGTTTCCGAGGAAATTTTAATTTAATTGAGAGGCCGAAGGAAACAAATTTTTCTATTCTAAATTTAACCTATCTTACAAAATCAACACTTCATAATTTATGCCAGGTCATAATTTTTAACACATAACCATTGAAGCTTTTTGTTTAGGATTACACGAAGATTATCCTGTGTCCTCTATTGGGTGCTGTCACCTATATTGACAAGGACAAGAAGAGTAGAACATTTAGATTTGATCTCATCTCTAAGTATGGCTGCACTGTTGATTTGTTGTCTAGGCTCACATATGCCTACGAACAGGTAAACTGTTTTTTCTTCTCTCAATTGACCTATACCTTGAGATCTTTTTACCAATACAGCTATCTTAAGTAAGAGTATGTCTTTATGTTACTTCTATACTTTTGCTGATCAACAGTCCAATCAGTTTTTTTGTGATCCTGTTACTTGAGTACAAGGAAGAGGATCAACATTTTGTAAGTGAATAAATAAAATTGGGTTAGGTATTTTTGTTCTTGGCAATTCTTCCATATAGACTAAGGATTGGCTACACTGTATACAATACAGTGTATAGGAGAATTAAAACGGTTCAGCCATCCTATTACTTTTATATAAGTATTACAATAAATTGCTAAAATAATTTCTATAATTTAGATTGACACGATGTTGAAGTGCAAATCTGCAGCAAAGAAGAAATAGTTTAATTCATCATATCATCCACACACACATCTGCACTTCATTTCTGTAATTTTTCTATGTTTCTGTATGTATTGCCAGATTCTTGCATTCTAGGCAATTGTAACTCCTGATTTAATGGTTTTTAAAGTTAGTTTATATCTTTGAAGGTAACTAGCTTGAAAAGCAAATTTTTACTACTTGTACAATTTCTTTGTTATTAAAACATCGAACATTTTTAGTACTTATTTGTGATTACTTACAGCTTTCTTATGATCTCAAATAGGAATTTCACAGTAATTCATATCTTTGTTGAACTGAACTACTTTGATCAAAACTTCTCTATGAAAGAATAATTTAAACCGTAAATTCTTCCATTCTGTGTTATACTGTACACTACTGTACCTTATTATTCTATTATATTACGCTTATAAAAGTACCTAATAAAAGGCTAGATATTATACCTAGCGAAAACTGATAAATTTGAATACGCTTAAATTCTTTGGATTTGTGATTTTTAATTTTTGTTTTATGAAATACACTTAAAATGGCATATTTTTATTAAATTACACTGTACCTTAAATTCACTTAAGACTGTTAAAAATTATATTTTGATACTAAATTGACAGTAATATAAATATAAAAAATTCTTTTTGTACTATGTAATTTATGCAATCTTATATTAAATACATTTTGACTCGACTAGTATGTTATTTATTTTGTAATAGTTTTTTAATTCAACTGTAACCGAAAATTGACCTTACCGATAGGTGTAAAAGTTTTATGAAGAATTTATAAACAAGGATGATAACCTCCTTAAGTAGCGAAGCCCAAAAAATATAGATACCGGTTATTTAACTATAGAGCAGTTTCTTAAATTAAACTTTAAACTTGATACATCACGAAAACTTATATCAAGAAATCTATCTAGCATCACAATTATTAGACAAATTTTAATGAAACCATTTGGAAAATTTGTAGAAAGTTAAACTTATTTAATCCTTGAAAATTTCATCTGTATCTTAAATAGGAGTAAAGGGGGGGGGGGCGTAATGACATTTATTCGTAATCCGTGAGCAAAATGGTCTTAAAATTTAGCTAGACCCTTCAAACTTGGTATATAAGCCTAGTCCTATAGGTATTACATCTAAATGGCAAAAAAATCCAAAATTTTTTATTTTAAGGTTAGGTTAGGTAAGAAAAACCCTGCGGAAATGGGGTTTTTAGGTTTTTTTTGGTCGATTTTGATGTGGAAACTTACCCTAAATTGTTTTTTTTAGGGTTTTAACTTAAATACACTGTATCTATTCATATGGACATTATTTAAGATGATTCAGCAAGTCGGGGACCGACCCCAGGGGGCTAGGTGGGTGGCCCGCAGGGGTTAAGTGCCTTTTCCCCAATACATATGTTGTGATACATCTAATTATAGGTTTTTTAGGTCAAGGAACTCAAATTCAGAGCTAAAATAAGCATTAGACTAATCTGAAGCTAGCCCCAGCGGGCTAGGTTGGTGGCCTGCAGGGGTTAAGTTCATTTTTTCCAATATATATCATTGTTATATATTAAAATATAGGTTTTTTAGGTCAAGAAACTCAAATTCTGAGCAAAATTAACATTAGACTAACCTGAAGCTAACCCCCCCGGGCTAGGTTGGTTTTCTGCAGGGCTTAAGAGCATTTACATAACCTAACCTATAAACTTACTTATATTTTTACATGTTTTTTCTTGAATAAACTTTGTCTATTAATGAGGACTTTATTTAAGATAATCCAGCAAGTCGGGAACCGACCCCAGCAGGTTAGGTTGGTGGCCCGCAGGGGTTAAGTGCATTTTTCCCAATATATATGTTGTTATACATCTAAATATAAGTTTTTTTTAGGTCAGTTAACTCAAATTTAGAGCTAGAATTAGCATAAGGCTAATCTGAAGCTAGCCCCAGCGGGCTAGGTCGGTGGCCCGCAGGGGTTAAATGCATTATTTTCCAATATATATCTTGTTATATATCAAAATATAGGTTTTTAAGGTCAAGAAACTCAAATTCAGAGCTAAAATAAGCCTAAGTCTTACCTGAAGCTAACCCCCGCGGGCTAGGTAGATCTTCTGCAGGGCTTAAGTGCATTTTACCTAACCTAACCTAGAAACTTACTTATTTTTTTGGTTTTTTCCTTGAATGAACTGTGTCTATGAATGAGGAAATTTTTTTAGATGATCCAGCAAGTTAAGGACCTCCTTGGGTCAGCCTCCTGTATGAAGAATCTTTTAAATGATGGCTTTAGGACTGAACACTGTGTATCTAAGTAAAACCTAGCCCGCCTGGGTCAGTCCCCGACTTGCTAGATCATCTTAAATAATGTTCTCATGAACAGTTTATTCAATTAAAAAAACTTCAAAAAAGTAAGATTCTAGGTTAGGTTTGGTAAATTGCATTTAAGCCTTGCAGGCAACCCACCTAGCCCGCAGGGGCTAGCTTCAGATTAGTCTGATTCAATTATTAGTTCTCAATTTGAATTTCTGGACCTAAAAAACCTATAATTTTATGTATGACAGCACATACTTTTTAAAAATGCACTTTACCCCTGCGGGCCACCCACCTAGCCTGCTGGGGTCGGTCCCCAACTTGCTTGATCATCTTAAATAATGTTCTCATAAATAGACACAGTTTATTCCAGAAAAAACCCTAAAAAAAAAGTAAGGTTCCAGGTTAGGTTAGGTAAAATGCACTTAGGACTTGCAGGCAATCCACCTAGCCCGCTGGGGCTAGCTTCAGATTAGTCTGATCCTTTTATTAGCTGTAAATTTGAGTTTCTTGACCTAAAAAACCTATAATTTGATGTATGATAATAAATACTTTTTCTAAAAAATGCATTTAACCCCTACGGGCCACCCACCTAGCCCGCTGGGGTCAGTCTTCAACTTGCTTGATCATCTGAAATTAAACTATGATCCACATGAATGGACAGTTTATTTGAGAAACAAAACCTAAAAAAAATAATATTAAATGTAAGTTTTTAGGTTAGGTTAGGTAAAATGTACTTAAGCCCTGTTGGCAACCCACCTAGCCCGCTGGTGTTAGCTTCAGATTAGTCTAATGCTTATTTCAGCTCTGAATTTGAGTTCTTTGACCTAAAAAAAACCTATAATTGGTTGTATCTCAATGCACTTAACCCCTGCAGGCCACCCACCTAGCCTGCTGGGGTTAGCTTCAGATTATTCTAATGCTTATTTTAGCTCTGAATTTGAGTTCTTGACCTTAAAAACCTATATTTTGATATATCACAAGATGTATTTTGGAAAATAATGCACTTAACCCCTGCAGGCCACCGACCTAGCCCGCTGGGGCTAACTTCAGATTAGTCGGTCCTCGACTTGCTGGATCATTTTAAATAAAGTTATCATTAATAGACACAGTTTATTCAAGAAAAAAAACCTGTAAAAATATAAGTAAGTTTCTAGGTTAGGTTAGGTAAATGCTCTTAAGCCCTGCAGAAAACCAACCTAGCCCGGGGGGGTTAGCTCCAGGTTAGTCTAATGGTAATTTTCGCTCAGAATTTAAGTTTCTTGACCTAAAAAACCTATATTTTGATATATAACAAGATATATATTGGAAAAAATTCACTTAACCCCCGCGGGCCACCAACCTAGCCCGCTGGGGTCAGTCTTCAACTTGCTTGATCATCTGAAATTATACTATGATCCACATGAATGGACAGTTTATTTGAGAAACAAAACCTAAAAAAAATAATATTAAATGTAAGTTTCTAGTTTAGGTTAGGTAAATGCTCTTAAGCCCTGCAGAAAACCAACCTAGCCCGGGGGGGTTAGCTTCAGGTTAGTCTAATGCTAATTTTCGCTTAGAATTTGAGTTTATTAACCTAAAAAACCTATATTTTGATATATAACATGATATATATTGGGAAAAATGCACTTAACCCCTGCGGGCCACCAACCTAGCCCGCTGGGGCTAGCTTCAGATTAGTCTAATGCTTATTTTAGCTCTAAATTTGAGTTCCTTGACCTTAAAAACCTATAATTAGATGTATTACAACATATGTATTGGGAAAAAGGCACTTAACCCCTGCGGGCCACCCACCTAGCCCCCTGGGGTCGGTCCCCGACTTGCTGAATCATCTTAAATAAAGTCCATATGAATAGATACAGTGTATTTAAGTTAAAATCCTAAGAAAAAACAATTTAAGTTAAGTGTCCACATCAAAATAGACCAAAAAAAGCCTAAAAACCCCATTTCCGCAGGGTTTTTCTTACCTAACCTAACCTTAAAATAAAAATTTTTGGATTTTTTTGCCATTTAGATGTAATACCTATAGGACTAGGCTTATATACCAAGTTTGAAGGGTCTAGCTAAATTTTAAGACCATTTTGCTCACGGATTACGAATAAATGTCATTACGCCCCCCCCCCTTAAATCAAGAAAACTTGATAACCCAAAATTCGTGTACATTTTGGACGTCTTACGATATGTGTTGGTGTGTTATATGTACGTTGTACAATACATTTATTTGAAAGTTGGTTTGCTAGGGTGTCTTCAGGGACAAGGGAATTGTATTCTGACTAACAATTCTAAAGGAAAATTTCCCCTCAACCTCCTTACCCACCCCTCTTCACTTACATGAATAAATAAATAAAATATACTTCCACAGTTCTTTAAAAGGGGTCATCTCAAAAAACGCCTATCTCAGAAAACGCCTATCTCAAAAAACGCCCATCTCAGAAAACGCCTATCTCAAAAAACGCCCATCTCAGAAAACGCCTATCTCAAAAAACGCCTTTTTCATAAAATGCCCACTATATTTTTAAAAATAAAGCCTAATTTATTAATAGTATTCTAAAGAATAATATAATACTTGTCATTCATGATCTCTTTTTTAAAACACAAATAAATAGTTACCAAATAAACCATTTTAAAAACTATGTACAAAGATGGATAAAATGGTAAACTAAAGAGTAGCTGCTATATTTAGAGAAAAGGGGTAGTTTAAATAAATGGGAGAAAATTATTTGAGGGAGAACTCATTGAAGGAAAGAGAATAAGAATAAGAAGGAATATAGGGATAAGACATCAAAATAACCTCACCCTATTTTTCCCCCAAAATTTATCAACTATGGAAAGTAGAACCTAAAAAAAATGTTAAATTGCTTTATAATTTATAATAATTAGGTATTCTAAACTATAATTTTTTATTTTGAGGAACAGCTATCTAATTCTGAGTTTAAAGCATATCATACTCAATAAATATTTTGTATTTATTTGTGCATTTTAATAGCTATCTAATTCTAAGTTTAAAGCATATCATACTCAATAAATATTTTGTATATTATTTGTGCATTTTAACATTAATCTAAAATTTCTTTCAAGCATAATAAAAACTAAAACATAATTTTGTGTTTTCCAAACTATTTATCCCTTCCTTACACCCTACCCAAATTTCACAACCCCATTTTGAAATTCACCCAACCAAAATTCCACAAATATCTTTATAATTATCTCTTAACAAATTTACTAGGTTTAGTCATATTTACAACATTTCAACCTGATATTCTGTTAATTCAAGATATTAGTTCAAATAATAAAGAAAATAAATAAAAGCTCATAGTTGTTCATCTTATTGTAATAACTGTAAAGTAAACTGGGTTGTTTGCAGTAGATATATGAAAAAAAAATAAAAAATTAAAGATGAATTAACTAGGTAAAAGTTTTTGATATTCAATTGTGATCAATTTTCAAAAAGCAAACCTTTTGTATGTTGTTACTCAAAAGGCTTACAAAAATAAAAAGTGCCCAAGGAATGTACAAAAGTAACATTATACTTCAGGGATAGATATTTCAATAAGAAGATTTATAATGTACATATTGTATAATATTCACAATACCTTCTTAGACTTACATGTTTCACTACAAGATAATTTTTAAGAATGTAGTAGGCATTTTATGAAAAAGGCGTTTTTTGAGATAGGCGAATTCTGAGATGGGCGTTTTTTGAGATAGGCGTTTTCTGAGATGGGCGTTTTTTGAGTATAGCCTTTAAAAGGTTACGTGAAAATTTCTATAATTGGTTGTAGACTGGCTACCCCTGGGATTTCTTGATGTTTGACAGATCATGGGGCCAGTTTGATCATCTAGATCTCTTGTTGCTAACACTGTTATCAGTCATGTTTTATCCTATCTGGTTATTAAAAATGGCCTAATATGCTTGTTAATGACTTATTTAGCTGTTCAAATTTTCTGCTGTTTAATTGGAATCACTCGGGACAGATAAACATACAATTGATTACCCACTTTTTCCCTAATTTCCGAAGTTGTACGACAGATAACACAACTATTGCAAAAACTATTTTCAGCTACTCCGGTCCTTTTTTAATTGTGAACTCCATTTAATAAAACGTAAAAATAGCTAAACTTGTGAAAACTAAGCGATTTATACAATCAAAATTTTAATTAAATTTTGATTTGTTTTTGAAGTTTGAAGCATTTTTAAGCTAGTAGTAAATATTGAGATAGGATGAAGATGATACGTACAAAATCGGAAACTAAGATTCAGCTGGTCTCGGGACATAATAATAAAATGAAGGATAACCCTATAAGCTTGAACTTGAGTTTACTGATAATGATCATGTTATTGTTGATAACTCTGGTTATGTTGTTGTTGATAACATTACTGATTATAATCTTAAGTAGCAATAACTTTGTCTTCCTTCCCATAAATTATCCTTATTTGAGAAAATTTAGAAAAGGATCTTAAGACAGTTGACGAAAGATTGATGACAAATAAAATTACCCCTTCTGTATAATATATTAATGAAAAGTTTTAATATTGCTTGATTGAACCAGTCAATGAAGATTGAATTAAAAGACCAAAGTTTTTAGGTAGGTTAACTAATTAATAAATCTTCGGAAATAGGCAAGTATCCTTTTCCTCCCTGATATTAGTCCAAATCATTGAGTAACCATTGCTACATTATCAAAAATAAAGCTTTTCTAGAATTTTGGTCGGTCCGTAACGGATAGCTCTTTCATTAATTTAGACATGTTAGAATTTCCCTAGCGATTTCAAACTAGAACAGTTCGGTACGATTTTGCTTTTATGGATGTTGTCATCCTTGTTTATCTATAAAATTTGCTTCATTCTATTCTATACCTATTTTTTATAAAACGGCTTGCTTTATTGCATCAAGATCCATGACAGATCTATATAGGAAATAAACGTCTATATCTGAGCTCGAGTCTTCCAATAGTAGAGTGTTTAATACTCATAGTGCTCCAAAAATCCATAATAAACTCTCACTGACCAGAACTATAAGACCCATTATTTTACTCTATAAAGAATAAATTCTTTTTTAAAATTTCATGTTGCTATTTGAATTATACTAAAGTATTAAATTTCTATTCATAAAATAGAAAATTTAAATGTATAAAATAGCAAATCATAGAGAACTTAGTTTTAGAATAATTTGATACTAGCGCTGCGCTGTAATGTGTTCAGATATTAAACTAAGATTTAACATTTAACTAAATATTTTAACCCCTTGAGGACGGTAATTTGAAACGAAAAAAATACTAGGACCCTAAAATATTTTAAAGAAAGAGAGACAAAATTATAAATACGGTTTTAAATGAAAAATAATGAAATTTAAAAAAGATGGAAGGAAAGGGAAGTGAGAGAGAGAGGGACATATAATCTCCAAACATGATGAAAAACGAAACTAAAGTCGTAGTATCTTTAAAAAATCTTTAAGTGTAGTAACTTTTTTGTAGTTGGGTTGATATTCAGTGATTGGACAATGGAAGAAAAAGATTAATATTCAGAGATAGGCCAATGGAAGAAAAAGATTAAGATTCAAAGATAGGCCAATGGAAGAAAAAGATTAAGATTTAATCTAGCCAATAGCGTGATAATTTTAGAACGCCACCTCTAGTTGAAGATATGATTGAACACTATTTCTTTGTGTTAAATGAGTTAATAATGAACAAAGGGTATATAATAAGTATCAACTGCCCACTCTCGTACTCACCGATGACTAATAATAAAAATGGATATAAAATATACGTGGATATTATGACAGGTAACAGTTGTCGTCAATTTTGGTTGCTAACTTGGAACCAATTTATTAGTACGATTATCCAGAAGGAGGGGATTGGATGTATCGTTATTTTAGCCTGCTGTTTTAAAGAATATGAAAATCTGGTGTTACATCCAGGTAAAAATGTATCCATTTTCATGAATTAAAATATATTCATCACATTCTTCAAAGAACAGTCTTGATTTAAGTTTTGTTTTTAAAGTTAAGGATATCCAGAGATATATGTGGATAAGACAATGGCCGATAAATTCATGTACATCTCCAATGATAATACAGAAAGCTACCCCTTTGGATGAAAAGTGGTTAAAACGTTTGGACATTCAACTTAATGAACCAAATCAATGAAAATTTAATAAGAGTCCTCAAAGCTTTGAGGCAACGATTAAGAAGTAGTGTCATAAAACTTTGGGGACTAATCTTATACGGAATTGTTTTATAATTATAAGAATTGTAAGTTATTATCACAGTAATAGCCTGTCCTCTCCTGATAATGCAATTTATTTGTATAACATTAATGTTATACTTCTTTGTCAATAATATGAAGTGTAATTTTTGTATTCTTGGACAAAATTGTCATTGATTGACATTTTTACATCATACTTATAACAAAAATGTGTTCAGATTGGTCCAATTACTGGATTGATCATCTAGACTTTCTACGTTTATTATTTTAATGTTTTTCTTGTTTTTTTAGGCAATATAAATGATGTATTGAGAATGGTTTTAAGAGAATGAAATTTAGAAAAGGATGCAATCAAATAATCCATATGAAGTAGTAAGGTTTGTTTTGTATGAAGCTAAAGATACTGGTTTGTATTGGTTTTATTTTTCAGGAAAGCTTCATAAATGTCTAGAATAGTTTATGCTATTTTCCAAAACTCATCCACCCTCCCCTATAATCCTTTACAAAGTAGTAAAGTTTTTTTTGTCTGAGGCTTAAGATTTCTGTAACAAATGAATATTTTTTATCTTAGATTTAGGCCAGGAGATGGTTTTACTTTTAGGCCATTTTAATTTATGCTAGGGAAGCAGTACTAGTCACTATTTTAAAAGTAGAGATATTGTGATTTTTTTCAACTTTTAAAATGAATAATTTTTAACTACCCAACTAAGAATATCAGCCTAGCTAGACTTGACTACTAGAATATTAAAGTTGATGTAAGAAGTTTAATTACACAACATCTCAGGATAAGATAATTAAAACTTTGTCATTTGTTCAGAATAGACATACGATGTATACAATACATATTGGTAGCTGGATGTATGTATGTATGTGAATTCAGTAAGCTATTCAAGACGGTTGGTATACATTTTTCAGGGTAGCTTTGCCATAAATGCCATATAGGTTTAAAAATTTCTTTAAATAAATGAAAAATTCTCTTTAATTTCAAATAGGAATAATGTGTAATGATTGTGTCAGACTTACTTTGTGACATGGACGTCCAAGCCTTTTTTTGTTGGGGTAAATGACAGATTTCAAAGGTGGGAAAAAAGTAATCTTATGCATTTTGAGAGAAAAAATTGAGGGAGTTAAAATCAGGGTTTTCAAAGTTTGGGCAGGGGTAATACTAATCACCCCTTTACTTGGACGTCTTACTTAATGAAGTAACATCACAAGTTCAAAATAAATGTAATTAGAGGCTTATTGTGTCACATCCCCTTCAGGATATATTACTAAAATGAACGATGATTAAAACAAAGCTTTTCTAAATAGTAAAAAGAAGAACGTAACTGTCAAAAAGCTTACTTCAGATACATGATAAGATAAAGTAAAATTTAGTCTTTTTGTGTGATTGATCTAACACTAATCAGTCTAATATTATTTTATTAAATGTCTGCAAAACCCATTGGTCATAAACTAAAGAACAACAATTTGGCACACAATCTTTAGAAATAGATTAATTCTTTTTGTTAAGTCAATCTTTTTTTAGATGGATTGACTTGCTTTTAAATTTAGCCCAGACATAGAATTGTTCATTTGTTTGCTAAAGATTTTAGTGGCTTGCACTAAATTTCAACTCTAGTGGATTAAAGCAATGGATTTATTATTACTGGAAATAGTATTTATCTCGCACTTTTAATAGAAGAAATAAACTTTTAAACAGGCGCTAGCAGGGGTCTGCGAGAGCCTGAATATACAGTTTCCAAATTGAACTGCATAAGCCTCATACAACTATAGACTTTTATATTATGAAAATAAAAAATGCACTAATCTAGGTAATGATTTCATAATGTTAATCAATATTAATATTTTTGGGTGCAAACCATGCTTCTAACTATTTGTTTAGATTAAATCCAGATATGTGTCCAAAAAGTTGTCAGAAAAAAGATAAAACCTTATTTGGAAGAATGAGCCACAAGCCATCACCCCTCATCAGTCTACGTTTTCCCCATGTCTATCCAAAAAGATAAGTTTTCTATGTTTGGTTATTTATGATCAGATTTGTGATGTTGCGAATCAAATTAATAAAAAATGGTATTAATTTAGATTATTTTTAAGTTGGTTTCAATTATTTAAAATGATTGATCTTTTTATGAGAATATCAATTTTCAAATTATACACTTCCAAAAATCACATTATGGGTTACATTTATTTATATTTATTCAGTTCCTTCATATCAAACTAGCGGTGGTGGCCCTAGAACCTAGGAGCCCTGTATTATAAAAGGAAGGAAAGGGCAGAAAAATAGCCTAAAACTATCCTGGGTTATATTTGAAGCTTCCCTTAAATGGAAAACTTAAGCGGTTCAAGATCAAGATAAAGAAATAATAAATCCATTGACACGATTTATGAATTTATTTTCTGTCACCACTCTAAAAACCCAAAATCTTTATTTTTTCTATAAATTGACCTGAAGGAGGCGTAAAAATAGACTGATGGGGGTGGAGGGGGAGGTAGGTTTATGATATAATGACATGTAAGATTTGTATTGTATGATGTCTCAATGATATTATAGTGCCCAAACATGCCCGTGGGCTCAGAGTCATAAGGTTCCCATATCAAACAGTTAAAAATTCTTTAAAAAACGTAAAATCGCCTTTAAGAGGCGATTCTTCGTATGTTTTAAATGGATTTTGATAGGTTATTTTAGGTTAGGTTAGGTTATATTGGGTTGGGCAATTGGCCCCGCAGTGTTAGAGCCCCCCCCCCCCCCCTGGGGGCTAGAAATAGGAGAAAAGCTACTGTGAAAAAACGAAGTAGCGTTGCCACGAAAGGAACTATACCCAATATTTTTATTTATTTATTTTATATGCATTTATTTAACTTGCTTGGGTCAATACAAAACACTAACAGAATGATTGTCTGTCTATCTGATTCTGAAGATTAAGCTCTCGCTTACCGCTTAATTGACATGGTTCTCCTCTTCAATAAAGCATCTTAAATGTCTAGAGATTTACTATTCGTCACCCTAAGAGGAGAAATCGTTCCTTGATTTTTTACGTTTAAAACTAAAATTGAAAGTAAATCCTATTATATAAACTATCAACTAATATATAGAGTAGCGTCACTGAAATTTATTAGGTTTATCATTTTGTCAGGACACTTTAATCATAAATGTGAATACCTTTTATGGATTGTTGGACCGAGGACATCAAAAACGATCAAAACCAGCCCCCTTAAACATTGTATTCAAACATCATACTTTTTGCTGTTGAAAAACTTTTAAATATTTACAGCTTCTCCGTCTGTATGCCCGAACGTAACGGATAGTTCAGATCTATTTTAAAAATTATATCTCGATTTTATTTTTACAACAAATGCATTTTTTTAGCACGTTACAGAAGAGTTTTGCTTTTATATATTTTTACAGTTTGAGGACAAAATTAAAGAATTATTGTCCCTTATTCTAATTTGTTGAGTTTTGCTTTTGTGGACATATTGTCATCCTTGTTTATCAAATAGTTTTTATTCATTAGCATATAATAGGTAACTGTCTTTTGCTCTTTCTTATATGAAGATTTGTTAGTAAAATTACAATATAGAGAATTATATAAACAATTTTTCTTATATTAGAATTGCTTTTTCAAAATAGATTTATTATTTCTTGGATCTTTCCCAGATGTCATGTTCTCTAATAAAGTAAACTCTGCAGCGGGCTAAAATCTCCAACTTTACCCCATCTTCTCCCATCCTACTGGATTAACGGCCTGACCCAAAAATGAGAAGGGAAAAAGCTAGCCAATTTGACGACAATTATTCCCCTATCACAATATCCACGTATATTCTACATCCATGTTAGAACAAAAATGGGTAAGAGCTCTCAAAATTGCTTTTCATGAAATTGAGAGAATGCCTAAAGCTATCCACTCGTAGAATATTGGATTCTACCCGTTGCTTTTGTGGATTTTTACAGCCAGACAGAAGGACAGCCCATCTTTGAATTAACCAATTATTCACAACCAAAAACTTTACCATACATAATTTTAAATCATCCTTTAATCCCGTGTTTCAAATTGACAAAGAATTTCAAGATTTTTTGGACTACGTATGCCAAATTGAGAGGTGTTTTTTTGGAAAGTGCTTCTTTAAAAGAAGTGAATTTGTTTCAGATAAATAGCAACAGTCTAAGCAAATTGTTTTAGCATATTAAATAGATTTTCTGTCCTTCGGAAAAAATTTGAGAAATGTTGTGTTTTATTCCTGTACTGTACTGGACTCTAAAATTTGCAAGAAGATTACTTCTAAAAAGGCCTAAAAAAACACCATTTGAAGAAGTACGTTTGGCTATCTTTTGTGTTCTTAGTTGCTTTGTATAATATCCAACGTAAAGAGTTACTGTAATGAAATTAATGCAAGTATAATAGTTGGTTTAAAATGTAAGAATTATTCAAATATGTGTTCTTATATGAAGCAAATTAGTAATTAGTAGTTAGATTCTTCATTTTAAATCCTCAAAGCAAAGTTTGTCAGGAGCTTAAATTTAACTGTCAGGACGACTTGCCGAGTGGTTAATTGTTGAAAAAGGCAAAAGTATTTTTAGACAGAGATGCAGATTTAGTTGCGGTTATACAGTTTCTAGCTGCTAAGCTGCGTTGGCTGTTTACATATTGACCAAAATTGTATAGATTGATAAAATAGAAAATAATTTTGATTTCCATCAAATTTTAATTTAAAAATGAATTTGTTGATTGATTTTCAAAGCTTATTATTCTTAACTGTGGGAGATTAGAAATTGTATACATATGAGTTATTATAAAATCACAACAAGCTGATAAATGCAAGGACCTTGGGATAGGACAATTGGTGATGCACAATTATCTGACTCCCCCCCCCCCTTACACACACACACATACATATAAAGATTTGTGTAAAATATGCCTTTTTAGGTGATAAACTTTTGGGCTTTTTTGGGGAAAAATAGGTTTTGAATTTATGTTAGTTTTTGCTTTGTCCTTTCACTGCCTGCATGATTCCGTGGATTTAAAATCGAAATACAGATTTTTTAACAACTTTTCCAACAAATTATGTTAATGAGTTTAATGTACAAAATTATCAATTAGAAGTAAAAGCACCTTTAAAATTTTAAGTACATTTAACGATGAAAGACACCTAGTAGACCGAGAATGAGAAATAACCACTACAAATTGTTTCCAAAAGTTTAACTGATTGTAGTTGGTTTATAAGCATAAATATGTTTTGTTCATTATTTAAACCTAGATGTACAATTATTGCATAATGTAAATTATTGGATCCAGAATTAAATTCCCATCTATTCAACTATTGATGGTAATGGTTTGAATCGATATACTAATTAGGGTTGGGCCGGATATCCGGTGTGGCCGGATATCCGGCCATTTTCAATATCCGGCCGGATACCGGATATTGAAACTATCCGGCCGGAAATCCGGCTCTATAATTTTTTATACTTTACACCAAAAATCTCTGCTTTTTAAAATCTTAAATGGCTATAATTTTCTTATTATTGAAGCTAGAAGAACATTTTTTCTGAATAAGTTTAACTTTGTGTAATTTTTTATAAGATTTCTGAAGAATTTTTTTTTACTACTTTAATATCTGGTAATTTGGCCGGTTATCCGGCCGGATATCCGGTAATTTGGCCGGATAACCGGATATTTGCCGGATATCCGGCGTTGACCGGATATCCGGCCGGTTACCGGATATCCGGCGTTTAAAATCAGCCGGATATCCGGTATCCGGCCAAAAAAGTATCCGGCCCAACCCTAAATTACTAATACAGGAAAAATTATGAAAGAAAGAAAAAGAAACCATTGGCAATAATGGATTTGCATGTGTCGGGTGAGGCATACGGTGACTGTGCCTGAATTCAAGACTGCTGCTGAGGTTGACCGAATTAAAATTTGTCGGTATTGGCTGGGGCTTACTGGGAGGCTAAGGCACACTGGATGGCCGGGGCTCCAAGAAATGCTTCTGTAACCGTGCGGCTGGTTACTGTGGCTGCCGAGCCCTGCTTTGCTGGATGTACAAGCATACTAAAGATTTAGAGTGGCTGGCTCCAAATTATTTGTGATGAAGCCAAAAATCCACTGAAACAATCAGACATCACTCTTCCTTTCTTCGTTTATGAAGAATAATGGATATAGAATACGTGGACATTGTGAGAGATTCTCCCATACCCCTATAAAATGTTTTTCCAAGCTGGCTAATATAACGAAGCCCCCTCCTTTTTTGACCTTACAACATTCGATCCCTAGACCATGGAGGAAAGTATGGACCAATATCGTAACCTTACTTGGCGACAAAAATCCCCTGTTACAATATCCACATATTCATAATCTATTTGAAGAATCAGTATTATTATTATTCAGTGAAGGCGAGGGCAATTGGCAAGACATAAGCTTTTTTACCATCAATAATTATTCGAATTGTAATTAGTTTTTTTTCTTCTTCTGTGTTTGTGAGTTGGGTTGTCCTTATAAAATATTGTTGGTATGTAAATATAATAGCAATATCAAGTTCAAATATGTTCAATTTTGTCGTATATGCTCCTCTGAATAATGATTTGCTTGTTAATATTGTGTATTCATCATGCTTATTTTATTTGACAATTCCTTTCCCTAATGTATAATTTATTTTAACCTATCCTAACAATTGCAATCTGTAAATATTCAAGTTTTTATTGTTTTTGTTATTGGGGCGAAGCTTCTCTAGAGAAATAGGTCTTAGTGAATCCGTCCGTCGTGTTCGCCGCTCGCGCTCAGTACATTACATTTACTCCGTCAATATGTCCAAAATAAACCGCTATAAACTTTAGTTTCTTAGCCTATATTGAAAGGAGTAATTTTACTTTTAAAAGGCTGATTTAAGCAACAAATTACAAAATGCCAAACATTTTTGATTTATGCTGTTTTATGAAAACACTATGGGCATATATTAGTTATATTTTACACCCTTTGTGCTTGAAGGGTGGGCTTTACTAATTAATAATATTTATAGATTTAGAACTGCAAACTTTTGTAGTCAACGCAAATAATATGTTTTTAGAATTTTTTTATAATTTAGCTGAAAACGTAAGCATTTATTCATTAAAAGAATAACCCAAAATCATCCTAGTAAGCTTCTTAAAATGTAGTACAGTGGTTACAAAGATCCCAGGGCAAGCAAAAATAAACTTCTTTATATAAAATAATCATAGAAGGTTCTTTATCCTATGTACTAAAGTAACAGGGTGCCTATCTTTCAATATGAATGTTTTTCCTCTAAGATCTCGTTTATATGATTGTATTATAGAACATTCAAAATACAATATGATAAAATAAAATTCTATAAGCACAATTATGTTTATAAGTTGCACTGAACTGTAAGATTTGTTTTCTTTAAATTGCTTATATATGTGAGTAAATTATAGAGTAGCTGATTTATTTAAATGATATCAAAGTTTGTAATAAATTTAGTAAGTTCTTTAAACTGAAGTGAATTATAACTGGTAAATAAATTAATGCCCATGCATCTAGCTCCACCCACGAGATAATATAAATAAATAACAAGAACAACATGATACATTCCAGATGAACAAAAGATGTATCTGTATTCTGTACAAAGTATTGGAAAACCTAATATTACCAAATATTATGCTTATCATTTTATTACTAGAGGCAATGCCCTTAGCAAATAGGGGCTAAAAACAGCTTGAAATCATTCTTAGATATTATTATAAAAGAGCCTGCTTGCTATTACAATACAAATTTATTTTAACTGGAGTGACTGCTAAAAAGTTTTAGTAATCAGTTACTGTTCAATGAGGAAAGGACGTCCAAGTTTTTTATTTTTGGGAGTAAAAAATTCTTTGTATAGCGCCAAAATAAAGAAATTTATTGGCGTTCAGAGTTTTTTTTTGGAAGGGTTATAATTGATTGAGTTTTAAGCTTTGATAGCTGAAAAAGTAAGATACTTACCCATTATGAAAAATTAGTTGAAAAAATAAAAGTTAATAAATTAAATAACGCGGAGAAATTAAATTACAGAGCCTCCAGATATTCACAATTAAAATAGCTATATTTTACAAAGTAGGCAATTTAAAGATCTGCATTCCGCCTTTTTTTCAGATTTATTAACATCTATTTTATTGGGTTCAACCTTTGGTAGCAATAATGTAGGTGAAACAAGGTACAAAGCTTTTTTTATCAATAAATTTGAAGCTGTTTTTAAGATGGAACTACATTATTAAAAATCTTTACATTCTGTTCATAAATAACAGACATATTAACAATATAATAAGTAATCAACGAAATTATAAACCATTAAAACTGAAAATCGACAATGGTTTTCAATTAAAGGGACTGTGAACGTAAATTTTTCTCATCTTAATATCAAATCTTAACATTATCTCATTCATAATATCTCACAGATAGAGCAAAAGGCGCTTTTGTTTGCTTAAAAAACGGCTTTTTCCGACGATTTTTATAAGGTAAAGGGAAAGGAAGAAATTTTCTGTATTATATAAAATGTGCATTAAATTGCTTTTTTCTCCCATTATAGCTAAAATTAAACTTTTTCACATAGTTCTTGATTTTTCCCAACGGTTAAGCTGACTTTTAACATAATCCTTGCTTTAAACCAATGTATAGTTACTTAGAAATTGATAAAATAAGCAATATTTTTTATTGAAAACCAAATACAATAACAAATCTAGAAACAGGTTTTTTATTAGTATCCAATTAACTTAAGATGGCCCACCTTTAATTACAAATTTGTAAATAATAACTACGCAATATTTCTTTATAAACAGTCTAATAAAAGTGTACACTAATTCTCCAAAGTGGGTTATTTATTGTCCAACACAATAAAAAAGGATATTATTATTTTGAATAACCTCTGAGATTCAACCCTTTGTAGACAGTGAGGTATTTTTTTTGTCAATAATACGAATTTAAAATAGATCTTTATTACCTAATTACTACGTTATAAAAAAACTAATTGGCAATTTTATATAATAAAATAAATCCTTAACAGTAAGTAAATTGTTTCAACTATATATGACAAGTTAAATATCCCTACAAACATTATAAGAAACAAAAACGTTCAGATTTTCCCTGTTTTTTCCTTTTTCCCTCCCAAAATACCATAAAATCAAGGCACTATTACTGGATATTTTTGTTAATAGGATGTTTTTGGTTGATCAGTGTAGTGAAATGTGCTTAGAAAATGTTAAGATTTGATAATCAGATGAGAAATTTTTACGTTCACACTCCCTTTAAGCATCTTCAAAATCAAAATATATATTCTATTATCTTAGAATGGAAGTAACCGAGAGGAAGTGGACATTGGGCTGTTTATTATACTAGTACCCAATTTTATAATAACGTTTTTTATTCGTTGGCTTAACAACTTTGGGGACTTTTATTAAATTTCGATATGTGGTTCATTAAGTTGAACTAACTCTAATCTAGAGACAGGGTAATTTTAACTATCATTAATGGGGATGTACATAAATTTATCAGCCATTATTGTCTTATCCCTGAAAAGTAACCCGCCAAAATTTTTAAAACTAAAAATTAACAACTTTTGGAAAACTTTTTTTGTGTGTGTAATAATGAAAAGGTTTTATTTAACCAGACGATGACGTTAGCAAATTTTTATTTAGTTAGGAAAATTGCAAGGGGGGAAAGCTCAACAAGTGAAAAATAAGAAAACAGTAAAGAACTTTTTATCATTTTTAGGTATACTCGGTGGATTTTTATGCTTTTATGCTCCCATCTTTGCCCCCTTGCCCATTTCTTAATAAATAGCCAAGAACAGGACCAATACAAAGCTTTTAAATAGACACACACACAGAAATTTTAGTCTAAAAAAGTTTAAATAAAATGACAAATCACAAATTAACAAGGATGACATCAACCATAAAATTAATGCTCTGAAACGGTAGGATAAATGGACATTATCATTTGTAGAGTGTCAGAACTAAATAATCATAATAAAAATTAATAAAAGTTGAAGATTGTAAGTTAATTTGTTGAAAACTGCTTAAGGACACGATATTAGGACTTGATTATAGAGATGCTTCGCTTAAAATATTGTATTTGTTGTTATAGGAATCAGAATTCCAGAATACAGAACAATCGGATAATTTTTATCACACAAGAATTAGTTGTTAAAAAGGTTAAAATGGATATACGAAAATTCTAGTAACAATTATAGAGTTGCTACGCTTTCTAAATTGTACCTAACTACAACGAGAATCATCATGCAAAGTTTGGAATCGATAGGACAATTCTAACCTATTTAAATTAACTAAAAGAGCTGTATGTCTGTGACAGACGGACCGACCCTAATTATAGAAAAACTTCGCCTTTAAAAATAAGCTGCTGCTAATCCTAAGAGAAAACTTAAGAACAGCTTTTTTGTTGAAATGTAATTTAATGCAATCAAGTGTGTGAATAATTATATGGAATTATAACACAAGGTGCAAGTCTTAATTTTACTTTAGGTTGCTTTTTTGGTATACTTATTTGTAGAATTTTCGCGGATTTAAGCTAAACAAAACTAGAAAGACTTACTTAGGATACAAAATCTGTCAAAAATACTTTTCAACAAAACCATGGCGATGCCTTTCTCTTCAACATTAAAGTCACCGAACCTTTAATACAAGATTACATGTAAATCGGAACAACATTTACGCTAGAAAGAACGTTGACACCTCCTTCCCTAACGCCACTGTTATTTTGAGTGACTGACGGGGAGATGGAGGGAGGGGACATTAGCATGTAAATTATACTGGTACCAAAAGTATTATAACCACGTTATCTAATTGGTTGGTCCAATAACTTTAATTGATTTTTTTTATTTTGTTTTCAAGCTAGAAGTGTCTAAACTTTTCTACAAATGATATTAATCTATATCAATGAGTACGTACATTAATTTATCGTCCATTGTCTTATCCCGTATGACCTTAGTTTTAAAGTGTTTGCGTTCGAAAATTTGTATAATATCAAAATTGTATGTAGTTCATACAAATTATGAACATTTTCGCCTGAACTAATTTAAATTATTGGCAATATACCATATCCAACCGTTTATATGTCAAATCAGATTTATAATTTTTCATTGATAGTGTAAACAAGGACAATTTTATGTTAGAAAGCGCGTGACAAATTCTTTATTGTAAACCACCTTTCTCAATCAAAATAAACCTGGTTTTTATTTATTATTATGCTGAACTAATTTAGAAAGGGGAGTATATTTCCTCAAATAATGTGTGTTGGGGGGGGGGGAGACTTATTTATTTCCACGAGAAGCTCTTTACAGTGCCTATTAAACATGACGTCATATTAAAATAGTTCATTATTCTAATCTGACGTAATTCGTAATTCGGGATATTTCGGCTAAAAGTTTTTTTTAATTTAGTAGCTTAAAAAAAATTTTGGCCTAAAAATCCCGAATTACATCATGATTAGAATAATAGACTATTCTTATATGACGCCATTCTGTATGAAGAGCTTCTCAAAACTCTATCCTATTATATAAAGTAGTACGTTTTTTTGTCTGTAGCTTAAGATTTCGATAATTACTGAACAGATTGAGTTCCCCATTCTATGGAAACTTCATAAAGGTCTCAGGATGGTTGTAAGCAATATTTTTTTAGGGGTGGTTTAAGGCTAGTTTTTTTCCTATCACTTAGAATAAGGAGCTCCTAGATACTAGAATCGCAGCCTCTAGTACTAACAAAAAAAAACTACTTATGAGTTGCTATGCACTAAAAATTGTAACGCGGAATTGTTGATAAAAATATGAACTGTAAATTTAATTATTAATATGAAAGCATGAAATTACAGTGATGCACAACAGAGTAAAAAAATTATTAAAAAATCAAATAGATAGGACAATAAAAGATTATTAAATCTTCTAGTTTAGCTTTGTGCCGAACGTATTTAAAACACCTGCTATTAAAGATAGATGTCTAAAATTTATTTTGTAGCAACTTCTCTTTAACTTTTCCCAAAAAAAATTTGGTTGGGGGTACAAAATCTCAATATGTTTCAATTGAGAGGGGTGGGGGTAAATCACGCCACCCTCTCTCCCCTTAGACGTCTCTTTGGGGGTAGAGGAAAATTTTACAAGAAACATGTGAAATAATCAACTGCTATAAAAGCTAAATATCTTTAATTTTCAATAATTTTAGTTTTTTTAAATTTCATAATGTAATTTTACGTAAATGTCAATTACGGCAAGATTTTAATTAACAAGGATGACAACATCCATAAAAGCGGAGCTCTGAAACGGTATGACAGACGAGCATTAACTCTTGTAGAGTGTCAGAACTGAATATACTAAATATGAATATATATGCTTTGACAAAATTTTACGTAAATTTGTTGCAAAACATCTTAAATACAGAATTCTGTTTAAAGACATACAGTTTTAGGACTTGATTATAGAGAGGCTTCGCTTATAATATTGTACCTTATTGTAATAGGAATCAGTACTCCAAAAATTAGAACAATCAGATGAATATTGATAATATCCCATAAAAAAATGTTGTTAAAATAGTTAAAAATCAATATGTTTAAAATGGACGTACGGACATTCTGGTACGCTTTCTAAATCGTACCTAACTATCATACAAAGTTTGAAATCGATAGGACAATTCAAGCCTTAAATTGACGAAAAAAGCTATCCCTTACTGACGGACGGACGGACCGACCCTAATTATAAAACAGCTTCGCTTTTAAAAAGTTACTTTTAATAAAGATTGCAAACTAAATGTAATGATGCAAAGATATTATATAGTAAATGATAAAGTTTAATTATAATTGTTTGCAGAAACTACTCAACCATCCTAAAATAATACACATGCTTTTAAATAGACAAACATTTTTTACTAAAAAATTAAAAATTTTGAATATTCTTGCGTCATAATGGTGATGGGTTTGAATCACGGCCAAATCTGTACCTTGATTACAGGGTTTAGAAATTGTTCTTCTGTTATATCAGATTGGGGAATTCCTTGGCATAAAACAGGTGTAACAAAATTGATTGTCTGCTAAAGTTTAGATGTACGTAAGCGCCTTTTCTATCAAATATATAGGAATTATTTTTATATTCTTCTATTAGTTTTAGACTATTATATGGCATTGGTGGTCATGACCTATTCATTGGAGACATTATGTGAAAGATAAAGACATTTGGGTGAATGTTTACCCAACTGGGCAAAGCGAATGATAATGATATTACTGTCTTCCTCATAGGTCCATCCATAGTTTATCTCCTTCATTGGCATTATCCTGAAAAGCGTGTAAAAGAAAGATAAGTTTATTGATTTAGTTGCCCCCTTAACAAACCGATTTGTCAGCCCTCGCTATATGTAGCAAATCACATAGAAATATTTCAAAATGTTCCTCTAGCTTTTTATTAATCTAATAGAAAGTAACAAATCCTAATATTTTTTATATAACTGTTGCATGTGGATACTTTAACAACAACAATTATTGAACGTCTCTTTAATTTACAAACAGGCAAGCCCCTAGAGGCCTTAAAGAAGAGGAGGGGGTATGGCATTCCACCACAAAATTTTTTTGTTTGAAATCAAAGTGACCGAACAGATTCTAAAAAATGAGTTGTATTTTTTTTCTTTAGTGTTTTCAGTCTTGTCCTTGTTACTGAAAAAAATATAAAAAAATCATTTTTTTGTAATTTTTACCAATATGAAAAAGTCATTTAGCAAATCGTTAATTTTTACGATTAATCTTAGTGTTTTTTTTAGCCAATCATTTGTAGATCTCATGGTTACGTAATCTGTAATATATTAAGAGTATTGCGTTACTGTTAAAGTTTGAAAACTTTTTTTCTTCTTATTCTGGCAAAAAAAATTAAAAACATACATCTTTTACAGATAGACAAACGACAGAAACAAATGATTTGTAGAGTGGCTATTTACTAAAAATACCTGTAGCTAATCTTTTTATTGACTTTGACTAAATCCCACCCCTTACATAGTCTTAGGAACAAAATATCTACATGAACCCCCTTTTGTAGTAGAGAATCTACTCTATAATTCTGGATGTTCGTCCATAAGTCCGTTATGGTTCGCGGTTGCTCCGAAAGATAAGATTACGTGAGAAAAATCCAACTAACACAGAGAATATATTTTCAAACACATGTCTGTTTATTCGTTAGGTTGGTTTTCAGAAAGGAAGTGATTTTCTCACTTGTCATTAAATATAGATTTATACAATCGTACGTAAATATTCCTCTGACCAATGATCGTGTCTTCTCAAAATTATCGAAGGAAAATATCGGGAGATGTGCGATTTTCTCAGCTGTTTTAATTGTAAATGTCTGCTATTTCTTTTGATCATTTCCAAGATCATCAAGATCAAGCAAATTTATAACTCACTTGGTCCATCCGCCCGTATGTATTTATTTTAGATTATGTGTTGAGGTTCTTATGGATATTGTCACTCTTGTTTCAAAAAGAAATCAATGGGATGCCTTTTGTTAAAGCAAATCCTTTTATGTTTGGCTTTATGAATAAATGCTTTGGGGTGGGGGATGAATATATGTAGGGGCTTCTTTAATGTAAGGAAAAATCCGGGAATATTCTCTTTCGTGGCAACGCCCCTTAAGGGGCGATTTGTCGTATTTTAGAAATAGCTTTTTAGAGGTTATTTTAGATTATATTAGATTATATTGGGTGAGATGATTGCCCCACAGGGTTAGGCAATTGGCTCCGCAGGGTTAGAGCCCCCCACAAGGGCTAGAAATATGAGAAAAGCTACTATGAAAAATACAAAGAATCGGCCCTTAAGGTAAGTTGCCACGAAAGAGACTATACCTGAAAAATCCTATTAAAGCTTTTTATGTCTGCAATGGCAGATCTCGCTAACCGGTGAACCGATATGGTTCTCCTTACAGTTAATCTTCTTATAGGTCTTGGGATGGTTTTAGGCTATTCTATTTTATTAATAAGTCTAGTTATTGCTTTATACTATTTTTGCCCTTCCATACTTCGAATATATATAGCCTATAGATGTTAGGGGCGCAGTCGCTAGTTTCAGGTATAAAACAGCAAAATTTATAGAATAAATCATAAAATTAGTACCAGTACCCTCTTGGGATTAATAAAATGATCTTTAAGATTATAATTTGACTATCCGCGGAAAACTGTCTTTAATACAATTTTATAAATAGCTATTACAAATCTAACTTGCCTAAATCTACATAGAGAGTTAATTTTTAAAGACGCACGGACACATCTTAACTGCACAAAAGCTGCTCTTCTACTAAGGCTATTTCAGATAGGATGTTTTGGCTCTTATGTATGGACACTCTCTATAACTTTGTACATACGTTAACTTCCATGTAATCCGATATTTCTAAGCATTATAATAATTTCTTCACACTACAGGATATAGGTTCTATCATCAGCTAAAGGAACAATCATTCAGTTATTCTATGAGCACTTAAAAGTTGTGTGGTTTTTATGTAAGATGATTAATTACCTTTTTTATATAATTATCTAAAACTTAAACTAACCTTTCAAAGATGAAGACGAAACTTCCTAACATTTAAATACTCATCTGACTTTGTTAATTAAATTGATTCAAAGTTTATATGCCATGACGTATCAAACTATTTTAATTTTAAATTGTAAGTAAAAAAACAACTATTTTTTAACAGACGTGAAATTGACTTCAAATACATTCATTTTTTAGAAGTAAAGCTACTCTTTAACAAATATATATGTTTTAATTCATAATTTATTTAAATATTTCTTTCCTTTCCTGCTAGTTTAGCTATCCATCTCTCTCAATCTATGCTCTTATTTGTAGCTAAGAAATTAAGTAAGCTTCGCTACTCTTGGACTAAATCATCCATTTTCTCCTATACAAGGTCTATTCTTTAATTTTACACCCATACATTTAAGGAAAAAAGGGGTGTTGTTTGTCAAACATTTCCACGTAAAATTCAAATCTAATTCAAAGAAATAAGTATTTTAACATTGTAAAATTTGCCATTTTTGGAGTATAGGAGTATTTTCCTTATTTTTTTTTGTATGTATATGTATTTCACAGTGAGTTTACTATAAGTCGGTGAGAAAGGAAAAAGAATATAAAATCAAGATTAAATTCGATGAAAAATTTAGACAAAAGCAATAAATAATAAATTAAGTAGATTTTTCAAGCCGATTGAAAAGAAAAAGTAATGTAAAATACCTCAGCAAATTAAGGGTAAGTCTGTCCAACCTTTCAAAACAAATTGTTAGAAATAAATACGCCCAGAACCTATAGGAGGATTTCCTGCAAAGAAAAATCTAAAATTCAGATAGTCAGACAGACAAAGTCTTTTACATAAAGTGAAACTTTTTTCCATTTCTTAGACACTTTTTTAACCAACCTTAAATAGTTATTCGTGTATAGTCCCTTTCGTGGCAACGCTCTTTAAGGGGCAATTCTTCATTTTTTTCACAGTAGCTTCTCTTCTATTTCTAGCCCCTGCGGGGGGCTCTAACCCTGTGCGGCAATCACCTAACCCAATATAACCCCTAACCTAAAATAACCTATCAAAAGCCATTTCAAAAATACGACGAATCGCCCCTTAAGGGGCGTTGCCACTACAGGGACTATTCCCCACTTTTCTAACCTTAGATAACTTTTCTATGTTATTGTTGTTATGTAAAATCATATCCTTGTTTACTGTTGTGTTGTATTCTTTTACCCTTGATTTTTTGGTACTTCCCAGGGAGAAAGGAGGCGACTGATTAGTTTTTAAAAGATATTTCCTGAACTTCTTAGACGTCTTAGTCCTATAATGTTACGTAAAAGAATGCATTTTTACAAATAGTTTGAAAAAAATGAACCAGCTTATAGCGGAGAAAGAACTACATAACTTTTGTGTCACTTTTAAGGAAGACGATTCCCTTTTCTCCCATCTCTTTTGAAGAGATTTTTTCCCCCCTTTCCTTTTTCTTTTCCGAAATGTATATGACGTCACAGGAATCGTCTTCCTCAAAAGTGACACAAAAGTAATGTAGTTTAGTCTTTCTCTTATAGTGCCTTAAAAAATGACGTCATTAAAAAAAACAAATGACCAATGATAGGCCAGTATATATTGTAATTGACCAATGTAATGGTAAATTGTTTAAAGGCCTATCATTGGTCATTTGTATTGTATGACGTAATTTTTTATTAGGCAGTATTAGCTGTTTTAAAATATTAGGATAAACTAGCAGGGAAACTTTACCATTCTTCTGAGCTATGAATATATATTTGAAGGGGTGCTGTTTAAATAAGATTTTTTTAAATCAAAATTTCTCCTCCTTTATCCGTGATAATCTTGGAAGTATGCTCCACCCTTCTAAAATTTACAATAGTCACCCGCCTGTTTAAAAAAACAATCCATAAAATGATTTGTGTTCTATTTGAACCTTGTATTACTTTCATTTAATTTTTTTTGTAATCACCTCAAATGAGCCAAAAATACGCGAATAACTAATTATAAAATGTCTTTGCATGGCAATTTTCAATTTATAAATGGCTTCGAGTGTGTATCTCTTTTAAACTATTCTTACATATTTCCCCTTTCTGTATCTTAATCTGAATGTAAAACTCCCATGATTTACCTCTACTGATAAGAATTTAAGAATACGAATAGCTTAATATTAAATTGATCTCACAAACTCAGTAATTTTACAGTGATTTATTTGCAATACCTGCCATAAATATTAATTTCCAGAAAAGAAAACTACAATTAATAAAAAAGAAAGATTTCATCTTAAGAAATTTAGGAATCTGAAACTGTTCTCCTATAAAAGGTGTATATATGTTTTATAGTCAGTATGGAGAACAAATTTTTACATCCTATCAGAGAAGCGTCCCTTCAAAACTGAATAATGACCACGAAATATCCAAAAAAAAAAATCATGACATCAAAAAAAGCATTTTAGTATACTCAGGGAAATTAATGGACAAAAAAATATGATAATCTTCTATGAAAAACAATCTCATCAGTAGATCATATGTTTAGTAAATTTTTCGACACCACTAGTTTGAACTAACCAATCAAGTTTGAGAGCCCTCAAAGTTTTTAAGTCAACTTACGGTTGACCAATGACCATGGTTATAAAACTTTGAATACTTGCAGTAAATCACAGTCTAATGCTCCCAAAGCACTGTTAAATTATTTTGAAATTTTTCTTTAAAAAAATGGTTAATAATGTAAACAAATTTGCAACTGATTTTTTCAGTATGACTTAGAAACCGTTTAATATCCGCTGAACTAAAACTTATTCTGAGCCATACCTAAAAATCATGTAACGTATCGTATTAGCAACAGTAACTATTATAATTTGATATAAATTCATGTTGGTTTATATGAACATAATCACAGTAGGATGTAATTGTAAAGAATTTCTAAGCTTCTTTTGGATCAAAGCACTTATAATTCAGCTAAATTATATAAATGTACATAGCATTTAGATCTTTAAAACAGCTTGACTGCTTTTAATATTTCATGCTTTATAGAGAAGCTTTGTGAGAGGCTGGATAGCCTTTTTTTTTATTTTCGTCTATAGTTTTTATGGAAATCGACCAAAGAGAAAGGGTTGGATACCCTGAGTTATTTATTTTTAGTCAGAATTGCGAACTGAAATTATGCTACCTTAAAGGAGAAAATATAAAAAAAAAATTTTTCATTGCTAATTTTACCCCTCAACTTTTGTTCAGTTTTGTAGAAACTCCCATTAGGATTTCCCCTTTCTTTTTCCTCCCTCAATAAACATAACAATCCACGCCCTATGCGAGCTCAAATCTTCATCTTATTCAAGACAGAATATATGTGTGTGTTTTGTGTGTATGTGTCTGTGTGTAATTTCTGTGTATGTGTCTAAAACAAGGATGGAATTTTCCATAATAAAAGTTAAGCTAAAAAACCATACAGTGTAATAAACTAATATACAATTATAGAGAGAGAGAACCTTCGCGATTAAAGTATCTAAAAATTTCTTACGAAAATGAAAAAAATAAGAAGTTTATCGATTGTTAAATTATTTAAAATGCAAGATGCCTATCGTAATAATCTTTCGTTGTGGATAGACCTAAATGTAGATTAGATTCACTTGTAAAAAAGAGGGAGGGCGAATATGAATACATTTTACAAGATTAAAAGTACTCCTTTTGAATCTATTGTTAGGCACCATGGGTAACTTTTTCCTTAATGTTCTATTCACCCCCCACCCACCCCTTGAGCCATCTTAGGGTCCATAATTTATATAACATGGCGGCGGCGTTGGCACTTTTTTTTAGCAAGCAATATCATTTTCTGCACAGCTAATATATAATCTGTATATGATGGTAAGTTTTTTGATTCCGACGGGTAATAGGTCCGTCAAAATGCAAAGAGAGAGAGGGGACAATGAGCTGTTTATTACACTAGTCTCCAAAATTTTATAATAACGTTTTCTTAATCGTTGGGTAAACAACTTTGGGGACTTTAGTGAACTTTGGTTGATTGGTTTATCAAGTTGAGTGTTCAAACGTTTCAACCACTTATTTTGCGCTACAGAAAAGGTAATTTTGTGTATCATTATTGGGAATCAATTTATCGGCCATTGTCTTATACCTTTAGATCCCTGGTCAAAACAGCAAAGGCAAATTGAATTTAAGTCAAACAATCTTGTATTCAACTTTATCTAAAACAAGCCATAATAATGTTATTACTTCGCTACCGATGGTTCTAATTGTCCTTAATCTTAATACAATCGAAAGCTTGGAATTTTACAACAATTGTCAATTGTGTAAAATAAATTTATAGCTTCATTTCTTTAGCTTTAAATTATTATTTAGAAATTTATTAATATAATAAACTAAAATTATTAAGTATTTTCTTTTATAACACTAATGTCATTTTATTTAATGCTTTTGGCTGATTGCAAATATTTATAAAATTCCTTAACTTTTTGAATGTAATATAATTTTTCTTCAACCCTTTGGAAAATATTTTTCGTGTCAAAATTTTGTAAATCCTTAACCAATGCCAATAAAACTATCCTAAAAATATACCAACCATTCAAGAAACTTAATTAGCCTAAAACCTGCCCGGATTTATACTAAACTTTTCTGGACAGCTGTTGGTCCTGCAAATTTCAAAGTGTAATCACAAACACAGACAATTAACTTCTTAAAAATATAAGATAAAATATTATTTACATTCAATAATGTATGATTTTCCAATTTTTGAATAAAAATGTATATTTTTTTGTTTATATTATGACTTCATAAAAAGTAATAGTTCTCAAGTTCCTAATTTTCAAAGAAATTGTTAGAGTTTGTCGAAAACTTTTTGATGATTCTAAACTTATATATCTAATGCCAAAGGTATTTTAGGAAATAAGAAAAAGTTGAATGTAATATATTTTGCTCTGACTAGATTCTAGATAGATTTCCCCCTCTCCTCTAATACATTTTAAATTTTACTTTAAACATTCTTTTTTTCCCCTTTCTTTACTTTATAAAAAAAACTATGGACTAACTAAAATATATTTTTATATCCTATAATATGAAGTATAAATTTTTTAAAGTCTGAAGCTACTTAAAACGATTGATTTCTCATTTTAAGGCTATTTTTTTATCTCGACAATAGAGCCCATTTATTCTAGGTTTCTTGTTAAGTAGCAAATCAGTATAAACCTAATATTTTCTTAAAAACTGACCCTTACCCCTTCCCACTTGATAATTCCAATAAGAAGAATCCTCTAGTAGGTAGACCCCAATTAAATTTTCGTATTCCTACTCACTCACCCCTCCGTTGGTTATATAAAGTGTTCATTTAAAACAAAAAAGATGATATATATATAGGATTTCCTCATTACCTGGAATGATTGTAAAAGGGAAATATATGTATAAAAAAATAGAAACAGCTTTTAAAGTCACTTTAGTCGGTGTTTGTTTGTTATCAAGAATCCAATAATAGTTAAATATAGCATCGTATTATAGACAGGTTTCCGTGGATATTAGACAAAATAATTTAAGATTAAGAATATTTAATATTTATTTTAGGTTTGGCTGAGAACCAGATATTAATAGGTTTCGAAGCCATTATACTGGAAATAATAAAATTTCATAAAAAGATTGCTGATTAATTTAGCTATTTAACTAACTTGCTGTTTTTTGTATTATCTAATATAAATCTAGGGGGGAAAAGGTGGCAAATTGAAAAATTTATTTGGACAAATCTGTTGGAAAATTGAGGATAAATACTTTCATCCATCTAGTTGTAGCATCCCTTCAGTCGAGTCTTGGAACACATTTTCTCGTATTCATTCGAATCCGGTGGATAGGAACCGGTTCTCATCCATACGAAAAAACTATGTCTAGCATCGTTTTATATCCAGCTTTCTACGAATATATAAATGTACAATCATAAGATTAAAACCAGTTTTTTTAGCCGGTGCCTTTGGCACCTCGGGGCTAAAAAAACTAGTTTTAATCTCATAATTGTACTTTCTATATCCGCGGAAAGCAGTTTATAATACGATGCGAGAAATAACTATTCTCGTATTCATTCGAATCCGGTGGATAGGAACCGGTTCTCATCCATACGAAAAAACTATGTCTAGCATCGAATTATATCCACCTTTCTACGAATATAGAAATGTACAATTATAAGATTAAAACCAGTTTTTTTAGCCCCGAGGTGCCAAAGGTTTTAATCTTAAAATTGTACATTTTATATCCGCGGAAAGCTGTTTATAATACGATGCGAGAAATAACTATTACCCAGGGAACTAAATGGATAAGACAATAGCCGATAAATTGCTTTACATTCCTAATGATGATACACAAAATTACCTTTCTGTAGATTACAATTAGTGATTGAAACCATTGGACACTCAGCTTAATGAACCAACCAATCTAAATTTAATGAAAGTCCCCAAAGTTGTTAAGCCAACGAATTAGAAAACCGTACTAAGTGTAATAAACAGCACAATGTCCTCACCATTCCCAATTTTCCATTTGTTTAATTGAAAAAATGTTCCTATATCCTAACCCTGTTAAGATCTTTAAAATCATCCTTATTTTTCTCAACAATTTACACTAAAGTATGGAGTTTTGGGTCCTGGGGGATGTGTGCTCTAATGGCGATTAAATGGAAATTGACATTTTTGAGAAGGACATCAAAAAATAATAGAAAATAAAATATATTATTTAAATGGTCAAGGGAATAGATATATAAGATTTTAGAAAGGTGAATCTTCATAGTTAATAATTTCATTATAAATTTACCATTTTTGCCAAAAGCAATATATAAATTTCAAGTTTACAATTTTCAGAAAATGCTTTGTTTCTTCGTGGGGAGGGGGGTGGATCCAGTCTGACTCCCTAAATATAAGGCCAAAATAAAAATGTACTTTCCCCCCAAAAAAATTCTTGTTCAATGTTCATTTCTTCTAAAAATAGAAGGATTTCCTTTAGGTTCAAACCCCTAAAGACTAGGGTCAAAGCCACTGGTCTATTGAATAGTCCTAACAAATTTCTAGCGATTCTTAATGAACCTCGTAAAAGTGTCGAACTATGACGTCAGAAAAAAATAACAATTAACCAATGAGAAGCCAGTATTCACTGTAATTGACCAATGGTAAAATATATAGCGGTCTCTCATTGGTTAATTATTAATTTTTTCTGACGTCATAGTCAGACACTTTTACTGGGTTCATTCTTAATAAAATAGATTCAATACTAAGCATGAAGCCAAAAATTAAAGCAAAACATTATGTGTGAATTTATTGAAATTATTCAAAAATTTCCATCAAATGCTCATTTGCGCGGTTGTTTCTGGAAAATTATCGGACAATAAGCCATTAGACAAATCTTCAACATTTTTTGGTTTTATAGGATTTTTCTTCCACTATAAGAATAGTTATTTATCGCATCATATGATAGACAGCTTATAGTAAAAAAATAAATTTATTTTACTAGTCATAGGAACTTGTATATAATACGATACATGGTTTTTTTTAATTGCTGAGAATCGGTTTTAATACATCGGATATTAATCGGTTTCGATGCCAAACTAGAATATAATTTTATTCTTTCTTAATTTGAAAAGATAGCGTCATTGTGTGTTTTAAATAAACATGCTTTTAGTTTTTAAAAATATAACACTTTATTATTACTTTAATTTTATTTTTTATAACAAAATGACTTTTTACATAGTATTAAATAAAAGTAAAACAACAATTTTCGACATCTAAAGAGCACGCATCTATAATGTATATTCTATCATTCAAATCGTGTTCTGAGGTCCATTTAAGGCCATTAAGAAGTTAGCTAACATTACAGCTAAAATGCATTCAAAAACGTTTTTTACCATTACTGCAAGTAAAATAACTCACGAGTGCCTCAGCTACTTTATAAATTTGGCATATAATTTCGTTCGATTTTGTTTCTTGAAATGACTTTTAATTATTCCTATAAGAAAAAATGGTAAAATGGGTAGACTTTCAAAAGTAAAAGTGACAATTTAAAGTGTCTATTAAGTAGCATTAACATATAAACCTACTATACCAACATTATTTCTTATAAAGTAGCTATTCTCTACTAATAAAACTTAACTGTTTTAAAGAAACGTCCATTAAACACAAAAGATGTAAATTATTCGGTGTACCATTATATCTTCCAAAATGTGTTACATTTTTAAATAAACAAAAAAAAAAAGTTTGGATCATATGAAGGAAATGAAGTCATTCCTTAAAAGGACAGAAATTTCATTCCAAAAAGGACAGAAATCATCTTCCTTTTTCTCAGATAAGTGAAATATGAACAAAAATCACTCTCCTTTTTCTCACATATCTGAAAAAGAAAATAAAAATCACCTTCCTAAATCTCACTTAATCTTCCTAATCCTAAGAAAATTAACCTAGTTCCTCCAAATTCTACCTTTTCATAACAAAGTCTACCTTTTCCTTACACATTCTCACTTATTCTCAGATAACCTACCTTATTCTAAGAAATTCTTCCTAAATCTAAGAAAATCTACCTTACTCCCCCAAATTCTTCCTTGCTCCCCCAAATTCTTCCTTATTCTAGGAAATTCTACCTTATTCTAAGAAATTCTTCCTTTTTCTAAGAAAATCTACCTTATTCTCCCAAATTCTTCCTTATTCTAAGAAAATCTACCTTATTCTAAGAAAATCTACCTTATTCTAAGAAATTCTTCCTTATTCTAAGAAATTCTTCCTTATTCTAAGAAAAACTACCTTATTCTAAGAAATTCTTCCTCATTCTAAGAAATTCTACCTTATTCTAAGAAAATCTACCTTATTCTAAGAAATTTTTCCTTATTCTGACAAATTCTTCCTTATTCTAAGAAAATCTACCTTATTCTAAGAAATTCTTCTATATTCTAAGAAAATCTACCTTATTCTAAGAAATTCTTCCTTATTCTAAGAAATTCTAACTTATTCTAAGAAATTCTTGCAAAACATAGCAAATTCTTGCAATACATAGCAAATTCTTGCAAAACATAGCAAATTCTTGCAAAACATAGAAAATTCTTGCAAAACATAGCAAAATCTACCTTATTCTAAGAAATTCTACCTTATTCTTCCTAATTCTTTCTCATTCCCCCAAATTCTACCTTATTCTAAGAAAATCTTACTTGTTCTAAGAAAATCTACATTATTCTGAGAAATTCTTCCTTATTCTAAGAAAATCTACCTAATTCTCCCAAATTATTCCTTATTCTAAGAAAATCTACCTTATTCTAAGAAATTCTTCCTTATTCTAAGAAAATCTACCTTATTCCCCAAAATTCTTCCTTATTTTAAGAAATTCTTTCTTATCCTAACAAATTCTTCCTTATTCTAAGAAAATCTACCTTATTCCCCAAAATTCTTCCTTTTTCTAAGAAAATCTACCTTATTCTAAGAAATTCTTCCTTATTCTAAGAAAATCTACCTTATTCTAAGAAATTCTTCCTTATTCTAAGAAATTCTACCTTATTCTAAGAAAATCTACCTTATTCTAAGAAATTCTTCCTTATTCTAAGAAAATCTACCTTTTTCTAAGAAATTCTTCCTTATTCTGAGAAAATCTACCTTATTCTAAGAAATTCTACCTTTTCTAAGAAAAGGGGTCTCAAACTCAAAAACCAAGTTTCAGCGCAATCCGACCACCTGTTCTTGAGATACGGTGACCTGGCTAAGTCCAAAAAATATTTTGGCACTTAGTCAAAATTTTGATGAAAAATTACCTAGGTGGACAAATAATTTTGATCAAATATTTGAAAATTATTGAAAGTGTCAAAATATTTTTGGACTTTGACCAAATTTACTAAGGATTCGAACCATTTCCCAAATCTTACCGTCAGTACCAAGGACTTGGTTTTTGACTTTGGGACCCCTATATATTACAAGAATTAGGGGGAATTAGGTAGATTTTCTTAGAATAAGGTAGATTTTCTTAGAATAAGGTAGATTTTCTTAGAATAGGGAAGAATTTGGGGGAATAAGGTAGGTTTTCTTAGAATAAGGAAGAATTTCTTATAACAAGGTAGATTTTCTTAGAATAAGGTAGAATTTCTTAGAATAAGGTATATTTTCCTAGAATAAGGAAGAATTTCTTAGAATAAGGTAGATTTTCCTAGAATAAGGAAGAATTTCTTAGAATAAGGTAGATTTTCTTAGAATAAGGAAGAATTTGCGAGAATTGGGTAGATTTTCATAGAATAAGGAAGAATTTGCGAGAATTAGGTAGATTTTCTTAGAACAAGTAAGATTTTCTTAGAATAAGGTAGAATTTGGGGCAATAAGAAAGATTTAGGAATAATGAGGTAGATTTTCTTAAAATAAGGTAGAATTTCTTAGAATAAGGTAGATTTTCTTAGAATAAGGAAGAATTTCTTAGAATAAGGTAGACTTTCTTAGAATAAGGAAGAATTTCTTAGAATAAGGTAGATTTTCTTAGAATAAAGAAGAATTTGGGAGAATTAGGTAGATTTTCTTAGAATAAAGAAGAATTTCTTAAAATAAGGTAGATTTTCTTAGAACAAGTAAGAATTTCTTAGAATAAGGTAGAATTTGGGGGAATAAGGAATAATTAGGGAGAATAAGGTTGATTTTCTTAGAATAAGGAAGAATTTCTTAGAATAAGGAAGAATTTGGGAGAATAAGGTAGATTTCTTAGAATAAGGAAGAATTTCTTAGAATAAGGTAGATTTTCTTAGAATAAGGTAGAATTTCTTAGAACAAGGAAGAATTTGAGGGAATAAGGTAGATTTTCTTAGAATAAGGAAGAATTTGGGGGACTAAGGTAGATTTTCTTGGAATAAGGAAGAATTTCTTGGAATAAGGTAAGTTATCTGAGAATAAGGGAGAATTTGTGTAATTAAGGTAAAATTTCTGAGAATAAGGAAGAATTTGGTAAAATAAGGTAGATTGATTAAACATGGTTGTAATAGTGAGGAAAAGGAAGAATTTCTAAGAACTAGGAAGAATTTGTAAGATGGTGGACAGAGGTCACCTTCCTTTAGTGAGAATTTGTAAGATAGTGGACAGAAATCACCTTCCTTACTGAGAATTTGTAAGAAAAAGGAAAGGAAATAGCCTTCCTATACCCAAGGAAGGGAATTTCTGTCCTTTTTAGGAATGACTTCATTTCCTTCATATGATCCTTACATAATGTTTTTTTAGCAAATATTAACAGTGAGGTTGGGGAAGGTTTATTACACCAGTCCTCAAAGTTTTGTAATAACGTTTTCTTATTCGTTGGCTTAGCAACTTAGCGGATTTTCATATAATTTTGGTTGATTGATTCATTTAGTTGAGTGTCAAAACGTTTCAACCACTAATTGTAATCTGAAGTCTGGGTAATTTTGTGTATTGTCATAGTGGATGTATATAGATTTATCAGCCATTGTCTTATCCCTTTAGATTCCTGAAATATTAAGCACTATGCATGTCATTTTGCTAACATGACAATATGCTCGCAGGTGATAATGATGGCACATCAAATTATTCATGGCAGTGTGGGTTTTGCCAAAATCTTCCAAATAATTCGATTTTGAAAACGTTTATGGTAAAATAATTGAAATGCTTTTAGAAGGTTGGAATTTGGTCTGATAGGTTTTTAAGAAAAGCAATAAATCACTGTCTTAAGCTATTAAAGAAATCAAACTCTCAAATATATTTACATAGAAAACTTGAAGCTGTATAATAAATGAGCCCTTTTAGATACTGTTAAGGACATAAATTGGTAATATCTAAAAGTCTTTTTTTGTAGTAAAATTGTACATATACAGGGTGCGGCACATAAATCCGGACAAATTCTAATTTTTAAACAAATGAACATAAAATCTAAAATTTTAAAGGTTTTTTGAATTTTAAAAACTGAGAGGCAGAATGGGTATATGACTATTAGATTATTCAAAAAAATGACCGCCAACCACAATCACCGCCTCTACCCGCCTCCTCAACCGCTGGCAGGTCCAGGTCAAAATGTACCTGCCCAAGCTGGCTTAGTTCTCCTTGATAATGGCAATGAGGGAGGTCTTTGTGGTATGAGCACATCTATTGTTACATGCTTCAAAGTAGCCCCAGGCCCAAAAGTCCATTGAGTTAAGATCGGGCTGCTGGGAGGCCACATTTCCTTAGGAACGTGAGTAACCGCAGGATCCAAATTCGCCCGACTTTCAAGCTACCCTTAGACACGGAGGCTCTTATTTGGACCACAGTTCAGCTAGAACGACGTTCTTTACCTTTTGAGAAATGGCATAAAGTTTCAGCTAGGGTTGTCAGCGCAACCCATAGTCTAAAATGAGTTTTAAAGTTCAATATGGGTCCCTAAATTCAAGAACCGAGAAATTTTCACGGTTTTTGACTTTTTTTTACATCTCAAAATCTGCCCCGTTTCACTTTGCTGGAGTGCTACGGCCAAGTCATTTCAGATAGAGAGCTCTAGTCTTTTCTAGTGTCTTACTTATGTATCTAACAGTATCCCCAGCAAGTTGCATAACTCTACTTCACCTACAGATGGGCTGAGGTCAGATTTAGTGGGCCCTAGTTAAGAATCCAGATTAAACCACCGGTGCATTTGGAATCTGCCTTGTTGTACATATGCGCTGCCAGCTCGGTGTACACGTCCATCTTAGTCCAAAGATTTTTTAGTGCTAAAAGGTCATTACCTAGGCTTTTTATAGTGGGGTCAAACGTCCTGATTGGTCAAATAGTTTTGATGCTATAGCCGTTTTAAAAATGTCCGGATTTATGTGCCGCACCCTGTACATATAGTGCAATAATAAAGATATGCTTTAAGGCTTTGGTTGTGATTGATTGTTAACATAGAGCTAAATAATAAAGTAGTGGTATGCACAGAAATCAACTACGGGGTGTGGAACCATAGAGGGTGAAAAAAGAGGGAGGTAGGCCTTCTCTATTTTAAATTTAATGGAGTGTTGACACCCCTATATCGCACGCCACTGTATGGTAATTATTGTTGAATAACCCATTATTTTTAGTTTCTGAGTTCATATTTTTAAATTAAAATCACAAGTATAGAGCTGTACTGTCTGTTTTAAACGAAACGACGTACAGACAGCCTTAGTTGTAGGACAGTTACGCTTTTTAGAATATGAAAGTTGGAAACACCAGTAAATTATGACTTTAAAACCTCCCTAAAAATTGTAAGGAATAAATTTATTTACATATCATTATCCAATAATGATAAACACTGCATGTTCCAACCAACGAATAAATATTTTATATAAGTACCCAAAGTTTTAAAATTAATGAATGAAAGTGCATGTTTATAAACCATTGGGTTCCAGTGAAACTACATTCCCTCCCCCATGATTATTTGACAAGAGGAAAGTATCGTTTAGATTATTCTATAATAGTTTATATTTTTAACGATAACAAGTTACCAAAGACAGAATTTTACTTTGACGAATCAGTCTAAAGATTAATTCATAGTCTATTGTACTATCCCTGTATGTCTGCGTATTTGTATTGTAGCCTAGGGAATAAAACGTGCTTTAATATATTTCAACTCACCACCATTAAAACATATCCTTGCTTCATTAGTAGTACAGCTACAGACAAATACATATTATACAGGGTGCTACAAATTTGAAAAAAACAAGGATGACAACATCCATAAAAGCGAAGCACTGAAACGGTAGGACAAAAGGACATTAACATTTGTAAAGTGTCAGAACTGAATAATCAGAATATAAATGTATAAGAGTCGAACCAAAATTGTAAGTGAATTTGTTGAAAAACTGCTTGATACAGGATAATGTTTATGGACATACTTACATTTTTAGGACTTGATTGCAGAGTTGCTTCGCTTTTAACATTATACTTTGTTGTCCCAGGAATTAATATACCAAAAATCAGATCAATCGGATGATTAGATCAAATGAAAATTTGTTGTTAAAAATGTAAAAAAATCGACATGTAAATTAACGAAAAAAACTATCCGTTACGGACGGACGGACGTACGTACGGACGGACCGACCCTAATTATAGAAAAGCTTCGCTTTTAATAAATAAAATAATGCTAACAAGTTGAAAGGTTTTTGTTGGAAGTGCAACTAATGTATAACTATAGAAAATGCTTGTATATTTGTTCTCATCTACAAGATTATTAATTTTTGTTCAAATTCACTTAAACGCTGTTATAAATGTGTTACAGTTTACTTTTCCTTTTTCAATCCTTATACTAAAGTAACAGGATGACTGTGTGTTTTTGTGTTTGTTGTACCGAAGGATCTCGCTAACCGCTGAACCGATCGGGTTCTCCTTAACAGGGTAGATTCTCATAGGTCCCGGGAAGGTTTATAACTATTTTGGGGGAGGGTACCACCACCCTCCCAAGAGAAATAATAATAAATCGAAATTTTTATTTTAAGTATAGAGACTCCTACGTAACATTGCGAGGTATCTATAAAAGACTCTTACGCAACATATCGTAGAAACTTGAACGCAACAAAAAAACAAACATTTGAAGTGGCACTAGAGGGTTCTAGGGGCGTAGCCGCTAGTTAAGATATATTAGACTTATTATTTAAGTTATACGTCTAATCAAATAGTTACCCTTGTTAAGGCTAAGCCTAGATTTTCCAAACCGCTTTTATAATAGCTTAATTTCTTATGGTTATCTATCGATGCGATATTATAGACAGTTTTCCATGGATTGTAAAAAAAAATAAAAACTATTATATCAATTTCAATTTTGTTGGTTCCGAGTGGATGGATCCCGAGCTAACAAAACTAATATTAATTTTGTAACTTTTATTTTATTGTTTGTAAAATATTGTCTTTGATTCGATGCGATACATGTCTTTTCATTATAGTTAATCGTCTTCTAAGCCTTACTGAAAAAAATATATTTACTTTTGTATCACCTGTGTATATAGGAAAATATGGCTTGGAAAAGTTAGCGTGTGAAATCACGTTGCGTCACAATAGGCAGTAACAATTTCTAGCAAATCACAACTTTAACCCCCCTCCCAGCCAGTCTGTCCCTTATGATCTCTAAAAATGCTAAATATGCTGGTATTAAGCTTTTTGGGTAAATCTTAACTAATTCAGCTGCAGTTTAATTTAATAATAAAATGCTGACGGCTTTTGAATTATAGACCTACTGACCTAAATAATAATTATTGAATAGCTACACTGATGAAAAAAAGTAAAAGAGAAAATCATTGGAGGTCTACATCATTCTTTGGGGAAATTGGCATAATTTTTCAAACATCATTGGAGTTATTCTTTCGTTCTTTTCTTGTCCTAATGTGTTTTTGAGAATTAGGATTAGATTTATCCGAGTTGTGTATTGTATATTATGATCAGGGCTCGGCAGCCGCGCATCATCCACCTGTTATCCTCAGGGTAATCAATATTTTAAGATTGGAAAAAATCAGCTCGAAGTCTAATACTGACCCAAATGTAGATATCCCTCTTTTCAACATTTTTAAAAGCGAAGCTTTTCTATAATTAGGGTCCGTCCGTCCGAGATGGATAGCTTTTTTCCCGTTAATTTAGGCATGTTAGAATTATCCTATAGATTTCAAACATTGCATGGTGATTCCTGTAGTAGTTAGGTACGATTTAGAAAGCGTAGCAACTCTATAATCATTACCAGAATGTCCGTATGTCCATTTTAAACATTGATTTTCTACTTTTTTAAACAACAAATTTTTATGTAATCTAATTATCCGTTTGATCTGATTTTTGGTATATTGATTCCTGGGACAACAAAGTACCATATTATAAGCAAAGCAACTGTATAACAAAGTCCTAAAAATGTAAGTATGTCCATAAACATTATAGTGTATCAAGCAGTTTTTCAACAAATATACTTACAATTTTGCTTCGACTCTTATACTTTTATATTCAGATTATTCAGTTCTGACATTATGTAAGTGTTAATGTCCGTTTATTCTACTAAGTTTGAAATAGATACCATCTAAAATAATGATCAGAAATACGGACTGACAGACAATATTTTTAAAAAGCTCCGCAGAAGAAAATAATATGTATTATGTACTTTAGTTATATTTCATAAATTTATGCTAAAACAAATGTAAAATAGATAAAACTTGTTCAAACATCATAATTTAATGATAGTACTGTGGTACATATCCATATCCATAGGCAGGGGCATAGGTAGTTGCAGATACTCCAGCAACTGGAGCAGGACGGAGGAGCCTGTAGGTTCCATAAGAATTAGGCAAATATCCTCCATTGTAGAGGCTACCATAGGTAGAGTATCCATTATAAAAGCCAGAGTTGCCATAGGAAGGATATACAGAGGTGTAGGCAGATACAGCTGGTACATCATACATCCTACCACCTCTCAAGGTATTGATTCTGGTCTGACCAACTCCATTCACATTAACGAATCCATTACCCACAAGTCCTGCAACTCCAGTTCCCTGAGCGTTAACAACTCCAGTTCCAATGGCAGCTGCAGCTCCAACTCCCTGGAATCCACCCTGGCCAACAAAGTTCTGGAAGCCACCAACCACACCAACACCCGGAACTGTGGCTACCTTAACAATATTTCATATCAGGAATCTCGGGGGATAAGACAATACATAAAATTGATTACAGCCCCCATATTAAAGATGATGAAAAGTACTTTATTTGGAACCAACCAATAAAAATTTAAAGTATCCAAAGCTTCTAATTCAATTAAGATAAAGTGGTTATAAAATTTAAAATGAATAATTTAAGTTAAAATATTTATACCTGGATTTGTCCGTCTCCATTGAACTGTGCCTGTCCTTGTCCCATGAAAACACCAGCAGAGAAAGCTCCAGCAAAGTCTACCTCTCCCTCGCCAGCAAAGAATCCAAGACCAGTTCCAGCTGCAGTTACATCACCTGAATTTTCACTTTTGTATTTTAGATTATCAAAAACTTTAACAAAATAAAATTTTTAATTAACCAACAAAATAATAAAAATTTAGAAAATATTTGTGCATTTTATATTAAATATACAAAATTTAACGAAACATTATAGGGGCCCTACAGGTTTAAATTTAAGAAAAAGGGATAGTGGGCATTGAGTCAAAAATGATCAAATTTAAGAGATTAGGAATGACAGATATACAGATTTGTACATCCCAAATTATTCTAATTATTTAGGCTCAATTTAGATTCAAACTATAGATAAGAAGTTATAAAGTTAAAAAACTACAAATTAGAAATTAACCTATTAAAATTCTGTAAAAGTACCAAAAAGTTTACAACCAAAAATTAAAGAACAAAATTGGGCCAGTGTCGTTTACAGTTAAATGTCCCCTCCCTCCTTGGGTCCGTCTAAAAAATCTTAATTATTATGATAATTTCTTTGTTTTTTGGTGAATTAATTTTCTTCATACTATGTACTACTGCCGGCACCCTAGGGGATCTCTAACCCAAAACCATCCCAAAGGCTATATTGAGATTTCTGCAATAGCGTTACGGACAGACAGACAAAGTGAATTATATCAAGTAGCTATGTTACTAAGAAAGTTTAAGAAATGAACCTGTTCCAGTAAAGATGACAGATCCACCTGGAGCTCCAGCAGCCATAGGACCAGCAGGACCAGTGGTTGCTACGGGAGCAACACCTGCCAGGGGCTGCTGCACTCCATAGGGATAGTAACCAGGATAGGGGTAGTAGGAGGCAATAGTCTCATAAGGGTACTTGAGCCCAGGGCGGATATACTGCTCCCCATACACAGGAATAATATTCCCAGCTTTCACAGCAGCCACGCACAATACTCCTAAAAATAAAGGAATTTAAGTGTTAAATGTTAAAATAGTAAACAAAGATGCCAACTAGTAATAAACACTAAAAAAAATAGAGAATAGAAATGCGGACAAGAAATTTTGGGTATAGTTCCTTACGTGGCAACGCACCTTAAGGGGCAATTCTTCACTTTTTCACAGTAGCTTTTCTCCTATTTCTAACCCCTATGGGGGGCTCTAACCCTGCGGGGTCAATTGCCTAACCATGTGGGGCAATCACCTAACCCAATATAACCTAACCTAACAACCTATTAAAAGCCATTTTTAAAATACGACAAACCGCCCTTTAAGAGGCGTTGCCACGAAAGGGACTATACCTGAAATGTTAATGGGCATGTAATAATAAATCAGAAATATAAATTTATTTTAAAAAACAAGTACAAAACCTTTATCACATATTTTCAGATAAAGAATAATCATATTTTGTAGCAAGAATGACAGACCGACGGACAAAGTAAATTACATATATTTAATGCTTCTGTAAATTTTAATTTCAAATGATAATATTTAAACACTACTAGAATTGAATCCATCACTCATATTTAAAAGATTAAAAGCCAACAAATAGGATAATTTAATCCGGGAATATTAATTAAAATAACAGAGAAAAAATAGGAAATAGGATAATTACCAAATAAAACCAATGATCTCATATTGCAATCTGATGTTGAACTAAAGATAATAGCAAGAAAAACTCTTTATATATGATTAAAAGTAAATAAAACAGTGGCGTGCAAAGTCTTTTTCCAAGGGGGTGCACAAAGCGCAACCAGAAATTTGACATATCCCTTAAACCAAAATCGAAGGAGAGGGGTGTATGTGGTTGCAATTTAGGGGTGTAGGCAAATTTCAGTGGGGGTGCATCAACCCTCTTTTATTTTTGCACTTTATTCTGCACACTCTTGATTTATAAAAAATGTCTATAATTTGTTTTGTAAAAATTGTTGTAGGAATAAACATAAGATTGTTTTCTGTTTATTTGAATTTAAAAATAATTTTAAAATCGTACAAAAATTAACTATCTCTCTTTGTGGGTATTTTTATAGTTTTAAAAAACTGAGCATAAACTTGACAATGATATCTAAAAAAATATATATAGTATTTAGAGAACTACTGTATAATTTGAAATGTCTGTCCGTCTGCCAGTCCGTACGTCTGTAACAGATAGCTCCATAGCGGATAGGAATGATGATTCCTGTAACTATCTATAGTACAAAGTAGAATGATGTCTGTCTGTCCGTCCGTCCGTCCGTCTGAAGCTTAAGATCTCGGTTACCACTAAACTGATTGGATTCTACTCTTCAGGGTAAATTCCTATTGGTCCTGTGGTGGTTTTAAGCTATTTTCTTGGGGGGTGGGACATAACCCCCCCAAAAATGAAAATTCCCACCCCCAAAAAAAAAAATTTCATATTTTTTTTCTAATTTTAATGTTTTTATGTTTTTAAATATTTTTATAAATTTTATATTTTTTATATTTTTTTATATTTTCAATTATTTTTCTTCTTTTTAAATTTCTTTTCTTCTTTAAAACTTTGTTTTGACAAATTCAAAAAGATTGTGAAAAGTTCCTTCTACTTTAGAGGCAAAGCCTCAAAAATGCTAATGGCAAAGAAATTTCAAAAAACAATAAAAAAAGAAAAAATTCAAAGGTTTTAAATAATATAAATCAATATAAATAAATATAAAAAGTTATAAAGAGTTATAAAATGTTATAAAGAGTTATAAAATGTTATAAAGAGTTATAAAGTGTTATAAAGAGTTATAAAATGTTATAAAATACAGAAAATATCTAAAAAAAAATGTAAACAAAATTTTTAAAATTCTCCCCTGAACCTTCAGAAAAAAAGCCCCCAGAGGCTAGGGGTGAAGCCGCTAGTGTACTATATAGAAAGTAGAATAACTGTATAGTGTATAATCGTTGTTTTTAAAATCGAAGCTTTTCGATAATTGGGGTCAGTCCGTCCGTATGTCCGTAACGGATAGCTTTTTTCGTTAATTTAGGCATGTTAGAACTGTCATATCGTTTTCAAACTTTGCATGGTGATTCCTTTAGTAGTTAGGTACGATTTAGAAAACGTAGCAACTCTATAATCGCTATCAGAATGTCCGTACATCCATATTAAACATGTGGATTTTTTTACTTTTAACAACAAATTTTTATGTGATAAAATTATCCGATTGATCTGATTTTTGGAATACTGATTCCCAGGACAACAAAATACAATGTTATAAGCGAAGCATCTCTATAATAAAGTCCTAAAAACGTAAGTATGTTCTTAAACATTATACTGTATTTAAGCAGTTTTTCAACAAATTTACTTACAATGTTGATTCGTCATTCATACATTTATGTTCTGATTTTTCAGTTATGACACTCTATTAATGTTGATGTTCGTTTGTCCTACCGTTTCAGATCTTCGCTTTTATGGATGTTGTCATCCTTGTTTTCGAAGTAACCAAACTGGTTTAAATTTGCAGGCTTATTAGTGGATGAAGCGCGGCTGCAAAGCCCTGAATATGATATGTGTAATTATTAATCCGTTTCACGATTAGGATATTATAAAAATACCTGTACAACCCTTTTTGGGGTTTATATAGAATAAAAATATTATCAATATGTTTAAATTAGGTTTAATATTAACAAGGACAACTTTTTAAGTATTGCAAAAGTAAGCTTTTCAGGTATATTTCACAATGGTTGAATTTAGTCGGACCGCGTCGGATAGTCTTGCTTAATCCCCTATAACATAGAAGCTACGCTACTTATAAGAATTATTATCTTATATACATTTTCTTTGTTCTTTTAAAAATCAAAAAGGGTAAATTACATTTCAAAATAATTGCGCAGAAATTGTTTGTCTTAACTGTATTTATGGGATGGACTGACGTACAGAACTTTTTGTAAAGTAGAATTTATCTATAATACAAAGTAGAACGATGTCTGTCTGTCTGTCTGTTTGTTTGTCTGTTTGTTTGTAGCGAAGGATCTCGCTAACCGCTGAACCGATCGAGTTCTCCTTTACAGGGTAGCTTCTCATAGGTCCCGGGAAGGTTTATAACTATTTTCTTGGGGGGTGGGACACCCCCAACCCTCCAAAAAATGAAAAACAACCCCCCCAAAAAACTAAAATTGAAAAAATGGGGTCGACTACCACCCCCCCCCCCCTAAAAAAAATCCCCCTCCCCAATTTTTATTTTTTTATTTTTTTTAAAATCTAAAATACGAAAAATTGGTTTGATCAAACCTCTTGGGGCGAAGCCCCTAGAGGCTAGGGGCGAAGCCGCTAGTAATACTTATAACAATACAAATTTTAGTTTTTATTAAACTTTATGAAATTACTTCTTAGTGTGATTTAAAAAATAGTTTTTTGCTTTTGCTGCGCTGCTTTTGGACATGAATGACCTTTGTTGCATATAAAATTAACAATGAAATATCTGTCTTTATGGATACCTTAACGATCTAAATAGGTTAGATCTTATTGTTAATTCAGGCAAGTAAAAATTGTCATATCGATTTTAAACTTTGTATGATGATTTCTGTAACTGTTAAGTACGATTTAGAAAGCGAAGCAACTCCATATCCTTTACTAGAAATTCCGTATATCTATTTAAAACATGCAGATTTTTACTTTTTGTTTGACATAATTATCCTATTCATCTGATTTATGAAACAATTATTCTTAAGACAACAAGGTAACAAATAAAAGGCGAAACAACTCCACAATGAGGCCCTTAAAAGAAAGGTATGTCCCTAAACAGTATCCTGTACTTCATTAATTTTTCATCAATTTTGTATAGACTCAAAAAAATAACATTTTGCTTATTAAGTTCTGAAACTTTACAAGTATTGTTGTTCGTTTATCATGCCGTTTAATTATAGAGCTTCGCTTTTTTTGGAGATGCTATCATCCTTGTTTTATGTCAATTGATACTACGATAGCGATTTTAGTGTGAGGGAGGAAAATGGATAGGGCAGGGCACTGATATAATTAGGTAAGAGAGTCCACATTAAACTACAAATTTATAGATGAAATTGAAAGACTTTGGTTCAGTTGGTTCTAATTTTAGATTAGTTTTAGATTGGTAATATATTATTCTTTCCCTTTTTTCTAATTTATAAAGAAGAACCATGGTTTTGATCCTACATTAAAGTGCTGTTAAACGGATAAAATTATGAAATTGCAGTAAAGTTTCTTGTTTATAAATATTCAATGAAAGTTTTTATAAAATCTTTAAAAATGAGAACTCTGAAAGTAATTTTAGTTTATAGAGAATTTTAGAAAGGAACATACATACAATTGAACATGAATTGTAAACCAATCACAAAAGGTACTTTTAGAATTGTATTATTAAGTATCTTGGCGTTTGCTCTTACAAAGTTTAAAACCGTAGGTTGTCAAATAAGATGTTTAATAGTTATTTCCCGCATCGTATTATAAACAGCTTTCCGCGGATATAGAAAGTACAATTAGAAGGCACGGGCTCAAAAAAACTGGTTTTAATCTTATGATTGTACATTTTTATATTCGTAGAAAGCTGGATATAATACGATGCTAGACATAGTTTTTTCGTATGGATTAGATCCGGTTCTTATCCACCGGATTCGTATGAATACGAGAAACTTGTTTCCAGTAAGCCTTCGAAACCGATTAATATCCTCTGGACTAGAACAGGATCTAAGACATGCTGATAAATCAGGTATCGTATCGTATTATATCCACTTTATGAGAAATCTCAGTTCAGTGGATAGTGAGTTCTGTATGGACAAGCATTAAAGTATTTCTACTTTTGATGCGGCTCTTAAAAAAATTTGTAGGTTAGTCAATCTAATGTTGCTCTACTATAGAACTATTGAAAAAGAAGAAAGACTCGTACATGAACAATTCCCCCAAATTAGAAAAGCGTTTTAGGCCATTTTGATTCATTGGTAGAATATTGAACAAATTATAGGCTACCATTTCATACTCAATTTAACCATTTTATAGACAAATCGTATTTTAGAGGAGCAAAGCTACTCTTCGTATAATAAAGTCCGGACGTCAAATGTGACCGCTAAATAATGTAACCTCTATATAAATAACTAGGATTTCTAAGGCTTCAAGCTAAAAGAATGTTTCTTTTTTTTAATACTTAAAGTGGTTATATCTCTAGCCTCTGGGGGCATTTTCCCCAATTTGATTTTAGTTTAAAAATAAAAATTAAATGTTTTTTTCTATTTTTTTTCTCTCTCCCACTTTACCTAACAAAATAGCTGAAAACTATAGTACGAATAACCAGTAGGTTCATTCCCTAAAAAGTAGATCATTCGATATTTAAGAATACAAAAAAATCAAGTTGCATTTTTATGGATATTCTCTCTTTTGTTATCAATAGAATAGACTATAGAGGGATAATTTGGTCATTTTAAAGGACTGAATTAGAGGGGGGGGGGGGGGTTACAAAAGGTTTTTCGTGGCCGTAACAGTTAGAAAAAGCTGTCTGTAATTTTCGTAAATCATCATCAATATATTTTGAATATAATTTTCATTTCAAATCGAATAAAGAACAATTTATTTAAATTTTGTTCTTGATTAATCTTGCTAGATACAGAATTGAACTAGAGACACAAAAAATATGATTATCTGACAGAGTAAGTGTGTGTGTTTATTAAGATCTCTAAAATGGCAAAGATGTAACTAGTATGTGTGTATGTAGTTGTGTGTGATAAAGCCCATGAAAATTTAAATTTTACGCAAGGATGATAACATCCATAAGTAGCGAAGCTAAAAACCTTGTATGATTTATAACGTGAAAATCTAGGAATCGATCTAGCACCTCAGCAAATTAGCAAATCTTAATGAAACTTTGTGGGGATACGTAAATTGTGAACTTATTTAATCCTAAAAAATATCAGCCGTCTATCTCAGATAGGAGTAAAGAAATTCATGGAAACCTAAAAATCTAGGAATCGAACTAGCACCCCAATCAATAAGCAAATCTCGATAAAACTTATGAAAAGTATGCAGAATATAAAAGTATTAAATCCCTAAAAATTTCAGCCGTCTATGTTGAATAAGAGTTGAGATAATCATAAAAACTTTAAAATGTTGGAATCGATCTAGCATCCCAACCAACTGACGAATCTTAATGAAACTTAGTAAACTTTTGAAGACTGTTAACATAATTAATCCCTGAAAATTTCAGCTCTCTATCTTTTATAGGAGCCGAGAAAATCACGTTTTCCCTTTCTGTCTCAGACGGACGGACATTTCGAATTATAGAGTAGCTTCGCTACTAACAAGGATACATCTGCCCAGAAAGGGTGGGGTTACCCCCTTAATAAAAAAAATGTGCTGCATTGTCATTTCCATCACAGGACCACTGCACTGGTAGTATAAAAGTTTAACAGTAAGCGAAATCTGAAGGGACACAATGAAAGTCAAACAAACAGACAGATATTCAGACAGAGAGACGAAACGACATAATAGCAGACAGAGGGACGGACAGACATTGTTCTACTTTCTAATTTAGATATTGTATCAATATGAAAATATTTGTTTCATCGCTATGTCAAAACTTTAAGATTCTATTGATATGCAAAAAGGTTTATATCGACTATATTCATATTAACAAAAAGTGGTCATGCAATTTTTTTTCTCGACAATAATCACTTTGACTATATTGCTTACTAACAAGTGAATGATATCAACATAACACTATAACTACATAATCATGTTGACATAACAACGACACCATTTTTGATAAGGATAACCACACCTACGACCATTTGCAGTCTTGTTTTGTCTCAAACCTGCCTCATTTGTGATAGATGGATCTTCCACCTTGCTTAACTTAAACATTAATTTTTCTCAAATGCACGTAAAAGATTCAAACCCTTAAATTGAAACGTGTCGTTGGCATGCCTATAAAATTTCCCTGGGACATAAAAGTTGTCAAGGGCCTGGTTCCCATGTAATAGAGGTACACCATAGAGTAAGCATGATAATAATCAAAATCATAGTAATAAAATAATAATAAATGATTTGTATGCTTCTTTTCTGTGTGTAACTAATGGAAACTGTTCTTTTAAAACTTCCGACAAAATTATTTTTAGTCTTTTTGACTCTGTAAAAACAACATTAAAAGATAGTTGGATTATCTATTTAATGTTAATAATACCGAAAATGAATTAAAATGACAAAAGGATGATTATAATAATAAATAATATCAGTAAAAACAATCCACGAAAGCTAGAATTTAATCATTTTGACGCGTTCGAGATATTTATGGACAGACACAGATTGATTTACATTATATTTTACCAGTTGCTGCACCCCTAGAATCGAGGGGTGAAAATACTCTAAACCCATTTGTCTGTTAATCTTTTGTTGTTGTGAATGTTTACGCACAAACATTTAAACATTTAGTGTTTAAACAATGCAAAATATTTTCCAATTAGCAAAGAAATAAATATTTTTACACAATTAAAATAGATCTTGATATGTATTTTCTCTCTAAAGATTAGAATCAACTGATAATACAATTTCTGAAAGCATTTAATTGTAAAAAATTAAATCATTAAAATTTTCCTGGACCTTTTCCATTAAGGTAACTAAGATCACACATATAGAGACTTAAGATGACTATATCAAGTCTATGTAAATCTTAATGAATATTCAAATACAAATTGTGCTTAACATGAAACAACCAAATCATTTGTTTTGTATGAACACTCTCGAACAGCATTCCTCACTACATTTTTGAAACCTTGAATTCTAACCCCTTCAATCTCATATACTTTAAAGCCAGTGCGGTGCTGCTACGAAATACACAAAATTAGATATTTCATCTTACAGGATATAAATCATTTGTGATGCTTGGTTATAGCAGGTCTCCAAGGTTAAGAACCTCTGACCAATAGCATAATGTAGGTAAGGGAAGTTGGCAAAATGGTTCTGTAACTTTGAGAGAAAGAATGGCTCTAAAGTCTAAGGTAGACGGGTCCAGCTTGGAAATGCCTTTAGATTTGAAGGACTGATCGAGAGAGTATAAGGGTAAAAAAATAGAGGTGGAAGGGGTTAAATAACTGTGTGGCCCCACCCCGTGGACCGACTTTAATTAGACCTTTGCCAAGTCGCTACAAAAGAGCAGAAAGAAGTTTGCTGTCAGACGAAAAAGTTCTCCAAGAAAAGGGCCAGATATTTATCTGATTCATACATCTATACTGATTACATTTATTGTTTGGTTAACAGTTCTGGAACCTTATAAAAAGCGAATAATTTCTCATTTAGGGTGTTATCGGAAGACCGTAAAATAAAATTTTTGCCATAAAAAATAAACATAACACCACCAGAACTATAAGAGTATATCCTAAGATTCTTGGCATAAAGCCGAATATGTCAACATTCCATCTAGTATTTACATGGTAGGATGGTTCGAAATAAGAAAATATGTTAGAATGGTTCAGAATATTATTATTTGATTTAATATGCATGTAAATTTGAAATTGCAAAGAAAGACAACAATATTTTAGCATCTACAAATTATAAATGGCCAAAATCATGAAATAGTGTCTTAAAACGTATAGTATTTACATGTTTTTAAAGCTAAAATTAGTTTTAACAATGTGTAAACTAAAATTTCTTTATTTGAAAGCATAAATTTGACTTTTACTAGTTTTCATTAAAATTCAGCATTTACCATGATTTGGCTTTTTATTTGTATTTTTTATTGAAATTGGATTTGTCTAAAACTTATGTCAGAAAATAAGGAAAACTGGATTAATATAGTCATATCTCTAATTGAAGACCATAGGATGATAGGACATATATTGTTTTAAAATGTTTTGTTGTTTGTTGTTAAAAGATTTATTCATCTTATGGAACAAATCATAAATAATAAAATAATTGTTGTTTGTATTCTCTTAGACATACAAGATACGTTTGACTTAAACGATGAAAACAAAAAAACATTATAAAATGTTATTTAGATAGAAATTCAAACATTAACTAGCACAGTTAAATGTTAATAAGCATAAAAAAGGTTTCTAATAATTTTTAATTTTCTGCCGTTTTTTGTTTGTTATTTAGTTGTTATTTTTATGAACATTTTTTTCTATATCTGATTTGAGTGACATTCTTCACAGGCATAAGGGATAAAATCATCAAAATACAATGCTTGAAACTGCAGGTATAAGACAATAGCCGATTAATTAATGTAAATCCCAAATAATGATACACAAATTTCCTCTTTTGTAGAATTCAATTAGTGGTCGAAATCAGCTAAATAAACCAATCAAAATTCAATAAAAGTCACCAAGGTTGTTTAAACGACAAATAAGAATATTATCAAACTTTGGGGACTAGTGTAATAAAACAACCCAATGTCCCCTCCCTCCCTATTGAAATTGACTTTCATACAACGAATATAATCTATAATTCCTTCTGTTTTCTCCGTATGTTCATTCGTAGGCTAAAAAACAACCAAAGTATTGCTATTTTACTAAATGGATTCAAAATTTCTTGTGATTTTTCCGCTGTATGTACTCTATGATAGCCCAATTCATCATTAGATGTGCCTGAATCCCGGTAGAGTTTAATTTAAAGAAAACAAAACATTATCATAACCGGTTCTACCCCCTCCCTTATTCTCTTCCCCACTACTTTCAGGTTGGGGGGTGACGCAAATTTCAGATCCATGATTTCGCGATTTGAGAAAAATTTATCTTTATATTATAGCGAATTAAATAATCTTGCAAGCATCGCTTTTATCTTATGAAGAAAAATCAGCGAAAAACGAGATCTGAAATTTGCGTCACCCTTCAAATATGACGCATGACCGCTACGACCGCAAGACGTGGCAGTAAATTGTCCACTATCCTGAATCCCATATATCTGTCTAATATCACAGACAGGGACAGGGATACACCATCTGAAAGAAAAATACATTTCTTGACAAAATATAACTTCACTCAACTTTTAAAAAATCGTATTCTTTGAAATTTAAATATTTTGTTTTTATAACAATTTTTGTCCTAAGAACAAACTTTACACATAATGTCACAAGATCCAGGGAGGTAGGGGGTCATTGGGTAGTCCCCAAAGTTTTATAAAAACGTTTTATTATACGTTGGCTTAACAACTTTGGGGACTTTTATTAAATTTTGATTAGTTGGTTCATTTAGTTAAATGTCTAAACGTTTTAATAACAAATTGTAATCTGAAGAAGGTGCAATTTTTTTTGTATAATCATTGGGGATGTACATCAATTTATCGGCCATTGTCTTATCCCTTTAGATCCCTTCACAAGATCAACCCTTTGGATATTTACATAAATCCACCCTTTCATAATAATACGCATTGTCTTTTACGCTTTTCAATTAGGAAATTGATTTTAAACTGCTTTAAAAAATATAATTCTTTATATTCTATTACGATCTTTAAAAAAGGAGGTATGGAAAGTGTCATGTGTGACGTCATTAAAATACGTCTAAAAAGGAAGGATGAGAGGGGAAGTGGGATAGGAAACCTCTAAAAAAGAGATGGATTTAAACGTATTTTTATGACGTCACACATGATACTTTTCGTATCTCCAAAAAAATATTCTATTTAAGATAAGGAGCTTGGTTTAGTATACTGTCATGCTAATATGCTAAAAAAAATCTATAGCCACAAAATTTTTATATTTTTTGGAGTGTAGCACAAAACCTAAGAAGGCAGCTGCTTAAAGGTTGATTATTTTTAATCGGTCGCCGCACCCGGTTATAGATTATATCAAGCCGCAGTAGCTTTTAAAATTTTTATTCGTGCTGCCGAGCCCTGCTTTAAGGTATGCAAAATTGGTTGCTAAATGGAGTATATAAGGATGTCATAAATAATAATATTATCTCAGATTTGGCACAGTAGCTGACACACATACCAAATATTTATACAACTAGAAGATTAAGCAGTGACCCTCAGTTTAAGCATCTAATACGCGTGGCATATAAAAATAATTCAAAATTCGAAGCTACCCTACAAGTAAGTCTGTCATTTGGCCGGTTGGTTATGCAATAATGAAGATAAGGGAGTGTGAAATAGCTTTATGAGATAGTATCCTAATTTTTTTTATGATAAATAGGGTCGGTCTGTCCGTCCGTCAAGTCTTCATTAATTCAAACAGGTTAGAATTTTAATTTCGATTTTAAACTTTGAATGATGATTTTCATAACAATTAGGTACGATTTAGGAAGCGTAGCAACTCTATAATTGTTACCAGAAAGTCCGAACGTCCATCTAATATATGCTGATTTTTAAAAACTTTTTTTGACAAAAAAGTTTTTGTACTATTTCAGAGCTTCACTTTTATGGATGTTGTCATCCTTGTTTTTTTAAAATGTATAATTCACTCATCCGAACAAACGTAATACATACAGTCATCGTTAATTATAGATTAGCGTTGCTACTGAAAAAACAAGAAACCAATGGTATTTTACAAAGTTGACTAAAGAATGCAGAATTATCTTTTATCCTATTTGTTAAAGACATTAATGCTTAAATCAAGGATTTTGCATTTATATGTGTTTTTAGTAGCGTATCTACTTGACAATTCACATATTTCAATGGCTCTTTTTTTCTTCATTCATCATGGACATTCAAAATTTATTATTTAAATTAAGAAAAATTACCACAAAATAAATAAAACAAGGATAATAACATTCATAAAAGCGAAGCATTAAAATAAAACGGTAGAACAAACGAACATAACTACTTGTAGAGTGTCAAAACTTGATAAGAATATTATTAGTTTAAAGGTAAATATAAACATAATTATATATGAACTTGCTTCAAATTGCTTAGATACAGGATTCTGTTTCAGATTATAGAGTGGCTATACTTTCTAAATCATACCTAACTGTTATAAGAATAAACATTTAAAGTATGAAATCGATAGCACAATATTAATATGCCTAATTCAACGGAAAGATCTAACCATTGATTTTGGGATATGATTTATGTCATTTATAATTTTTTTTCAAGGATGTTCCAAAAACTTGAAAAATCTTCCTTGTTAAAATTTGTTTGTTTGTTTGGACTTTTTAGCGTTGCACACTAATGCAAATATTTGCATATCAAGCAAATTTTGATTCATAGTCACCCATTCTTTTATAGAATTAGCAAAGCACGATAATTTTTTAGGAGGAGCGTTTATAAAAAATTTTAAAATTTAAGAGAAAGTTGTAAAAAATTAGCATAAATTATAAAAAGTATAAATCTTTTCCATTGTCATGTCTATGAAACATTAAAATTGATGGATTTTCATTGGGTTGAAAATCTTTCATTTAATACTAAATTATTGCTTTTTAATTTGATTATTATATATTTTAAGATTGGATATTGCAGACAGTTATGCCAAACGATTATTTTATCTTTTAAAAGCGTAGCTACAATAAAACTAGGTTCTTCTGTACCTATGTCAGTCATAGTCATTTAAAAGATAATATAAAAAGATAAAAGATAAATATATAAAGATAAATATAAGAAACTTTTCACAGTTTAATGATGTTAATTGTGTAAGCTTGTCTATGCTATGCTAATTATGAACTTAATTGTTCTTGATACTTTGATAAAACATATTATCTCGAACACAGTAATAGTGTCTGACTGATTATGACGTAACAAAAAAAAATTACCCAATGAGAGGCCACTATAAATTTTACAATTGGTCAATAACGGCCTATCATTGGCTAATTTTTTTTGTTACGTCATAATCAGTCAGACACTATTACTGTGTTCTATTATCTCGCTTTAATGTTTTAGAACTTATGAATATTCTCGAAGAAAGGGAGAATAAAATAGTTGTTTTAGCATCGTATTGTAGACAGCTTTCCGTGAATAATGAAATGTAATATTTTAAGATGAATTCCAGTTTTATTAGTTCCGAGGGGCTGAATGATGGATGAGGATGGCTCAGAATCAGTTCTAATCCAACGGATATCAATCGTTTTCGAAGCCATACAGACAATAAGTTCAACAAACGTGTATGTGTAAGTACGTCAGTATGTGTTAGGATATCGTTAACCGTTTGACCCTTGCAGTCTGCTTTTTGTGAAAGCTTCATATTTGTATCTGAAAGATTTTACCTAGTTTTGATGGAGGAAATTAAGGTATAAGTATAACTCAATTTGAGCTCAGTTATGTGAACACTTTTTATGTATATGCTTTTATCTTTTTATTATTTACTCTCGTTGCATTAATTAAAAATTATTTAATAATGCACATAATCTTTAAAGTAATGTTATCTCAACAATTTTTAGTAGAAAGGCTACAATATAATAATAAACTTTATCCGTGCGTTCTGGTGTTTTAGGAGATTATAAATGTGGAAAATCATCCAGCAACTGAAATTTCTTAAGCAGATTCCCCAGATCAATAATTTATCTAAATATGTTCGTTTGTCCGTCTGTCTGTCCGTCCATTTCGATTAGAATCGGCTTACTAATGGTGAAATATTATGAACCTAGCAATAGTGTCTAACTTTTTATCTTCGTGACGTAACAAAAATCCATCTCTTTTTTAGGGGTTTCCTTTCCCACCTCCCCTCTCATCCTTCGATTTTTGTTACGTCACAAAGATAAAAAGTTAGACACTAATACTAGGTTCAATATTATTTATTCTGTAGTTCTTTGAATTTATTATAAAGTTCACCTGATCAATATCTTTTCGTCCTTTCTCGATTTTTAAACAAGGTATTCTTACATTTACTTATGAGCTTCGCTACTTATAAATGTTGATATCTGCGTTAAAAATTGTCATCACTTAAAATTAATTATTGTGTCAACAATTTGATAATAATTTTTTAGAAAAAAGTTGACAAATATTTGATTTGATTTATTCATAAGGTTACAAAAAATATTAATCATGAATTAATAAATATTTAGTTTGATTTTATATATTAAGATTTTCTTTTTATTTAACTAAAAATCCTTTTTAGGATTCTTTTATTAACTTTTCATATGAAGGGGAATGGGACACTTATTGACTTTTTTTTGTATAAACGTTTGTTTAAATTCAGTTCCACCAAAATTAAAGAAGAAGAAATAATAGATCATTTCATAAGTCCAACCCCGGCCCTAGCAAAATATGTTACAAAAATATAACTTTTGTCGTAGCTTAATTTTTTTCTTCTCTTTTATAAACTAATTTTTCAAACTAATATCATTGTTCTAGCTTTGTTCTTTATCAAAAATAATTTGTAATTTACATGGACTTTCAGGAGTAAGACAATGGACAATAAATTGATGTTCACTCCCAATGGTTATTAACAATTTACCGCTTCTGTATATCTAATATATTGCTTGAAAAGTTTAGTTAAAAGTTTCTAATGAAAATTCAACAAACGTACCCAAATATCGGATCAACTGCAGTTCACGGTAAAATATTGCTTGTAACGAATATTGCCAAAAATCTATGAATTTTAAAGGCTGCTAGCTGCCAAACGGCTGAACGTACAGATCATACCCGCACACCATTTTAAGCGGTATAAGAAGGCCTACAAATAATCTGGAATAGCCAAGATCCAATGATGCACAGAGAAAGCTTCACTGAAGAAAGAACGCGTAAAATAGGCCTTTTTCGCGCATTTCTCTGCACTGCGAGATAATTATGCATTATTGTTTTATGGCTATTCCAGATTATTTGTAGGCCTTCTTATACCGCTTAAAACAGTGTGCGGGCATGATCTACACGTTCAGCCGTTTGGCAACTAGCAGCCTTTAAAATTCATAGATTTTTGGCAATATTCGTTACCAGCAATATTTTACCGTGAACTGCAGTAGATCCCAAATATCTAAGCCAACGAATGATACAACTGGAGAATGAAACTTTTAGTACCAGAATAATTTAGGTTCAATTTCCCTTCTCTCCTTGGTTACATGGTTTAGTTGTTATTTACATGGAGACCAATCTACCAAAAATAGACTATTTTATAGTTATTTGATTTTCCATATTGGTATAATACAACTTTCTTATTCAATTTCTTTTTATGCGAATAATATGTCAAATTTAGAAAACTAACCTGGTCTGTATGTCTTTCTTTAATTTTTCGTCATTTGTTGCTCACTAGTCGCCGGAAGGAAAAAGCAGTTTTTTGAAACAGGCTCTCTGAGATTATTACAGATTCTGATATATACATATATAGACTAATGAAAAATGCAAAAAACGAAATCAAAAGCGTTCCTTCTTGGGAGAAAATCCGGGAAAAAGATTTTAGCTATTTTTAACCTAAAATTCACATTGGCAAGCCTGTAAAAAATATACACACATTTTAAACATGTCATTGCTCAGCACATAGAAGTGATAGAAAAATACTATGCATACCATTGGAAAGTTTATAACCTCTAGTTTTCATATTAGTATATAACGTTTTTGTACTATTAACAGTTTTGGAGCTATCCTCTAAAGTATACACAAGTTTTAAAAATGCAGTTTTTTCTTGAATTTTAAGTTTTATACTTGTTACACAAACCTTAAATCTTATTGCTTAGCACCTAGAGTAATATAATTATTTTATATAGATACTAGCGGCTTCCCCCCTAGCCTCTAGGGGCTTTGGCCTATGAGGTAATGTTTAAAAAATAAGCTAAAAACCACCACAGGACCATTAGGTATATACCCTGAAGAGTAGAATCCGATCGGTTCAGTGGTTACCGAGATCTTAAGGGACGGACAGACAAGACAGACAGACAGACATCAAGCTACTTTTTATTATAGATATTTGTATATTCTAGGTACTTTGGGTATTTACAATTTTATCTTAATTAAAAATTTTCTTTGAAATGTGCATAGTTTATATACTTATAGGCAATGAAATTTAGTATAATATTTTGCCTTGATTGTTTTTGGGCTTGTTGTCATTAACCTGATTCTTTTTGTAAAATCTCTTATATGATATAATCTGCCAGCAAATCTTTGAAAATTGAATTTTGGCACTTTCCTTCTATGGGCTAGTGTAAACTTTTTTTACATAATCAAGCTAAGCAGTCACTAAAGATTTCATTTGGTACTTTCCTCCTTGGTGCTAGTGAGTTATAACACCCGCCCCCTAAAAAACCAGAACCTATGAGAAGCTTCACTGTATAGAAGGACCATATTTGTCCAGCGGTTACAGAGATCCTTTGCTACAGACAAAAATAGCTTACTGCTTTATATAATAGGATATAAGAGATTTTACAAAAATAATCAGGTTGATAACTATAACAACAAGCCCAAACATCTAGAGCAAAGTTTTGTAAATTCTAAAAGTATATAACTCCCCCCTCCCCCCTTTGGATCTTAAAACTTAATTAATGGGGGGTCTTTCACCCCACTACCCCCTAGAAAGAAAGTGTAAAAATGAAATCTTTAGTTGCTACTTAGCTCAATTATGTGAAAAAATCCGATTGATATCTCTTTGAATAAGCTCAAGCCTTAAAGGCTTAAGTTTTAGTGTTTTGGGGAGTGTTCTACCCCACTAGCCCCAAGGAGGAAAGTGCCAAAATGCCAAAAAATGGCTACTTTGCAAAAAAGTATACTTTAATAAAATCAGCTTGATATCTCTAAAAATAAGCCCAGAACTTAAAGTTTTAGTAATTTTAGGTGCAGTTTTACCCCACTAACCCCTTGAAGGAAAATACCAAACATTAGGTTTACTGATATATTTAATCATATAAGAGATTTTGCAAAAAGAATTATTAGCTATAACAACAAGCCCAAAAACATCCAGGGCAAAATTTTATACTGAATTTCATTGCCTATAAGTGTATAAATTTTCCCCCTCCCTCCTTGGTTCTTACTACAAACTATACAAATTTCAAAGACAATTTTTAATTAAGCAAAAATTGAAAGTACCCAAAGTACCTAAAATATACAAATATATCTATATAAAATATTAATTTTTAAAAGGTTTGTGTAACAAGTATTAAACTTAAAATTCAAGGAAAAAACTGCATTTTCAAAACTTGTGCATACTTCAGAGGATAGCTCAAAACTGTTAATAGTACAAAAACGTTATATACCAATATGAAAACTTGAGGTTATAAGCTTTCCAATGGTATGCATAGTATTTTTCTATCACTTCTATGTGCTGAGCAATGACATGTTTAAAATGTCTGTATATTTTTGTAAGCTTGCTAATGTGAATTTTAGGTTAAAAATAGCTAAAATCTTTTTCCCGGATTTTCTCCCAAGAAGGAACGCTTTTGATTTCGTTTTTTGCATTTTTCATCAGTCTATATATGTATATATAAGAATCTGTAATAATCTCAGAGAGCCTGTTTCAAAAAACTGCTTTTTCCTTCCGGCGACTAGTGTGCTGCTCTAGTCCTCTTTTATTGGTCAGTACTTTCTTCCAGTAGAAGGGGATGGGGTGGGGTAAAAAGTTTGGCAATATCCAAGTAATTATATTCGATTATTGCGACCAAAAAATCGAAAACGTTAAAATCAGCCTAGAACCAAATTATGTAATAACAAAGCGTTTATAAAAATCAATTTATTGGTTTTCAAAATGCTACTCGACAGTTTTTAAATTTTGATTACAAGAAAAAAAACGATATAAATATAAGAAACTAATATTATTACCTATTATTGTAAATATAAAATATATTAATGATATTTGATATTAGGTTGATTAAATATAATGAAATTTTCATTTGATTTCACTTTAACCTCTAAAGTATCCCTCTCTCGTGGAATTTTTTGAGTGATTTTAATTCATTTTAATCATGAAATATTTGTATCATTGAGTAAGTGGGAGTGATTGAGTAAGGAACGAAGAAAATTAGAACAATACAGTATAGAAGCTTAAGTAAATGCAAATTTATTTACCCTTCTTTCAGTACACTAAAAAAAATAAACTACCAAATGCTTAATTTTACAAATAAAATTGCAGGTAAAAGAAGAAAATATCAATTCAGCTTCTTTTGTTAATGCAAAACAATAACTTAACGTAAGAGAGCATTTTACCTACGGGGGGGGGGGACATCATGGCAAAAATGATTAAAATGGGATACTATAATATTTGTTTACAATTGATAATCTCATCTTATTTTATAACATGTAATATGAACATTTTATTTCCTCTTTACGGGGAAACAGGTTCATGGCTCGGCAGCCGCAGTTGTAATTCGCTGCCCTAGTTACTTGTCATGCAAAAAATCTATTGTACATTCAATTTTTCATACTGATAAGCCGCAAAAAAAACACAAGAAAAAATCCGCCAATGCAAACCAGCCACAATTTCAACGGACAATCTTAAACAGTAGACGAAAAAATGGTGTCTAAACACTAAACGTTCAATCATATCTCCCATTTTATCAACTTAAGTTCAATGTATTTTTAATTCAGCTGCAACTAGCCGCCTTAAAATTTGCGACTTCCGATCCATGCAAAGATGTTTTTACATAATAGGATTTGTAAAAGATTAATTGCAATTACACAACACTTTATTCTTTCCTGGGTTAAAGAGTAAATTTAAAGTATAGTACAAAAATTGAAATTCTAATTTTATTTTGCTATGGAAATTAACATAAAAGGGTGTGAAAGGTGGAGATTATTGTTTTAGCCAGCTACAAGTTTCACTTTATTCGAGTTCATAATATTAATAATCTGGTGTGAGATACAAGTAATAATAAATCCATTGTCATAAAAGCTAACTGTCCATCCTTTAAAGGTTTTCCTTTGATAAACATACAAAATATAAATCCATCTACTTGAATAGCATCTAATTAACAATTGTGAGAATTACCATATGACTTTAAAAGTTAGGTTATGTTTTCAATTTTAAAAATTTGATACATTTATATATTGTCATAAAAATAATTAAAACGTTTAGCTGAAATGCAAGAAAAACTCATAAATAAAAACCGAATATACTTTTTGAATTATCTAAGGTTATACTCAAAAGATATGTTCATTATGTAAATTGCATTTGTAATAAGAATTATAACATGGATTGAGTTATTGCGTGTCATTAATTACAAGTCTTGGTGTCATGGACAAACTAATTCACATCAAAAATATGTTCACTCGAAACCACTTATGAGCTCTTTAAATAATTCGCGATTCTTTGGTAAATAAAGGATGTGGAAAATAATCCTCTCCACTGTTTTTCTTATTCTAAAAATCACTGTCTTTTTGAGTGGTAATTCGACTGTAAAAAAGAATACTCCAAATTTTATTTAAAAAATCCTCTCATTCGTTGGTTTGAAAACTTTGGGACTTTATTCAATCTTGATTTGAGGTGTATACCGTTTTTATTTTCCTTAGTCTTATCTCTTAAAATCTCTACCTAATGTCCATGCCTTAAATTGGGGTTCTATGTATAATCCTCCAAAAATAACTTTCATGGGTCTTGTGGCCACAACTGTACTGATATCAAATATTAGCAAAAAAATATTAAAATCTGACTTTTTTACCTTTATAAATTTAGTTATTTTGTAAAGATGTAATTTTTTAGTCTGTAGAGAGTCAACACAACACTCAACAAGCTTATTTACCCTATTCTCAAATATAAATGTAATGGTATTTGTAGGGGATATTTCATTACATGTTTGTTTTATCATAAAAAAAAGTTCCAATGGAAATTTTACTTTGACTCTTTTAAGTTGATATCCTATTATATAAAGTTTTAAATAAGAAGGATCTGCTGAACCGATATGGTTCTCCTTTACATTGAAGCTTCTTTTAGGTCCAAGAAAGGTTTATAACAATTTTGTTTGGAGTGTATCTTCTTTCTCCGAAGAGAAATCGCCCCTAGAAAAAATTACTCCCTTCCGCCAAATTTTTTGTTTTAGCTCTAAATTTCAAAATCCTAATTAAAAAATATAGGGGACGGGTGCCCCAGATGCTTCTAGGGGTGTAGCCGCTAGTATTATAATATGTTTCATTAGCATTAACTTTACTTATCTATGCGTCATATTAAAGACGTTTAAAATAGTGCTTACATGCTTTGTTTGGCATGAATCACCAAAAAACACTGCTTAGTTAGGATAAAGGAACTAGAGTGTAGCCTCGAGTTTACAAGTTTGATGTTCAATCCAAGAACAACCCATCCTAACGACATAGTCAACTACTTATCAAGATAGTAATGGGTATATAATATACACGGATATATTGGCAGGAGAAATTTGTCTTTAATTTAGGTTGCTAACATAGACCACATTTATTGGTCAATTCGTTCATTCAGTAGGAAGGGATGGGATGGGAGAAATCTGGTGTAACAACCTAGTAATAATATTTCGATTGAGATAGTATAAAATAGATAGGTTGTAATTTATCTTTGCATATTAGAGAAATTTGTATATGTACTTTAACATAATTGACATTGTTAATCAACCAAGCTGTGCAAAATTTCAAGAGTTTAATTTTTTCTTGCAAATGAACTGTTTTTTGTTCATTTTATCAATTAGAAATAACTCGACTGTCAAAAGATGACCCAAACAAAAAGTTAAAGACTAAAACAATTTGTATTTTCAAAGAAAATTAAACGAATTTTGTTTATTCTTCATTCACTACTCACTCTCTCTTTCTTTCTTTCTTTCTCTTTCTCTCTCTCTCTCTATTATTCCCGCGGTTTTTATGTACAACAATGTCTATTTTAAACATTTCTAATCTATAAAATCTGCTTAAATGACCGAACACTTTAAAATTTCATTTATGCGTAAACAAATTTACACATTGAATGAAATTAATTTATATTCTTTAAGATGGTGTGCAAACCATAAATGAGGAAAAATGAACCACAAAGTATTCATAAGCGGGGTCATTCAATAATATTATCTTTTCAAACTAATACAGGGACAGGGCAATGAGAGATAGAAATTAACTCTCTTTCTCATATTTTACCTTTTATACAATACATGCCAAAAAGAAATTTAACAATATAAAGTCGATGGGTTAGAGTATGCTACCAGGGATCTAAAGGGATAAGACAATGACCGATAAATTGTTGTACATCTCCAATGATGATACACAAAATTACCCCTTTAGAAAATTGATGAAACGCTTGAACACTCAACTTAATGAGCCAACCAATCAAATTCACTAAAGTCCCCAAAGTTGCTAAGCCAACTAATAAGAAAATGTTATTATAAACGTTGGGGACTAGTGTAATAAACTGCCCATTGTCCCCTCTCTCTCTCTGGTATTGTAAAAGAATAGTTTTTTTTATCTTCTAATAGTAAATCCACGTTTCCCTGATATTCAATACAAATACAGGATAAGTCCATGCAAATTTCGACATAACAAGCACAATTGGGACCATAGACAATTCAATTTAGAGATTAATTTTTGGATAATCTTTAGGTGGAGCGTAAGAATAGTTTTTTTTCGGGATGTTGACACCCCTCCTTTATACAACCAGCATGAGAAAAGCAACTTTTTATTATATTCAATTCGTATCAAAGAGCTTCATCCAAAACTCTGTTCTATGAATATAAATATCAATATTTTATTTCATTTAAAACACTTGAACAGATGAAAAATGATAGCTAATGAAGACTTTTTAAAAAACAAAATTGTTTTTTTGGACATGTTTATAAAAACATTTTTGTACTTGTTTGCAAAAATTAACAATCAATAATTTGCAATAATTTTGCAATAAGAATAGAGTACAATATCCTGAATGTGAAACTAAATTTGTAAAAAATGTGTTTTTACAACGCGTCTGCTCTATGTCAGAAATGTTAAAGGTTCAAGTCTCTACCCACGCAACGTACAAACTAAAGATATTAAAAAAAAGGCTTCTACTACTGCTATGTCAGACATGATGTTAAGAATAGAGGATGTATAAGCCCAAAAACAGGAGGAACAACTAATTGCTATATGCTTCAGTTAGAACATCCATACTAAGGTTGTTATATCAACAAGTGTTACCTAACATAGTAACCATAGATACAAGAGGAAAATAGGTCTACCTTCAAGTATTACATTATTACACTTTTTAAATTTAATTAAATTTAAAAAAAAATTCTAAACAAAGCATTTTCTTTTCATTCAAAAAAAACTTTAAATCGATAAATAATAATTGGTTTTACATTTTTTTCTTCTTCAAATTCTCAAGATGAATGCTTTCTATAATTTTTTTGGGAAATAAACCACAGAAAATTTCATGTACTTTGGGCTTACAATATCTTTTGTTGCATTTAATAAGCTTTAACTTTATAAACTACTAGCGGCTTCGCCCCTTGCCTCTAGGTAATTTAGAAAAAAGAAAATTAAGTACCTCTGGAGATGCCACAACTAATTTCAAATAATTAATGGAAAAAAAATAATTAAGTACCTCTTGAGATGCCACCACTTATTTTCAATAATTTTTTCAATGCTTTAAAGTTGTCATAAACCATTTTAAATATTTGTTAAAATTATTTTATTTTCAGTCGAACTAAATTTTACTAGTATAGGATAGTGAAATAGTATAATAGTCACAAAATTGAATTCCTGTAAAGGAGGTGGTTAATGAATTGTGGTATGGCGTCGCTGGTATGAACATTGTCAGGGAAACTGTATAACTGATTGAATTTTTTTATATTGGTATAAAATTAATCAAAAATTTCCTTCAATTTGTCATAAAAAACAGCTCTTCTTTGATTGCTCAGCCTTCTTTGAAAGTCACATCAATCATATTGAAGATTTGTGATTGCTTCTTAGTCAAGGCATTTTCTCTACTATTACTTTGAATGTAAAACTCCTGTTTAAATACAAATATACGTTGCTAACTAAAATTGGTGTTTACAGATCCCTAGTCCCTGGTTAGGAGCATGAAATTAAAATTTTTCTAGACAAACCAACAAAAATGTTGTTTCTTTGTTTTCAAGGTGACAATGTACTATCTGTTTTTTTTACATAGTTCAAGAAATATTATTTGTCTGATGGTCTGATTAATAAGTAATGCTACTACTAATTTAAGTTTTAAAGTACAAAGTAAAACGATATTTGTTTGTCTGTCAGATCTTGTTAACCGCAGAAACGATTAGGTTGTGCTTTTCAGGGATTATACCTACTGGCCCTGTAATGGGTTTGAGCTATTTTTCTGGGATTGAAAAACATTCTCCCCTAACAAATTGCCCCCTTCTTCTCCCCTTTCTTCAAAAAAAAGAAACGATGCACAAACTGATGTAGACGAATTCATTAACAAACAAATTATTATCATTGTTCCCTCCCCACCTCTTGATGAAGCCCCTTGAGGCTAGAACCACAGCAACTATACTATAGCCACATTAAGATTCTTGCATTGCTTTGAATATGAAAAGTGGTTTCACCCCTAACTCTGAAGGCCTTTAAACAAGAATATAATTTAATCCCAATCCCATAACAATAATCTAAAACCACCTCGCGATTCGTATAAAGCTTACATAAAAAGCAAAACCGAAGGATCTTGCTAACCGCTGAACCGATATTGTTTTCCTTTACAATGTAACTTCTCATAGGTCCCAGGAAGGTTTATAGCTAGGTAAAACACCAGCCTCGAAAGAGAAAAAAACCTCTTTTTTAAACAAAATTAAAAGGGGGGAAGTGACTTTTACACCCCTTTCATCAAGTGTACCTAGAGGCCTCTCAGGGCGTGTTCGCCAGTAATAAATAAAAGAAAGAAAAAAACTTTGATACCTTAAGGATCTGAAAGTACAGAAGCCAGATAAAAAAGGTAATTGTTTTAAAGATTTATCAACACCTTGGCTTTTTATCTTTCTCATCAACAAACCACAATAAGAGTATGGGTTCAGCTCAACAAATTCACAATTTTAAATTTTTCTTCCTCTTGATGTAAAATCTGATATTTGCTCCAACTTTATTTTTAGAACTAATTCACCACAATTGATTTTTCCATTATTAGAAAAGCTTTATATAGTTCATTTGCAGGTTATTGTCGTTTTAAAGAGGATTTATTAAAAATTCATAAGAGAAATATCTCTACTAAAAAAATTGCTTAGTCAAAAACAAAAAATAGTTTTGATAGTTTTGGTACTTAAAATTTAGAATTGCTTTAAAAACCCCACACTTTTAAAGAATTTAATACCCAAGCCTGTCTCTCAATCATTGCAAAATAGCATGCTAATTTAATTATATAATTCTGTGACAAATGCAGTGATTGTTGGACACACTGGCATGGGAACTAAGCATCTTTATGAAATCAATCCTAAAATCATTTCATTTTTATTTCAAGGCCTAGTTTTTCAAACATTTAATACAGCTTGAATGCTGAAAATGTTTTTCATCTCAAAATATTTTCATTTAAGGTTTGTATTTTCTATTAGCAATAAGCTTGAAGCATATCATTATAACTTAATTGTGTTCTAAATAGTAATAATGAACTTTCAGATTAAAATTCTTTTATTATATATAAACTCGTAGAAGTAAGAAGTAGCTCACATGCTAGTATGTATTGATAATTTGCTTTTGATATAGATTTTATGGTAAACAAAATTCCCCTTCTGAAAATATAATAATTTGTGGAAAAGTTTTGACTCTGCAAGATGTTTTCAAGATTTTATAAAAGTTCCCAACTTTTTAAAACGAATTAAAGAACTTTGGGGACCAGTTTAATTTACTGTCCAATGTCCTCTTCCATTATTAAAAAAGTTTGGAGATTATCTAGAAATATTTAAGTGAAGAGAATCGTAATCAAACTCCTTACCACAATGCAAAGACTGCACTAGGCCTATTTCTAATAAAGTTAAATTGTATCATTGTTTCATAAATGATTGCCTATAATGGCAATTAAATTTAACAGTAAATATTTATTGGTATAATTTAGAGTTTAGTTGTTTCAGTGGTCAACAAATTTTATGGCGAATTGCAGTTTGAAATAATACGTCTAGGTTTATGCTTTTTAGTATCCTCAGTACATCTTATTTAAAATTGATAAAAATTTTAAGGCGAAGATACGTCTTTCAATGTTATAATTGTCTTACCGATTTCAAATTTTTCAAGATGTTTCCAAACAGGCTGATTTTTTAAATTTTTTTTTTACAGTAATTTATTCATGACATAATTACCCTATTCAGTACTTAAAATGTAAGTATGTACCTATACATATCTTTAAACAGTATTGATTATGTAAAGACTCATAAACTAATAATCTGCTTATTCAGTTCTAACACCTACCGTCTGATTTCAGAGCTTCGCTTCTATGGATGTTTCCATATTTATTAAATCAAGGACAACAATTTTCATAACCTAAATGACTATTTTTTTGATATTGAAATTGGACAATAAACAAGGTAGATTTAATTTTAAAAAAATTATGGAACATTATTGTAATATTAGTTGATTAATATTCTGGCTAACAAACATTAAATTTATTTAATCTATAAAAATTGTTTTTAAAATCATAAAAATTAATTACCCTATAAAATTTTTATTAGTATTAAAACAAAGTTATTGATCTCAGTGAAACTAGAATTTTCTTCAAAACACTCGGATTGTTCTATGTGTGATAAATGAAAAATTAATAGACGAACATGAAAATGTAATTAAACAGCCAAATAGTCGTACGAGTATACGTTATCTATAGAAAGAGCTACGTTACTAAAGTTCTGAGGTGGATTCTTAAAAAAAATTTGCCCCCCTAATCGCTTAGTGGGGCAAAATTGTTTTCGTGAAAAATCCACCAAAATCACATTAAAAATCTACAAAAATTAAACAAAATCATAGAAGGGTTATGAACATAAGATTTTATTTAATTTTTGTAGATTTTTTATGTGATTTTGGAGGATTTTTCACGAAAACAATTTTGCCCCACTAAGCGATTAGTGGGGCAAATTTTTTAAAAGAATCCACCTCTGTTTTATTCAAAGAGACGAGTGGACATGGGACTGTAAATTAAATAGGTACCCAAAAATTTATAATAGAGTTTTCTTATTCGTAACTCGTTGACTCAAAAACTTTGGATACTTTAATTGAGTTGATTACATCCAAATAGTGTCCATACTTTAACCAAAATTTTGGATCTACTGCAGTTCACATAAAATATTGCTGGTAACGAATATTGCTAAAAATCTTTGAACTATGAGCAGTGCAGAGAAATGCGCGAAAAAGGCCTGTTTTACGCGTTTTTTCTTCAGTGAAGCTTTCCCTGTGCATCATTGGATCTTGGCTATTCCAGATTATTTGTAGGCCTTCTTAAACCGCTTAAAATGGTGTGCGGGAATGATCTGTACGTTCAGCCGTTTGGCAGCTAGCAGCCTTTAAAATTCATAGATTTTTGGCAATATTCGTTACCAGCAATATTTTACCGTGAACTGCAGTAGATCCAAAATTTGTAATCTACAGAAAAGGTCACCTATGGATACATCAACATTTTATCATTAATTGTCTTATCTCCTCAGATTCCTGGTTTACTTAATCCTAGAAAAAGTAAACACGCTAACCAACTAATTATTCATATTAAATGACCAACTGTGTTTTCTTTAAACAAATAAACATCATGTCATTATTAAATCAGGAAAAAAGATAAATATTTTTTTGAGAAATTAGAGAATCTTATAAAAAGATGGATGAAAAAGAATAGTAAAAGTAATGCTGCTTAGCCTCTAAAGGTTGGGGTTGGATTATCTGAAAAAAACATCCATAAAGCTGAATTAAAAGCATTCAAAGTTGGCCAACTATTTAAATTACTGAATAATATTTAGTAGAGTGAGTAATAGATATTTATCGCATCGTATTACAGACAGTTTCTATATTAAAAGAAAAATGATTAGATTAAAACAAATTTTGTTAGCTCCTTGGAGCCGAAGGTCCAGGCTAACAAAACTGGTAATGATTTTAAGTATGGCTAGTTACGCTTACGAAATTTTTTCGTTACTTGAAGATTAAAGTTTATTAAGACTAAAAGACAATTTAAATTTGCCATAAACAAACTAACTTTGTCAAAAGTTCGTCTTTTTAAAAATTATGTCTAAAAATGTTCATTTCAATTTTCCTTTTCTTCTGCAACACAAGCTTTAAGGAAGGGCTGAAGGACAAGTATGTTTAATTTGGTATAATATGTTCTTTGTCATTTAGTTAGTGACATGTGAGACGTAAATCAATTATGGAAAATGATAATTTTTTCTAAATTAAAAAAACACTTACTTTTTCAGTTTAATTAGTTGCAATAGGGAAAGAAAACACCATACATTTTTGGAGGGACATTTGGTAAAGAGTAACTGCGGTACATAAAATCAATGGAAAATTTTTCGCTATTGTTTTGTATGTTGACACTTTTATCTTTTAATTGAGATAGATTTACTTAATATTTTATATCTTAAACTGTTAAACTTGCTGTTCATTACATTTAACAGATTAAAACTTTACTAAAATTAGGAAACTTCATTCGTATATATATATTTTTTATAAGACTTGATAGATATGTTCTATTTTAAAAGTTGTTATCTTGTTATTACTGCGCTACTTTATAGTTAAAGCAGGGCTAAACTATATGCGTTCTTTTAATTTTAATATTATAGGAATCACGTATAACAATTAGAACAATCTATGATAAATTATATATACCTATTTAAGGATAACTAACTTTTGTTTGAAAAGCGAAGCTTTTCTAAGTTTATGGATGGTCGGTCTTTCAGTTCATCAGTAAAGGGTAGTTCTGATGGTTGGTTGGTTGATGTTATCGTCATGTAGTTTCCAAACTTAACATAATGATTTTTGTAATATTTAAGCATACTTCTTCTTTTTCTTCTTTAATAATTTATTCCTTTAAGAACAAACTATACATAATTAAATCACATAGTCTTGAATTATTAATATATACAGCTTATAAAATAGCACATAAATTGTTAATAACAAGCGATATTATAATATATTGTAAAAAAAAATTAACTAGTTATATTTGGAGACAGTTTGAAAATTAAATACTAAAATATTTTGTGTTGTCTTTGTATTTCAAAACAAAATTAATAAATTTTTCAATAAGATATGTTGATATACCACCCTTATCTAATAATTTTGAACAGAATTGAGCTAAAAGCAATGTTTGAGAAAAATAATTGTTTTCATTCCATCTTGATAGACAAGGTTCTTTACTAATTTTTAGCGCCTTGTCTTTAGCTGCTAAAATGAGCATCGAAATTTGAGCAAAATCGTCACCTTTAAAGCATTCATAATAGATGTTAAAAAGAAAGAAATTTTCTTTAAGGAAAATGAACTCAGGGCGACCTTGGAAGTAAATTTCATCTAGAAAAATAGCAAGACAATGGGCGAAGTATTTCGGGAATTTGCAGAAAAAAATTGCATGATCTGAATCATTTTTTACATAACATTTAGTACAAATATCACTATCTATTAGATTCCATTTGAATAATTTTGTACAACTTACCAGTGTGCGTATGTATTGTTCAAAAAGGAATCCTTTATAATATAAAGTTATAGGTAGATCAAGAACAATCTTAAAACTATTTTGAAAACTTTCAATATCTGGAAACCATTTTTTATCTACCTTTCTAGTTTCTATTGAAGGATGAATACTAGCAATTTTTTTCTTATGCATTTGTTTGAAAAAAAGCGAAAAAATTGATGGTGTCTTGTATGTAAGATAAAAAAGAGGTTTTTCTGCATTTTTATTCTTATTCAAAGATAAACATTGTAAGGAACTAAACTCAAACTTATTTGAAATGTTTATAACCACTTCTTTTAGTTTTGCATAAATTTCCTGGTGATTGGTTAAATTTTCTATCAAATTTTCTTTAATAACAGGAATATAAAGATATTTTTGCTGAATTGTTATACTTTTTAATATAGAAGCAATAGTCTTTAAATTACATCTATCAAGGATTATACTTTCTCTACTGCTAAATTTAATGTCTTTAGACCAATAGGATGAAGTAATGGGCGATTGCAAAAATGTCTTTGGATTTTTTTCTAACTCTTCCAGAAAAATTTTAGATTTTTTAAACATTGTTTTCCCCTGAGGTGGGTATAAAGACATAAATTTATTACTGTATTTTTTCAACATATTAGAGCCAAAGTTCTTAAGAATAGAAGAAATAGGTACATGCTTTTGTTTTAGAATTATAGCTAGATTTGAATTAGGGTATTCGTTGGCATGTTTGAGGATATTAAAAAAGCTTGTTATCCAAATAGAAAAACTTTGCTGTTCTGGTAAAAGCATATTTAAACCGCCATCGTGAAACTCTGATTCAATTCTCTTTTTAGCTTCTTTGTATCTGTGACTTGATCCATTTGACCAAAGAAATTTAGAAGTACTTTTCCATATTTTTTTGCATATCACATTATTTGGTGAGTAAATTCTATATATGTGTAAAGCACAGGAATTCATGAATGAAAGGCACAGATTTCTTCTCTTAAAAATATTTGTTCCATGGTTAAAATGCATATTTTTAGAACGATTATTAAGTTTATTCAATAATTCTTTATATGTCAAATTTAGAGAAGTTGCAAAATCAAAAGACAAGTAAACTCCTAAATGTTTAACAATATTACAGGGTGTTCCCAAAGAACCTAAATTTACTGGACAGTTGCCATATGTTAAAATTTTTGTTTTTTTGAAGTTAATTTCTATATTTACTGTTGACTTTAGTTTTTTAAGTAAATCAGATAAAGAAGTCACATCTTTTTCAGTTTTTAGAGTTAAAGCTTTAAAGCCGTCATCGGCAAAAAATATGGCTGGCAAATTGTGTTTTTTGATCTTTAACATTAAGTGTGACATTAACTTACTGTTTAAGCAAGAATAAAATAAGTTATTATAAATAACAAATTTATTTGCACTACTAGGGGCACCCTGTGGAAATCCCAACTTAATTTCATATTGTTTTGATATATGATTATTTACAACCACCCTAAATTTGCCTCCATTAGAAATAGATGCCCAAACTTTGGCAAATTGTGGTGAAAAAATGTGGCTTAGTATCTTATCAGATACTTCGTATAACGTTTGATCATATGCTTTTTTTAAATCAAAGAAAACTAATTGGGAATCTATTTCTTTAGACTTTATATAGTTCATTATAGCAGTAATAGATATTGTAGCAGTAGCCATGTGCCGTTTCTTAACAAAGCCAAATTGATCAGAATGTACAATTTTACTCATGAAAGGAACAATTTTATTGTTTAATGCTTTGTCCAAAATTTTTTGGCTGTTTTCAGATAAATAAATTGGCCTTAAATTATCCGGATTTGATGAATCTAAATCTTTTTTTGGAAGAAAACAAACATTTTTGATCTTAATAAATGAAAAATCTGAATTATCTAAATCCATGTCGTACATTTGATTAAATGCATTAGTTGCAAACTTAGGGACATTTTGAAAAAGAAACATAAATAAACTTTTTGGCTGTGATGTTGGTCCAGGGCTGCTGCGATCTTTAAGAGATTTTATGACTTTTAGAAACTCCTTTGTACTACTATATGGAGAAATAGCATTTTGTATTTTAGGAAAAATATCATCCAGCTTTAAATTAAAAGTTTCTAAAAGTCCGTTTAAATCAGCTTTAGGAATATCATCAGGACAGACAGATGCAGCATGAATTTTGCCTAGTTTATTTACAATTTTTTCAGGACAATCAGTCATTTCATTGTCCATTAGTAAATTGTAACTGTTCTTTTTCTTTGGTTTCATATTTTGATATGTAAGATAATTTGGTTTACCATCTAGCAGAAGATATCTCATATAATATATTTCTGCCCTTGAACTAACCAAATTCTTAAAATATTCTTGCTGCGTCTGAATAATGTCCTGAATGCTTTGCAAAGAATCTTTATCAGGAGAAGTTTCAATCTTATTATATAACATATTAATTTGTGAATCAAAATCTTTTGTTTTCTGAAACTCTTTGTGTCTCAATTTTGAGTAAAATACATCGTGTTTTTGCTTTAAATGTTGAATAAGATTGAACATGGTTCCTGTGTATTGATTTTTTGCGTTTAGAAAGGATAAATCATCCACTGAAACATTTGCCAAATTTATATTTTTGTCATCTGAGCTCTTTTTTAGAAACCATTCTGTTTCTGTTTTCATAATATCTAGAAATTTTTTATCTTTAAACAAAAAAGGTTTCCATGTTGGATTTTTGTATTTAAATTTACTTTTTTTGGCAACTGTGACAGTTTTATGATCAGAAAAACTATTAAATCTAAATTCTATATGATTAAAGTAGTCAAAATTACAAAAGAAATAGTCAATATTGCTTTTAGAGTTAAATCTTTGCCCTGAACCGCGCCAGGTAAAGATTGGATTGACAGAAAGTTTATTGGCTAAATTAATCATATTGTGTCTAACTAAGAAATCATGCAAAAGCTTAGCCCTGTAAAAATGTCCAGGGTTGTTAAAATCGATATTAAAATCCCCAAAAAAGGTGAATGCTGTCAAATTATGATCTTTTATAAATGTAGCAATTCTATTTAACATATCTTTTAGCTCTAAAGTTGAACAAGATGGTAAATATGTAGGAATTAAATGAAATATACTGTCTCCAATTTTATATTTCAAATACATGCAATGCGTGGAAATTATTGTCCTTGTCTCCAAAATTTTAAATACATTGTCATGATACACAAAAATACCTGCTTTTGGTTCATTTCCGCTTGTTTCCCCCCCATATACGCATCCCTTGGGAAGTTTTATTTCACGATGAGAGCTTATTAATTTTGTTTCAAGACAAACAAAAATGCTAGGAACATAATTAGCTGAACACGTTAATTCTTTAATCTTAAAAGGAACCTTAGATAAGTTTAATTTTCCTTTTGAAAAAAATGCAAGACCACGGACATTGGAAAATTTAATATTTAAAGGAATATTTTTATTAGACATACGAAATATAAAACAATAAAAAAATGATAATTTAATTAAAAGAAAGAACTAAAAAAATTCTAAAAATCAATTTGACTTGACTTTTAGCATAAGCCTAAATGAATAAGCCCTTCGGTTTCTTACTTAGTATGAGAAAAGGGTTGAAACCACCTCCCTAAGTTGTGTAATTTTATTCTAAAGATTCATTTAGCCGGCCTAAGAGACAATGAAATATTAACATTAAGCTATTTATCACCCTTGTCCCCCCCCTCCCCCCCCCAACTTATATTTTACTTTTTTGCAGACATATGAGCATAGCTTCTCTAAAATTATGTACATATATTCTTATCTGTATAAATCCAAACTAATTCTCGCCCTTGCCCTCCCCCCCCCCCCCCAACTTATATTTTACTTATTTGCAGACATATGAGCATAGCTTCTCTAAAATTATGTACATATATTCTTATCTGTATAAATCTAAACTAATTCCCACCCTTGCCCTCCTCCCCCCCCCCCAACTTATATTTTACTTATTTACAGACATATGAGCATAGCTTCTCTAAAATTATGTACATATATCTTGGTTTACATTTAAAAAAAATATTATTATAACTGCTTAATATCATATAACTTTTTCACTAGAATAAGGAAATTGTTTTTTAAAACAGTTGAAAAAATTGATCAAGAACTAGTTTGTGTTGTGATTGATGAATGCATGTGCTATTTGTAGTAAAAAGTCCATGCTGTTAGAATTTTCCTGATAGCTTCCATAGTGATGTGTTGGTGGGCTTCGCGTTGGCAGATTGCGGGCTGGCGGGCTGCGGAGTGGCGGATTGCAAGCTGGCGGGCTGCGGAGTGGCGGTCTGCTTGTTGGCGGGTGGCAGACTGGTGGGCTACAGGCTTGCTGGTTGACTAAATTCTGCCTTAGATTTGTTTTTGGTTTATTTCTAAGCCTGTCATTGTGTTGTGATTTAGTTGAATATCTTGATTTTGGTGTTCTATGCATATAATCATCCTTGTTTACATGAATATAGGATTGACCTACAGATGTGTAATTAAACACCTTTGCCTTCCCTTCTCTTCCGCCACCTTCTCCCCGCGCCCCTATCCAATCTCCACTGCCACCGCCTCTGCTGCTAACACCTCCCACTCCTTTCACTTCCATCCCCTTGATACCTACGTTGTCTCCGTTATATTTACTTCTGACCCCTTCGCCTCTCCCCTGTAGCCCCCTACCCCCTGATCCCCCTACCTGTGTCCCCTTACCTCCGTCATTTTTAACCTCCTTCCCTTTACCTCCCAACAACGCAGTTTTATAAGATTTACTCTTCTTTTGTTTATACTTGTTAATGATATGTTGTTTGGGTTGGTTCATTGGTCTGTAAATCTTGCTGTCCTTTCTGATGACATCTAAATCCTTGTACTGCACCTTCTCATTTGCTGTAACTTCTATCTGTTTACTTCTTTTATATGTCACCTCCGTCCAGTTGTTGTCTGTGCCTGTCTTGTCTATCTCCTGTTCATCTTTTGGAAGCCTTTCATAAACAAATTCCTGAATAGTTTGTTTAAAAAACAAATATTCATCTGAAGTCATATCTTTGTCCTGCTCTGGTATGTATAGCCCAGAATGGTACAATGAATTGGTAGGGCATTCTTTGTACTCTGTTAGACCTTCGGTTCCAGGTATCTTTACAATGAACATAGGAGCCAAAAAATCCGCGTAATTGGTGGCCATAAAATCATTGATGTGGTAAAATTCAATTTTACCCTTATCTTGTAAATCCCTGAGAATTGTGGACAGAATATGAACATTGTGCTTAACAGTTGGGTATCTGAACAAACTGTACTGAATTGGAAGCGATATTTTATTCCTGTGGCAGTGTTGTTGAATCTTCTTGACTGCAATCTGTCTCTTTAGAGGTGATATGTACATAACATTTACAGGATATCTCAACTTGCCATTCTCCTCTACAGGTGGAAGCTGTATAATCTCTGTTATATAATCACACCCTGGTATGTCAGTACCACCTATGATCGTGGCCAGACTTGCATAGTGTGAGTATGGTGTGCTCCATGATTTAGTATTAATTGGCACAAGCCTTTGTGCGTCAATAATGTGTAATGTACTAAAGAGATCAATAAGCTCTGGCGTTTTGTTGTGGCTGTACTTGTGGATAGGTTCCTCCTCGCTGCCAGAAGTAAAATCTAGCCTATTTAGAAGAGCCATAAACTTTTCATTAAGCCTAGAGCATTTAGCTTTCACTTGCTCTACATCAGCATGGCTACTCTTATTTAGCTCCTCAATTTGTATTTTAATTTCATTTATTTCACTTAGGCAATTTTGCATATCATTCTTTAATATGCACTTTTCACCTCCTTTATCACAAATAATTGCCCCATACTTAAAGAATTTATATTTGTTATCCATTGTGGAATCTGTGTTTTCACTCATGTTGCCTAATGGATTAGCCTCCATCACTAGATATGTTGTTAACCCGGGAAATATTTTATATTCAAATTTTATGAAAAGCAAACTACATAAAAAAACGAATTTTTGTTGGTATTATTGGTGATAAGATAGTTCAATTCACACTTTTGTACATTAGGTGAACTTTTACATGCTTAATGCTATATAACATAGGCAAATAAGCCGGCTAAATGGGTAATTGACCTTAAAGCCGAACTAACATATGGGCTAGCTTAGCGGTCACACGTCTTACCCTCACAAAGATAATGACACAACTGAGCATACTTCTATTTTCAACATTTTATCCTAATCACTTTAGTTTCAAAATAGTTTGTAAGCTTCGATTTTGTGTTTTGTGTTTTAAATGATTTATTCTTCTTATTAGACAAATCATAGACAAATTAAATATGATAATATTACATATTACATATTACAAACATATTTATATATATACATGTTAAAACATAATGTTATATTTTGATTTATATTGATTTCATATTACTTTTTTTAAAACAATGGAGATCGGACGTTATCTAACAGCTAAAATACTTTGAATTGTCCTTATATCCTAAAACAAAATCTATAAAATTAGTTACTAAACTGTAATTTAATCCGATGGAATTAAGTAGTTTTATGGTAAATTGTGCTAACAGTAAAGTTTGTGAGAAAAAGTTATCCTCATTCCATCTTATAATACATTCTTCCTTGCTTGCTTTTAAAGCCCTATCTTTTGCTATCAGTATAAGTAAAGTTATTTGTGTGAAGTCATCCCCTTTAAAACAATCATAATAAATATTAAATAAATAAAAATTTTCTTTTAGAAAGATAAATTCAGGACATTCATTATTATATATTTTATCCAAAAATGTGGCCATACAGTGAGCAAAATATTTTGCAAACTTGCATTCAAAAATTGCATGCTCACTGTCATTTATAACTTTGCATGATTTGCATAAATTGCTTTCAATAATATTCCATTTAAAAAGTTTGTTAGAGCTAACTAATGTACGAGTAAATTGTTCAAAAAGAAAACTCTTAAAATACATAGTTATGGGCAAGTTAAGTATTATATTAAAACTATATTTAAAACTTTCCATGTCTGGGAACCATTTTTTGTCAATTTTTCGTGAATTCAAAGAAATGTACTGCAATTTATATGTGATTCTGCTGATTATTTAACTAACTTAATTTTACTGACTTACTGTTATAGTAATTATTTTAACTAAGAACCAATCTGCAGTTAATGTTTTTCTTTTTTAAATAAAACTTTTGTCCTTTTCTTCAACTTATCTAAAAATGTCATATGAAATTATTATTTATAATGATTATTTTTACCGTACTAAGTTCAATAGGTTACATCTTTATTGCCTTTTTTACAAAACAGTATCATTTAAGAAGATTGAGGGGAAATTAGTTTTTAATATGTTAGAGTTAAAACAAAAAGCTGTGGGTATCCTCTGTCAGGGATCAGCAGCTGCAGCCAGTTTAAGCCACAACAAAAATCAGCGGCAAATCAGCTGTTTACATCATAGCTGCATTATGATTGGGTGATAATAAGCCACAGTTGCTAAATTGTCTTTTGATTACGCGACTGCAGGCCGAATATTCTACCGCAGCTGCCTATGATTTAAGACAACATTCATCAGCCAAAATTTAAGTTGTACGTAAGATTTGATGCGGCCTTTTTTTTTAACAATTTCAGAAACTAATACCCTTAAAAATCCACTTGCAGCTACTCAAAAAAAGCGCGGATGTCGAGCCTAGGTATCTTTATATGATCTGTGTACAAAGACTCATTAAAAAGAATTAATAACCTATTATCTAAAATAATGATTATAATAACAGGACCCTAACCGGGCTAACCAGCTCTTTGCCGCGCACCAGTGTGTTATTGTGTGTGTGTGTGTGTGTGTGTGTGTAAGTGTGTGAAACCTAAAAATACCCATTGTACTGTTATTTATTTCTTAATGATTTTTAAGTTACATTTTCTTAGGGCAGACGAGCTATTTACGGTAATGACCCTTAATTTAAAAAAAATTTAATTTGATAAAATTTAAATGGCTCAAAATCATTATAGATGACAGAAATGCTCCAATAATAGAGTAACTGCACAATTAACAAGTTATATTGAAGATGTTTAAAGTCCCTCCACAGATTATGACGTCATACGATAGAATAGCCAATGAGAGGCCAGTATAAACTGTAATTGACCAATGGTAAACTTTATGCTGGCCTCTCATAGGCTATTCTATCGTATGACGTCATAATCTGTGGAGGGACTACAATCATCTTCGTTATATTTACTGGCAGTTTATTTGTTCTAAATTATAAATTTGAGTGTCTAGCAACAACTCAATGATCTGTATTCTGTGGCCTAAAACAGAGGTTAATTACAGGATAATCAAGATATTGGTGCACTAACAAAACTACCAATCAATCTCTTGACTTTTTTGTTGTAAAATTCTAATGCTATGAATAATTATTTAGTCATTTTTTTTATATCCATATCTATTAGTGACATCCCATTATAGTAGAGTAGCGTTAATAGCCCTCTAGATGTACATTTCTACTGCAATGAAAAAACACCAATTAAGATATTTTTTCCTGTTATAAGGTTTTTAGGTGAACTGAAATTAGTTTCCGAATGTGAACACATTTTCCTAGGTGTTTCCCAATTCTATCTCAATATTTGCTACTAGCTAAAAAACCTTCAAACTTCAAAAAAAATCAAAATTTGAATGTATTAACGATTTATACATTATACATTCAAAGTTTTAATTTTTCAAATTTTGATTTATTTTTTTGGAAGTTTGAAGGTTTTTTAGCTAGTAGCAAATATTGAGATAGAATTGGGAAACACCTAGGAAAATGTGTTCACATTCGGAAACTAATTTCAGTTCATCGGTTTTTATGCCCCCCTTGTTGTTTAATCAAACAAATACGTTTTTATAGAAATAAGATAATAGGGTTTCAGTTTTACCAAAAAAAAATATTCTTATGGAGAGTTTTTTTTTTATGTTGATATGAAAATATTTTGATAAAAGAAATCGCGCAACCTTTCTGCATGATTTATACATGATTCAATACCAAAATGAAATTCTCAAAATGATAAAGTTGTAATTATGAAGACAAAATATGTAGTGTTTATAAGATTATTTTTTTCCTTTTCAGATTGCCTTACATGCTTTTTTGTCTTTTTGGAAAAAGGCATATAGTATTCAATTCTTCCACCAATAAAATATTTGTAGTGCTTTATTGTCATTTGTAAGAACATTATAAATTATTTCTTAACAATCTGAACCAACAATAATTTGCAGGTTCTTGAAAAAATGTTTAAGATACTGTTTATCCAACCAAAATTCAATAACACAATTTTTTAAAGAGTTTGACTAGGTCAGGAAATTTGTTTGATTGATTCAGTTCCAAAGTATTTTATGCAAATATTATTTTGTTCTGATAATTGTTCACACAGAAGGGATGAAATATCTTTGTAAAAAATAGCACACCTAGGAATAAGAGAGATTCATGATTGCATTGTCCAGGACCAGTGTCAACATTTTTTCATCAATGATTTTAATCTACATTAAGATTAATTTTATTTATAAAATTTTAAAGGTACATTCATCTTTCAATGTTCTATGACTGTATCACTAGGCAAGGGTTATATGATTGAAATATCATTCCTATGTTTGTTTTGGAGGGGGGATGGGTGATCATATAGAATAATAATCACGTTTTACCTCCCCAAAATGTGAAATTATTAAATTATCGGAATCCTGGGCACACCTTGTTTTGTTTCTTCTCTCTCTCTCTGTGGGAATATTATGTCACTTTAAACTGGTAAAATATTAAAATATACAAAACAATTCAAAACATTTAAAGCAGTTAAATATTTACCTTTTTTTAATAGTGCAGCTGCTCTATAACTTATGTACGTTCGAACAATATACGGTTGTAAAACAAAGGAGAAGAATTTTTATTTACCAAGGCATGAAAAGTAATTGATACTCCTTAATCTAATATAAATCATACTAGTTTTTGATTCAGTACATTTAAACGTAATTGTCCTTGTTTTATTTTTGTAAATTTAAAAATTAAAATTGAGTAAATGATCAAAGATTTTTTTTATTTGTTTTTCGTATAAAATTAAAAAGTAAGTCCACAAACAAGCCAGCCTTTGGATAGCATACCCATTATCTTTCAAAGGTGAGTTTACAGTAAGGACATTGAATACTAAATAACAGTTTCATGCTTTTAATTTAAAGATCAATTTGTTTCCGAAAGTCCATTAAAAAATATTGATTTAAAAAAAAATTTTGACAACAAATTTTTATATGGTAATTATTCTATTCGGACTTTTGGAATATTGATTCCTAGGACAACGAAGTACAATGTTATAAGTGAAGCATCTCTAATATCAAGTCCTAAAAATTTCCTGCAGCAAGTTTACAAATAAAAAACAAAACAAAAACATATTTAACAAAACATATTTATTTGTTTATACTTATATTTTTTCTTATTAAGTTCCAAAACTCTACAAAAGAATAAGAATAATAAATAAATATACACGAAAAATCAATAAGAAGAAATGGGAGAGGTGGGTGGGACAGTTAAGTAAATAATACTCTCAACATTAAATAAAATATGAAAAAAAAACACTTAACAGCTTACCTATTTAGTTTTCACCAAAACATAAAATGATAAAATATTCTTTAACAGACGCGTCCAGCTAAAAGATTTCTCTACGACTGGGGTACAATTAGAATAATCATTATTCCCCCCCCCCCTACAATTCACCCTTGATGCACCCCAGCCCCTTGGATACATTTCCTTTCCCCCTTAACCTTCAATACTAAAATTGTACTGTCCAAAATAAAAATTTCTTTAAATAATTTCTTACAATGGAAATGTATAACAATTAATCATTGTAAGGAGTGAGTGAATTAGAACTGTAAGAAGGTAACCTAGCATCACCAGTGCAACCAATACTAGCTCCAAATTCTAAATCTTTCAGAACAGTTTCATCAGGGGTAATGTTGTTGTCAATAAGAAGACTTCGCAATATTTTGTGATTAATCATAGACTTTCCTGGAAATTTATAGTTAGAAGGAAATTTATCCCAGAAATCTTTCCCAGGATTGTCTTTATAATTGTTTAATATTGGAAGATCAAACTTTGGCTTAAATTGTTTTTTCTTAACAGGATCTGGTCTTCCTTTCTGTGAAACGTCTGAGAATATTCCCCAAAGAGCTGATTTTTCACTATCCAAATTCCTCCAACCTAATTTACAAAACTAATTAAACAAATATAAAATAAATACTGAAAATATCTGTAAATCTAATTGTTTAAATCCTCTAAACCTATCGCTCCTCAACAATTCGGTTACAACAATTATAAGACAGAATGATATTACTAAACAACTGTAAAATAGTAGTTAGGCAGACCTAAACTAAGATAGATAAAGTAAATAAATCAAATTATAGAATTACTTCACATAATGGCAACCCCTCACCCCAAAATTTAAATTGATAGGAAATCAATAAGCTTATAAAAACTTGCAAATACCAGCAAAATATTCTAACCAGAACCATTTTAATAACTAACTAATTATCGAGGCCTCCATATTTTTTACTAACATGCAGACTCACACCCTTGGTAATTTACTGCATATAAATAATTTACCCATATAAATAGAAATGAAACAAGGATGACAACATCCATCAAAACAATGCACTGAATCAGACATGAACACTTATATAGTGTCAGAACTGAATAATCAGAACATAAGTGTATAAGAATCGAAGCAAAATTGTAAGTAAATTTATTTAAAAAATGCTTTATATAGGATAAAGTTTTTTGGACATACTTACACATTAATAACTTGATTATAGAGTTGCTTCGCTTATAACATTATACTTTGTTGTCCCAAGAATCTATATAACATAAATCAATCGGATGATTAGATCCCATAAAAAATTAGTTGTTAAAAAATAATCAAAAAAAAAACATGTTTAAATGTACGTGCAGTAATGATTATAGAGTTGCTACGCTTTCTAAATCGTAACTAACTACCAAAAGGAATCACCATTCAAAATTTGAAATCGGTAGAACAATTCTAATATGCCTAATATAACGGAAAACTATACTCTACAAATGGACGTACAGACGGACCCCAATTATAGAAAAGCTTCGCTTTAAACAATATATAACTCAGAAATAAACCTTTACCAAAATTATTAAAGTGAATAAATTGTTAGAAAATTATCTGGATATAATAAAAATTTAGAAATTGAAAAATTATTTACTAACACAAAAAATAACTGCTGAAATGCAGTGTAATGTTTAAGTGTATACTCAATTTTTTTATTATTAAGATGGTTCGCAAAAAATGACTACTTTAAATAAAATCTATAATGCAGACTTCTTGTAATAGCTATAGCGTAACAATGTTTGAAAATCATACCTAACTACTACAGGAATCCCCAAGTTTTAAAGAAAAGGATATTTAGGACATATCTAACAAACTACGGACGAAACCCTTACCCTAAATCATAGAAAAACAGCTCTTTAATAAAATAAAAATTTAAAAATTATAAATCAAATATATTTCCATTTCATAACAATATATCACAAACTACGACATAATCACTAGATAAAATGATTAAACATGATTCTGTTTGCTATGTGGCCCATAGCAGTACTGTTTTTTTACCATATCATAAAATAAACAATTGTGGGCATATTCTTTCCCATTGGCATCTTTACAACCTCCAGCTGATTTGGACCTCGTACAACCCTTCCCTTGATTATTAAAATCATAACAAATAAATCGCGATTTGGATTGAGGAGAACTAAATTTGTTCTTGTTTAGACCAAATCCACTATTAGAGCTAGACTTCTGACTGTTCACAACTTTCTTTTGAAATCCGATATCCGTGCTCTTTTCAAATAACGCTGTAGGACTATTTGGTAATCCTTTGTTGTCTAACATTTTTTTAAGAGATTTCTCCAACTCATCAAAATCAAATGGAGACTGTTTTTTACTTGCTCTCGATGCATTGGCCTCCATTACATAATTAAAATGTTCCTGCATTAAATTTATTCTTTTAAGGTCATTACCCGCACCTTGAAGCCAGTTGTAGTGATTGTATAATTTCATAAAAAGATATCCTGTCTGATCGTACGGAAACAACATCTGCTTCGTCAAACCGTAGTTGATAATGCTGTCCTGTAGGTTCTTAATATTTGAAATGTTAGACCAATTAAAATCTGCAATAGTCCCTAGAGATTTCCCATCTTTAACTTTAGTTTCTACCATTGGTCCTCTTGATACACCAGCGTTGCCAGAGTAAAAATAACGAAGTTGTAAAATTTCTCTTCTAGAATGCATTTTAGCAATGGTTTTCTCACTGAGCTGACAATCTGCTCCAACTGAAGCCAAATCCAGATTCCGATATTTCTCCATTATTTCAACTGGGACTTTCTTCCAGATGTCATCTAAAGTACAAAGAGGAAACCGCAAGAATCTGGCCGGATGCAAGCAATCAAAATAATTGTCTTCTCCTGCTTCGAACATAACCGTCCTCGGCTTTTTATCTTCTCGCATACTATCATTAGAAGACAAATCTTTCTGCTTTTTTTCATAAATTTCATAAAATCGGAGAATTGTATCAAGGGGGGTAGAATTAATCCACTTCTTGTCTCTCAAATGCCCTAAATAAATAAATATATGACTCTTCAATAAATGAGACACCTATCAACTTGAAAGCAAACTAAATAAGACCATATCTTATAGCTAAATAAGATAAAATCTTTTATCTAAATAACTAGAACTAATTATGAATAAAAATTTCTCTTTTGATGCAATAAATTTCCTAATGATATCTTATTATATTTAAGTAGTAAGCTTTTTTTGTTTGTAGCGTAGTATCTTGTTAACCACTGAACCGATATGGTTCACCTCCACAGTGAAGCTTCTTATATGTTTTGGGAAGGTTTTTTTATTAGTTCAATAAAATGACTCCACCCCCCCCCCCAAAAAAAATATAAAAAAATCTACCCACTGCGAAAAAATGCCCTTAGAGGCACATTATAAATCCAAATGTTTAATATACCTTCTGGTCTCTCATCTAAAGGCCAAATCAATTCCAGCTGGTCCCAGTTAGCATAGTAGACTTCAGCTGACTCGGAAAATTTGTGGTGTTTCGCACTTGGAGTGGCTGAACTACCAGAGCAAAGAGCTTTCCTGTAAAAAAAAATCATATTCAAACCAAAATTTAACATTGTATGTAAATACAAACAAATAACCAAACAATTTGATCTTGAACACAATTAATTTTTCTCAATTTCAACGATAAATTAGATATAAATAAGTTTTAAAGACTCCTGTCCGAATGCATTTGACCAATTTATTTAGATTAATATCTAGTTTAGATAAAGTTAAAATTATTAAACTGGAAAAAATTACTCTTTATGTCATTTGATTATAAATCTACATATTAGCTTAGATAATTTCCACATTAAGCTTGAAGAGTAGCTACCCTACATAAAATAAACATCACCTTTTAGGCATACAGTTAGAAGAGTCATTCAAATCCAAATCATTCCCTACTTGTCTTAAAATAGAATCTTGATCTTGGCCCGGGTCAGAGAGATCCTCGTCGCTAGAGGTTGCGTTGTCGTGGTCTAAATAATAAATCCATGAATATTTATATGCCGCCAGATAACCATTAAGTATAATTACCTAATTTCAATATGAAATAATTAAATGGGTAAATCCAAATTAAATTTTAATCGTGCTTATAAACTACGCAGCTTTAAAAATAAAATGTAGAATTAAACCTAGCACCCCTGCTAAGTTTCTATATAAAAATTGGCAATTCTTTAATAATAAAAAAACATTAAAATGTGAGACAAACAAATCAATGACAACAAAATCATTTACTGCTAGAATGAATAATTTGAAATTATGCTTAGTTACAAATTAGATTCCAATTTTCCCATTTTTTTCAAACAATCACATTAAGATTGATACCCAAACCCCCCCTCACCCTCCCCCCCAACCCCAGTACCCCTATGATATAAATTCAAGTTTTCCATATTAAATATTTTTTATTGATATACCTTCCCCCTTTTACTATGTGTGAAGGAACTCCGTGTCGGGAAAATAAAATGTGAAATATATGCAATATAAATATCTACACTATCTACTACTAGTTGCTTCGCCCCTAGCCTCTCGGGGACAGTCTAAGAAAATCGGGAAAATAATCTAAAACTTCTCAAAGACATTTATAAAACTGCCCTGAAAAGTGTAATAAAATCAAATCAGCAGTTTCCAATATCTAAAGCTTAAGATGAAAAAGCCTCACTACTTTAAATAAAAAGGATAACCAAAGTAAACGAAATAAACCCATGTAAGTTTAAAAGAAAACTAAATTTTCAGACTCACTTTTTAATACTTTATATTGGCCATTTTCTTAGCCATTTCCAATCTTTTTGTGCGTGGTAATTTCGTGTAAAGCTCAAAACATCTAGAGCTCCATCTGCCAACAGCCATAATATCATTATCAGAATAGCCTAAAATACCCATGTGACTGGCAATTCCAGCTCTGAAGGAATGAGAAGAAATAAAACCCTTCCTGTAAGGGATGTGTTTTCCTAGACATAATCTAAGAAATTTGTTCAAATCTTTTCCCGTCAGGGGGGACCCGTCTTGCTTTCGGAAAAAAGGAAGGTTACGGTTGCGGGGCGGGTTGGTTTCCAACCATTTCCTGAATCGATAACATTATGGAGTTTTGATCGATTCTTAAACCAATACATAGAAATATCCCAACAATATAAAAAAAACACAGAAAATTCCTATAGAGAAATGTTCGGACATTCATACAAAAAAAAAAAAAAAAACTTAAACTTGAATAGATAGAAATTACTTGAATTTACATTAAACTAATATATAAAATAAACATATAGCCTACACAAATAATCCATAATGTTCGAACCTCAAAGCTCTTACTGGGCACAAAGGGCCCTTATTTTCGTATATATCCACAATTTGGTTGTTAACAGCTCTGCTTTCTTTTGGAGATTTAATGCGCATTTGAATCACCCAAACTGCTTCTTTATTGATTTTAATCTTCTTTAATACTAAATCTTTCCCCAAGAGTGTATTTATGGGATCAAAATAACTTTTATTTTTGGCTAAACTTTCGTGAACTCTCAAAGCTCCAAAGAAATTAATGGAGCAAACAGCCCAAATTAGCCGTTTTTCGCCAATATCAAGCTCTAGATTATTTATCTCTATTTTTAGCAGTTTGAGGATAGAAAAAGTCACTGGTAGCCTAGCTTCGGTTTTTTTAACAGTTAATGAATCAACATTCTTCTGGCCGTTTATAATGGACGAAACTATGTCCGGTCGCAGATTCTTTACTATATATCCGCTGGCCATGTGAATTTGTCGCAATGCAGCAACATACACATCTATGGTGGAACCTTTTACTTGTCTTACATGCATGAGCCAACCAATAAATTTTATAACGTCATTTTGATCCATGGGAAACTTAAATTGATTATTATAAAATCTGCTACAACTTTCAATATGGGTTTTTACAGTTGAGTAAGTTTTCCAAGTGTTAACGCTCAGGCTGTGATTTGCTGCATTAGCCAACATGTAGGCAATGCCTGGCTTTAATCCGGCAAAATTAAAAGATTCTTTAGTGTACAGTCCTCTTCCATTGTACTTGGCGCTACCCTTTATTGCCACAGGTTTATAAATTCTTCGCCCTGTAAATATTAACAATGAAATAGCATTATAAATAAATGAAGCATAGATTTAAATTGATGAATTCCTTAACGGTAAACCTTATGTGATTAATAATTTTACACATTGTCTTTTTAACTTCTAAATGTGTGAGAAATAATATGTAGCTATAAAACAAATTCTTTAATAGCTTTCTTATAAAATCAAATAACATTAATTCAACAGAGTCAAGTTCTGTGACATTTCCATAGAAATCAAATATTGAAATAACAAATAAATAATTTGTTAAAATTAGCTAATAAATCAAATATGAAATTAACTATTAAAAAAAAATTCTTGTTAGATTATAGTCATCACTGTTGTAGCTCTAAATAATCCACCAATATGAAAATATGGCAATTCCAATATTTTAGACATAACTTGTCCCAAATAAAAATACAAATAATTAGGTGCCTATATGCATCTGCCGAGTATTTACCACTTAACAAATCTTAGAAAAGAGCTTTAAAACTACCTCATTTCTCTTCTTACAAAAAAGAAATATTCTTTTTAGAAATAATGAGAAATATAAATTTCCGCAATTCTTATGTAAACAAAATGCAGCACTTAAATATGTTTTTACTAACACAAGGTTTTACCCCCCTATATTTCTTTCCTAGCGCAGCTACTCTATCTTTCCAAATAGTTTCATTAAAGAAATACCAAAGAGCAAAACAAACAAACAAACAATGGTAACAAACTCCATAAAAGCAACGCCTTGAAACATGAGAGCAAACGCCCATTAACACTTGTAGCGTCAGAACTGAATAATTGAGATATATGTGTATACAAGTCAACACTAAACTTGAAATAACAATTATATTGCTGTTAGGCTTTTTTTATTTGTACCTAACTACTCTAGGAATCACCCTGCAAAGTTATAACTGGAAAGGCAAATTTCAACATGATTAAACATGACCCTTTCCTAAATATATAAAAGCTTTTGTTTTTGAATAAACTTAAAATACTATACTTAATAGTTAGCAACTCGCATGTTTGAATAGAGGTGATTGGGTTAGTCAAGCATAAATATTAGAAAATTGTTGTAACCTTATGACGGTAAACTAACTACTAGTAGAACCTTTAAAACTCTTACCTGAATTGTAATTAGTAGCCCCTTGAACTTCTGGCCATACTTCTGTAGCTATAGGATCGCTGACTTCACCACTTTTTAGCTTCTCCAGTCTTTTCTTGTAAGACTCCATCTGGCGGCATGCTTTGATGACAATTGACCCCTGTAACACTTTGTGAATTGCTCGTCTTAGCTCAAGTTGGTCAATCTGCCCCACGTCCTTTGTTGTGTCCCCTTTTATTAGCAATGTTACAAAAGCTAGGCCCCAAGGGAGTCTTGCCGCTGGTGAAATTGCTAGCTCTTTGCTAGTTAAGGCAAACCCAGGTACTAAACCCGCTACACAGGACAAGGTATTCAAGACTTCTAACGATTCCGGGACCAGCATAAGAGATAGCCTAGCAGAATGGTCGGTCGTTGGTGTGACATGCGCGCGTATACACATTTCTCTTCCTCCTTGCTCCACATAATCCTCCCAAGAAACTTTTTCCCCCTCTAGGTTGATGACCGGTTCTAGAGAGGATAAGGGAATACATTGTGACACTAGGTTCTCGTCCAATCTGAACTGTGAAAGGTCCAGATCCTTTATAGTTAAAAAGGATTCTTCATCCAGCGCTGGGCAGAATCTGTGGGTAGATACAATGATATCTGACTGCCAAGAACCCAACATGGATAAATAGCAGCTGTTAATTTTCTTGTTATCAGAGCCCAGATGTGTGAAAAAGAAAAACGTTGGTGACGCATCCCATAACTTTTTTTCTTGAAGCGCCCTTGCCGCTACATTCCCTGTGCCTGGCACACACAAATTAATAATTTCTGCATTTGATAGCGGGGATACGGGTTTAAAGCTTGTCCCTTGGATTGGAGGCATCCTATAAATAATTTTCTATATCAAAAAATTTTTAGTTAATGACAAGAGAAAAGGAGATATCACTTATTTTCCTTATTAAATTGTCACCCCATCAAATTAAAGGGTGCACCTATTATTTTAAATTAATATTAAATATTTGATCAAATTTCCATAAATTTTAAACACAAACCAATTGCATCCAGATTATAAAGCAATTAATGGTTGAAATAGCAACAGCAAATATGAAAAAGGAAGTAAACAAGTAAGCTAAGTAAATAATACTCTCAACATTAAATAAAATATGAAAAAAAAACACTTAACAGCTTACCTATTTAGTTTTCACCAAAACATAAAATGATAAAATATTCTTTAACAGACGCGTCCAGCTAAAAGATTTCTCTACGACTGGGGTACAATTAGAATAATCATTATTCCCCCCCCCCTACAATTCACCCTTGATGCACCCCAGCCCCTTGGATACATTTCCTTTCCCCCTTAACCTTCAATACTAAAATTGTACTGTCCAAAATAAAAATTTCTTTAAATAATTTCTTACAATGGAAATGTATAACAATTAATCATTGTAAGGAGTGAGACAATATGTTCTTTTTTTTAAATTCAAAAATATTCAATTTAATTCTTATTGTAGGTTAGCCCTTCTCAGCCGACATCCTTAAGATACTTAACCGCTTGAATATTATTCATAATATTGAGCAGCTTAAGTTTACATTATACTTATATTTTTTCTTATTAAGTTCCAAAACTCTACAAGTGTTAATATTCGTTTGTCCTCAGTCTGATGCTAGAGCTTAGCTTTTTATGGGTGTTATCACATTTGTTTATGATAACCAATACATCTATCATTTAAATATTATCAACTAGCTTTCGATCATGTAAATAATATCTATCAATCTATCATATAAATAATATTTATCTATCATTTAAATGCATAACAAAGAGTTTAAATATTAAAAACAATCAGTGCAGGGGGGGGGGGGGATAAATGGCGAGGGGAATAAAAAATAGTTGGGGTAAAGTTTTACCCCCACCCCTAAGGAATTTCAAAGAGATAATGTAATATATATAAGGGTTGAAATTAAGGGGTGGGGAATTTATCACGTGGAGAATGGGGGAAAGAGTAATTCGAGGCCTAGGGAAAACCTCTCTCTCTCATTCTCTCTCTCTCTCTCTCTCTCATTCTGTCTTCTCTTATTTATTAAAGTTTAAGAGTGAGTAATTGGTCTTTATACCACTAGTGTAGCAACAGATATATCAATTTTAACTTATATAAATATTTTATGAAATAAGATTTGCATAATGATGAAGAACAGTGAACTATTATTAAGTACTGCAAGCATAATAATGGCATATATGATATAAGCCGGTGTATGAGTAAGTAGGGGAGGGAAAAGGGAGTGGGGGCTCCGAAGAGATGGGGTAGAGGCATACAATATGTTTACTAGGGTTGCCGTGTTCAATAAATTTACAAAAAAAATATATAAGAAGATTTTTAAAATTTTTAAAAATGTAATTTAAAAGTTTTTTACTACAAAAATTAATTCTCAAATATTATTTGTAATGACTCAATCTGAAATTATTTATTTTTTTAGATTTTCAGATTTTTACAATTTTGAAAAGATTGTTTTAGATTTATTTCTTATTGATAAAGATCCATTTAATTTAAGAAAAAGTGTTTTGAAAATTTATATTAAAATGTAGCACAACTGTCGACGCACGACCGTAACTTGTAATTTGGACACCCTGCTCCACACTGCATTTTCAAGTCAGTATCGTGAGAACTATAGGCCTAGGAGGAGCCTGTATTTCTAGCTTGTCAATATTTTTGACAAGTTTTCATATTTGTGATTCTTAGCCGCTTAGCTCAAAAAGTGATCTAGGAGTGATAATAAACTTTTTAATAACTTAAAAAGACTTGTGATTTTGTTATAAAGTATGTAAAAATATCTCTTTTTAAAGGTAAGAACAACATTTTTTCAAAAACATAAGTTTGACTTTTTCAAAAAATTAAAACATCAATATTAGATTAGTTTTTAATAGGAATATAGCCTGTGTCATTACAAAATTAGAATTAAAATATATATTAATAATTATGAATAAGTCAAAAAAATGAAATTCTATCGAAATTATTTTTTGATCTTTGATCTTGAAAAGTTTGTGAATCATCTGAATTTACAAAACAAATGCACAAAATAAAAGTTTTAAAACCCTAGACCCAATATCAGCTTTGTTTTGTTACTGATTCTTTGTTTTAGATTATCTTGAACTAAATTAAGAATATTGCAGAAATAACATTTTTAAGATAAATATTAAATATTAAAGAAATATTTCTATGTCCAGCTGCAAAATTATTTGCAGAAGATAAAAATAAATAAAATTTTACACTTGATATTGTCTTAGATATAAAAAAATTTAATTGTAGCTTTTGGAAATATTTTATAGAAAAGGCAAAAAGAAAAATGATTCTTATTTTATTAATTTGATAAGCAAAAGAAGCATTGGAAATAATATATTTACTACAGCCCATAAATATTTTGCTATGTTTGACGTTGCATTCATCAAAATAGAGTCTTTTTCTGCACAAAGATAAGAGTTAGGGGACCCAATTCTAATAGAATTTTAATGATGTTCCTATAATTTTTGCTACAATTTCCATATATCTTCTATACATATTCTAATGAAAATAAGCATTTTCATAGCTAAAAAAATTCAAGAGTTAAGACCCTAAATTTCTCTGCAAAAATAATCTTTTATAGAGCAAACAGAGAATTTTTGATTGGACGTAAATGAATTGGAGGGGGGGTCTATCCCACTCAATATTGGGAAGGTATATTTTTATAGACTCGCAGTGTGTATTTTTTGCAAAAGGTAATAAAGTTTGCTGATTGATAATATTTTTTTCAAAGGAATGAATAGCAAACTTATAAAAGTTCATTAATTTTCAATTTTAAACTCTTAGATTTTTTGGTGTTTTTGAATCAATTTAAAACTTTTGATTGTATTGATAAGTTTCTTTTTAGCCATGCAAAATTTTGGCCATAATGTTGATTTTCAAATCAGTAAAATTATCCTTTACAAGATCATGTCGATATTAAGTTATTAATGACAACTTCTTTTATATTGTTATACAGTCAAAACAAACCATGCAAAATGTAAATAAACGAATAGCATATTCTTCAAATTATAAAAAATTAAGGATAATGATAAATTGTTTGAATTAATGACAAATGAATTGGTCTATATTAACCCAGAGAGAGAGAGAGGGGTTAATGGGCCGTTTATTACACTAGTCCCCAAAGTTTATTAAATTGATTGTCCTTACGTTTCAACTACTAACTTTGTATATTAACATTGGGGATGTACATCAATATATCGGCCTTTGCCTTATCCCTTTAGATCCCTGATATTAGCCAGTTGAGTCTGACAATAAAGTAAAATACAGTACAATGAAAAGGCCTTGATATTTATGATAGAGAATGCTTAATTTATTATTTATAAACCTCTGATCTAAATTCCAAAATAAATATATCTGCACTGTTCACGAAACAACCTGAGGTGGATTCTTAAAAAAAATTTGCCCCACTAATCGCTTATTGGGGCAATATTGTTTTGTAAAAAATCCTCCAAAATCACATAACAAATCTACAAAAACTAAATAAAATCTTATGTTAATTACCCTTCTATGATTTTGTTTAATTTTTGTAGATTTTTAATGTGATTTTGGTGGATTTTTCACGAAAACAATTTTGCCCCACTAAGCGATTAGTGGGGCAAATATTTTTTTAAGAATCCACCTCTGAAAACTTTTAAAATTCATGTTAAATTTAATATCTAAGCTGCATTGAAAATTGTTAAAAACACATGCAGCTAATAAAGAAATTAAAAATTAATGCAATAAAATTAGTTCAATGTCATTTTATTTTGTTTGTTTTTAATTAAGCTTTATTTTAACTAAAAAATATGAGAATTAAATTCTACACAACAAGCACGATTATGCTGAAACACTAGAACTAGCGGAAATACTCTAGAAATATAGTAGCTGAGCTTCTAAAAATATGTAACATGCAACCAACCTAATTTGTTAAAATGAGCGTAAATTAATTAAAAAGGAAATTATTAACCACAAGAAAATATTTTCCCTTAAAATGTACCTAGTCAACGATAATTTTTCCAGTATAACTTTAAAACTGATTTTGTTCGCTTGGGCCTTCTGTCCCTCAGGTCTAACAAAACTGGTATTTTCACTTTACTATCCGCGGAAATATGTCTTTAATACGATGCGATAAATAACTATTATGTTTTTTAGCTAATATAAATTTTAAATAAAATTATTTTCTCTCTCTCATTATTATACCTTTGCTTTTCACCCTCTTACACAAAATCTCCCTCTCACACACAGAAATCTCTCTCATAAATATCTTTTTTGACACAAACCCACACAAAATCACACACACATACACACACAGAAAATCATAATATCTTTGTTACCCCCACTCACACACACACGCACACAATCTTGTTAATTTTTGAATTTCTCCCTTATTTTCTTGAGATTTTTGTAAATTTATTTGCAACCTTGGGGTTGATGTTTTGCAAGTGCAAATAAGGGGGGGGGTGAGGTTTTGCAACAATTTGCACGATATTCTGCCATATATGTGTGAATTGGCGTTAGCTTTTTGTCAGTACAATGTTTTAAGTAGCGCAGCTACTTGATTTGTAAACCATTTGGCTATAAAAGGAAAAAATTTTTACCCTTATATATTTCATAATAATTTTAAGTTGGGATGTTTTTCTGATTTTTATGATTATCAACTAACAAGAATTTAACAGGCGGAAAAATAGAAAGCTAGGTTGGGAAAAGTATTTAATATTTGTCACGTATGTTTTCCTAATAATGGATGTTGCCATTCTTGTTCAGTGCACTTTTTCTGAAATCTTTGAACATGTGGGTGCTTGTTTTTATATATTTTTGACATGTGTATGTATACTAAATTGTTTAAAATGATTTTTGTTTCACAATAGACAATCAATATACCAGTAGATTTTACTTGGAATAAATTTAGATAAATCTAATGTTTATACATTTTATTTGTCCTTTTCTACAATAATTATAACAGGGAAATAGGTATTAGGTATGGCACATGAGATACATTTTTTTTGCCTTTATAACTATTTTTAGTGGATGCTGTGAGTATTGGTGCAAAAAATATGACGTAACAAAAAAAATTAGCCAATGAGAGGCCACTATAAATTTTACCATTGGTCAATAACGGCCTCTCATTGGCTAATTTTTTTTGTTACGTCATATTTTTTGCACCAATACTCACAGGATCTTTTTAGTGCAATTTTTTCATCTATTATGAATTCAGATTTACACATAATAATCAAATTAATTTGACAGGTTTACAAAATAATTAAAATTATCATCAAGGTGCTCTGTATTTGAAGAGGTTAGCGGGGGCAGTAAATAGCCTAAACCCTTCACGAGAGCTATGCGAAAAAACCTTACTTCTTTACATAAAAGAATGGTTTTTAAAAAGAAACCTTTGTGTGTATAAATTCTAGACAGACGGACATTATGAACAATAGAATAACTGCTTAATTGACAAGAAAAGTAAAGTACAGAATAGCAATCCTGGAAAACTTTAGATTCTACACTGAAGGGCTTTCCCCACACACTCACACACACACAAACACACACACACAGTAACATGCTTATATACTTTATACTTTGTGAAGAACATGAGTAATTGAAATTCAGTGAACGTAAACCTTCACTACTGCCCGGGCTTCATAGGTTGGGCTACTGAAAACCCATTAAAACTATTAGGTTAAAGTAAAACAATTTACTCTCTTTGATAATAACGACTTTGTTTTTTACTTTTAGTCATTTTTTCGTATTTATGAAAAATCTATGGATTTCAGTCGGTAGAGCCTTAACTGTAATTTTTTAGAAAACTAAAGCTTTATCAATAAAAACTGTTACCTGCTGTAGATATTCTTTATTTGATTTAATATTTATGATTTTTTTAATTTAAAGAAATTTCGTAGCAAAACCGTTTTAAAGTTGCTGACTTTGATATATATTCTGTAAAGTAGGTAGATTCTGATATAGGCAGGTCAACTTTTAAAACCGCAAACAAGCCTGTTTTCAATAGGCAAAATACTAGTTGCTTTGCCCTTAGCCTCTAGGGTAGGTATGTGGAAGTTAAAAAAATAGTCTAAACCCATCTCAAGACATATATAAAGCTTACTGAAGAGTGCTACGCATTTGTACATTTTTTTTCCGAGATCTTAAGCTTCTGACAAAAAAACCCTTAGTGCACTATATTATATGGTAAACCTATGAAATAAGATCTAAAAGATTTTGAATGAGACAAGAGCAGTAAATTTAATAAAATTCGATTGAAAACTTAAATTTAACATCTTTTGTGTTTACATTTTAAAACTCAGTAAAAAAATCAAGGAAAAAACGGTATTTAAGTGTTCCTTGAAAGGACAAACCTACCAACTTTATATAGCATGCAGGTTTATTGCTAAAAATGTATTTGCTTAAATAGCTGAAGTCTAAAAACACATACATAGAAGGGGAGATTGTATCATAATAAAACATACACTTGACAAAATATCTTATTGACAACAACCCACAGCTTAGGAAGAAAACAAACTTATTTAATTAACTAAAAAGGGACTTTTTTGTTGTTTAAAAGTTTGGACCGCACACTTAAAATATTCCCCCAAATTGTAGCATCAAAGCTTTTCTACAATGAGTTATGTCTGTAAGTTTGTTGCGCATTCTAAATGTATGAATCTTTATTGCTACGCTACATTTCGACCTAATAATCCTTGTTAATTATTAAAATGGAACACGTACACAATTGGATCTCCTCCTGTCTATTTGAATTGATAAATAATTCTGTAGCTCAAGTATATTTATCATTTATTTTAACATTTTAATTGTCCACTTGACCTTTCTGGTATTATTTATTTTTTTTGAGAGAAATTTAAGGTCCTTAAATGGATTTATAATTACTTGGATTTACAAGATTATCATGTACTCTAATAAAGTGAATCTTGTATCTTGCTAAAATAACGTCAGTAATAACTTTGCAGTGATGGGGTGCGCACGTACCTCTCTTGAGCTCCTGTCTTTTGTTAGAGACTGAATTTTTTTAGTCTTTTTTTTATACAGTCAGCTTATAATGAAAATGGGCTGACAATTGTATAAGAACCTATTGGATTCTGAAGAATTCTAAGAAAAAAACATCATGAAGATCAGAACATCTTACCAGCTCAGTGAAAGCCAACCAGAAATTTAAAATATGACAAAAAATCCTTTTACATGGATTTTTGTTTTGTTTGATAAACATGTGTATTCATTTTCATCTCCCCCTTTCAACATCTTCGTCCTGCCTACCCCTCGCCTTCCCTTTTTCTTCTCCCAGAACATCAGGCAAGTTGACCCTAAAGGCAAACATATGTTATCACCTCACTTCATACTTCACCCCCAGCTCCTCCACCTTCTACAATCTACATCTACTACAATTTCAAACTGAACCACAATAGGCATATCAGAGACAAAACAAATAAACTTTGGGGATATTTATTTGTTTCAGTTATTACTCCTGACCTGTCAGTAAAATCCCTTGGTTGCTCTGCCAGGCTTTGTCCATTTTCTTATGAGCAAAGGCATTTTTAATTAAATGTTTGCGTCGTGCTGTAGACGAACTGTCTTATACTAAGGCATTTTCAAGTTAATTTTTCGCCAAGTATTAATACAGAAGAATTCAGTATCCTGTACAAACTGTAAATATCCTCAATAGCAAAGCTGACGGTTTTACCCATCATTCTTTCCGTGGAATCATGATTACATCAATTGAAAGAACATATCTGAGAGAAGAATAACATCAATATATTCAACTACAAATCTATATTATTTATTATCATGTTGATTATCATTATTATAATCTTATTATATATGCATTATACTATGTTATTATGGAGAGTAACATAGGCATATCATTATTTTCCAGTATTTAAATACTGATGACTGCCTTATTTATGGCAACATTTCGGCCCATTGTGCCCTAATTATCTTTGACCCAAAGAGGGTCACATGTCTTATGACAATAACTCATTTTGTATAACGAATTTTATCTCTTATCAAATGTAGTTAGCTTATTATTTATATTATTCTTTGACATGATTATGTTATTTTTATTTACATGTATGATATGTTTCTTTTAAGTAAAATTGTTCGTATTTTATTGTTATGATTTTTTTTCCATAAGTTGAATAAATCATTGAATAGAGCTAAAATAACGTCCTTCTCCTCTACTCCTAATGGATAAACAAACTGACTAATAAATGATGTCCATGTTAGCAACCTAAATTTACGAAGATTTTCCCCCTGTCATAATATCCACGTATATTCTATTTCGATCCTTAATACATAATACGTACTTATTATATTTTAAAAAATGGATAGTTTAATTTAATAAATATGATCAAACCAATTTAATCATGATATTCTACCGTGTTACTTTAATAAATTGGTGGCTAAGAAATAAAATGTTAATTGTGCTTTTGCATTGTTCAAAGGTTAATATTTTCTATTTTTTCTGTCTTTATAGATGAGCTTTCTATAGGACCTTATAAAAGGAAAAATGTGAAAGGAACGGAAATATGAATTATAATAGGCGTCAAAGAAACTTTTATGTGTCACATTAATCGAATTGCTCTTTATAACCTTCCGTAAAAGTTGAAATTATTAAAACATTATTTCTGATATCACCTTCCTCAGTCTTTTGTTCCTTAAATGGCGTTTCTCAGGATATTTTGAAAAGCTAGAAACCATGACTTTATCATTTTAGACACCATTTTAATTTTTTTCCCACCCCAGGACAATAATTTTGACAATAGTCTTTGTCATCAAAATAAAACATTAGTGAGGCACAGTAATGATATACCATACACCCAAAACAATAAGTGGTAAACCCAACTTTTTATTTTCATCAAACTGTAAAATAAAACAAGGACACATATGTACGGTAATAGTTGGATGGTCTTTAATTGTAAATAAAGGTAAAATATGTACTTTTATATAAAGGGATTTCAAAGTGTCTGTTGCTGATTCCTGTAACAGTTAGGTACAATTTAGTAAGCAAACCAACTATATAATCGTTAGCAGAAAGTCAATAAAGATCATCATAACACCGGAATAGCTTTGTTAAAAAATGTCTTTTTTTTATTTAATAAAAAAGCTTAATTACTTAACAGAAAGTGTATATTTATATAAATTATATACATACAAACATGTTATAATTATATATTTTGTAACATGTGATTTCTGTAATGAAAATTAATTGTTTCTGTGTATTGTATATACTTATGCTTAATATGTGTATGTGTGTAAAAACAAGAGAAAATTACAAACTAATTTATTTTTTATCTCAGTATGATACATTTTACATAAATAGAAGGTTCGATAGCGGCGATTAAGCCGCCATTTGCTTTAATGTTTTTCATTCGCCGTCTTTTGCGGCTGTACAAAAGCTTTCAATAATGTCTGTTTGGTAGCTTTTCATTTTAATTTGCGAGTGATCCGAAGTATAAAAAAAAGATGTTGTTCAATAGAGGGATTAATAAAACGCGGCTTGAAAATTGACATTCATTAGCTATCTCGCGGTTGCTTCATGGCGGCTTAGATGCGGCTGCCGAGCCATTGTTTGTTTATTGTATGTTTTGTATAATTAATTGTGTGTATCCTACTTTTTTTCATATGAAGATAAACCACTTAAAAAATTAAGTCATGGTGGTTTACCCTTCAATGAAAGCGAAACTTGAAGCAAAATATAATTTTTTTTCGGTCAACTTTCCAATGATTCGCTCAATTTGTTTTGCTTACAAATCATTTTTAAAAACTAATAGCTAATATTATTAGAAAATCCATGAAAAAAGTTTATCCCTTAAAAAAGCTTTTATCTTCTTAAATTTCATAAATTTCTCCTTTAATCCATCCTTGTACTTTTCACTGACATATTTTGTCACAATTTCATTCAGTTAAAAAATACAATTTTCAATTTTTAAGTAAAACTATTTAAGACAAATTTAGTTTCCATAGCGCAGTAATGATAAGTAGACAGCTTTCTGATGATAAAAAGAATAGTTAAGTATTATAAAGAATTTCTTTATGCAATAATAGATAAATTTATTCTGTTTTTGGCAGGTATTGTATATGAAAATTTTTGCATTTTTTGCATATTTTGTTCTTAATTTAAAATCCGCCAATTAATAAAGAATAGTCCATTTACTTAAGGTTCTATTACTCATACTTACTTATGAACCACCCCTCTTCATTTATCCCTGTGGGAGCACCTTTAAACTTTACTTAACCTAACCTAAACTATAATTAAGTGTTTTTACACACCCTAGTTATAAAGCAGCTGCGATTCAAACGAACCTTAAAACGTTAAATAAGCATTGAGATATGTTTAAAATTTCCTAAATTCATGCACTTGACCTTTCTTCTTAGTATAATATTATAATCCGATAAGCGCGCACAAATAATCCATACACTTGAACCATGTAATACTTAAAAATATGTTTAGATTTTCCTTCAATTTATAGACAATAAAATTGCTACTTAGACCTTAATAAATTAGTTTTAAAATATATTTAATCCATGCGTCCTTAGCCTTAAGGGATTATAATTTAGGGAATAAGTTCTTGACTATCTTAACCCCCTTTAAAAATCCTGTAGTTCAATTAGACGAAAATTCAATAAGATATTTTATAAAAATAAAATAAGAAAATATTATTTGTTCTTTTTATTTTGATCAGTAGAAGAAGAAGGGCTAAACAATATTAAATAAAATACAGAAAGGAAAAAGAATTTAGAATAGTTTCTAGAAGCAAAGCTATTCTATAATTTGAAGCGTCCGATAGTAAACTTAACTAAGTAATGTTATTATATTTTGAATATTTGAATTAAGTAGTTTTTTTTAAACGTCTACCAATCGTTTTGGAAAAGTATTTTCAAATATTTATTTTTTTAAACCGATATGTTAGATTATTAATGTTATATGAATCTAATTCAAAACTATTGTAATCTAAAAATTAAACTTTCTTGTATCCTAATTTAAACCAAACAAATATTTTCAATATAATGTTTTATTATTACTGCGTTACTTATGGACATACATGTTGTATTTGACAGAGATTGAGAAATGTTATCAGAATATTTACACAGAATACAATTTTCTTATTCTACAGATGTAAAAAAGGAAAATATCTTTTGCTGGTGTAACATATTGTAAAAATGTGGTATATAATATTTTTGTTGAGAATATAAACAAGAATGATTACATCCATTTGTATTAAAGCACAAATTGAGTTTTTTTTTCAATCCTTTATAAAAAAAATTAACATTTACAAATAAATATAAAACTTCTAAAAAGCTTATGGGTAGACAAAGAGAATTATAAAGTAGTTGCTCTTTGGTTAGGGTAATCTTCAGTACATTTAATCAATCTATCTCACATGCTAGCCGAGTAAATCTAACTTCCTTTTTTACAGAATGACAAACGGACAAATAATGAGTCATAGAGTGGCCACGCTTGTAAAAAAAGGGGTGAGCTTTATTTAGACATATTATATTTATATTATTTCTTCACCCTTACATTTTACAATTCCATAATTGAATTTTCCTTTTTTCATGAAGATTTTTACTGAATCCTAATATGAAAAAAAACTTTGTTATGTGGTTGAGGTAAAGATAAATTTATCTCCTATTGAACTATCCTTGTAATTATTTGGCAAGCAATAAAGCGCACTATTTTCACGATGAGACCTAAAAAACCACAACCATATTTTTACCCCCGCCCTTCCAATTAACTATCACCATTCTTAACCATTAATTTCACCCTCTAACCTTTTATCAGAAACCTAAAAGAAACCCCTAAGAGTGTTGATACAAAGCAGTAACATTTTTCTTTCACAAAATAGCAAAATACAGTATGGATTTAAGCCAAATACAGGAAGGACAATTTATTTTATCCCTCCAATAATTTTTCTCAAAAGAGCAACTCAATTGAGCAACTGCAGTCGAAGGGTCAGATACCGAGAGACATATTGCTATAGGTTTTGCTAAAATAATATTGTTATATTCAAGAGAAACCATTTCTTTATGTTCCCATACCCATCACCTTATAAAAGACAATTTCTAAAATATAATCGTCAGAGAAATCACATTAAATTTTTAGTTTATCATAAGAAAAAAAGCAAATGTGATGTAAGGAAATTATTAACAAAGGTACAAGCCAAAAAAATAAACCACGATAAGCTTTATATCATTTTGGTGGAACTAAATTAAATAAATAATAACTTTCATGACTTGACTTAAATTTTAAGTATTACAGATATATTAATCATATTATAATTGTCATATTTAAAAAGAAAGTTTATTTCTATATGTTTTTTTTTTTCAAAAGATATTTTCTTTAAAAGTTGATAGTTTTTTAATAGAGTTGATTATTCATGAATAAAGAAAATAAGCGCATAATGATTTCTATATACTTAAAAAAATATTTGCTAAAAAGTAGTAGATCTTTGATTTCACCCCTCGTATATAAATGTGTGTATGTGTGTGTGTATGTGTGCGTGAGGATGTGTGTATGTGTATAATTGTGATTTGTAGAACTGTGTTTCTTATTGGGAAATTTTATTAGGTTATGTACAGTTTATGTTATGTGCTTGGATAGTTATTTGCTGATTTAAACGCAATTTGGTATCCAAAGTTTTACGAACTCGTTCCTTATTAATAAGCTTAAAACTTTGTATTCTCTCACTTAATAGGGGAAAATAAAATAATAAAAAATAGTTAAAAACCCTCCACTCTGTTTAAGAATTTTTTTGTGGTAGTTAGGAAGATCTAAATCAGAATTCATTGATTTTGCTTAGAGTATATTTTACAATTTGTACAAAAACTACACAAATTTCTCCTTTTGATTGGATCCAAATGGGTGAGAGTTAAAAAAAATGTTTCTAAGACAGGCCTAACACGATTTTATCTCATCCTCCAAACTTCCCCTTCCCAATTCCATTAGCCTAACATACCACGGGTTAATAGGTCGCGATATTTTGGTGTGAAATCGCTTTGTATCAATCATACATAATTTTACAACGCACACTTTTCTCCCCATATAAATAGGAATTCATTTTTTTTTATACTAGCGCAGCCTCCTTATGATCCCCGTTCGTCCAATAGAGTGTCAATTTACTTGCAAGATTGAAGTTAAAGATTAATAAATAAATGTTGAGTTGATACTCTACTGATGGAAAACTTAATTATCTTTTTTTTTTACAATGAACGATTTTTTATTTAATTAAATATATTTCTTCAATAAGGAACTAATGAATAGACATTAATTAAACCTAAAAAAAAAACATTCTTTTAATTAACTTTTGAATTTAATCAAAATTTTTTAATTGAAACATATTGAAAAATGAAGAAGATTGTCTTCTTTGGAATATAAATTAAGGATTGGAATAGGAGAATGTTCCAACAATGAAAAAAATTAACTTTTAGCCATCATTATTTACAAAGATTTTAAACTGTTATTTATCATGTATCAACGTTTTATCTTCTCCCCTATCAAAATATACAAAATTCTGACTTTTGTAGACTTAATTTAACATGGCAAATTTGGTTTAAGATTAGTTTGCCGTTCTATTATCATCAAATTTAGAAGATCATTTTGTCAACAGAAATTACTGACATTTAGTTAAAGTTGTCATGATTGACATATATAGACATTCCGGTTTTATGTCCACAAGAAATATTTCTTCAATCTAACGCTTTTCTAATAATGAATAAATGACCATAGTTGAAAATACAATTTTTTGTGTAATTTTAAATGAATATGGCACCCAATTAAGCAGTAGCAGGAAGATTAATGTCTGTGTGCGCCAAGATGAATGCAGGGCACATACACACACACACACACATACTCCCACACACTCACTCACATATTTCAGATTTCACACTGTGAAAAATCTCATCTTTTATGCAAACTGATTTAAATTGGGTTTTCATATAGATTATGGATTGGTGCATAATTGAGTTATCAAAGAGTTTTGTGTTCATTGTTAATATGATTTTTAGATAAAAGATGATTATTGATTTGATGTATTTAATGCTCAATTTTCTTATCGAGTTTGGAAAAAAAATGTTAGCTAAAAATACTCTAAAGTTTGGACTCTAATTCATAAGTTTTATACATGGATCTAAAGGGCAATAAATTTATGTACATCCCCAATGATTATACACAAAATTATATCTTACAATAAGTGGTTGAAATGTTTAAATACTCAACTTAATTAAGTAACTAATCAAAATTCAATAAAAGTCCCCCAAAGTATTAAGCCAACGAATAAGATAATGTTGTTATAAAAATTTAGGGACTGTTGTAAAAAATAAACAGGCCAATGTCCCCTCACTCCCTGAGTTTTATAAGACAGATGACTATTTGGCATATAAAGCATGGATTCAAATATATGTTAAACCATATTTATCGTGACTTAATGGTTATCATCCATAATCAAATTTTGTATTTTGGGTTCTTTAAAAATACATTTATCATAGTTTTAAATAGTTTTAAATTCTCTACAAGACCGTCAACGGCAATATTTTATAATATAAATAATAGAATTAGAATAAGAAACAATTAAAAGAAGTTATATTTAATCTTTTATAATAAATGTTTTGTAAATATTTAAAAATAATTACATCTAGCATTTTTTTTGATTATCACTACATTTAATTTGATCATGTCTATAAGTTATAAAATAAACAGGGTTAAGGGATGTGAAAATTCTAAAATTCCGTGAGAATATTAGTAAAGACAAGAATAAGTACAGCCATATGAAGGGCAGTTAAAAAAACAGAGAGAGAGGAGATAATGGGCTGTTTATTGCACAAGTCTCCAAAGTTTTATAATAACGTTTTCTTATTCGTTGAGGAATTTTTTGTTGTTGATTTATTATGTTGAGTATTCAAAGGTTTCAACACTAACTTTAATTTACAGAAGTGGTAAAAAAAAACATTTTGATTTTAAAATTTTAAGATAAATAGATAATCAACTTTAACGGCGCAATTTTCAAACTTTTAAAATATGACAATAAACAAGAAAGTTATAGTTTTATCCATAAATATTTAGACGACTAAAATAGTACTTTTCAGGTCTATTGTCCCTGAATATAAAAATCCAATCATGCAAATAATAAAGGAATGGTTTGGTCATGGTAGTAGACAAAAACTTTTTAGACCCATCATAGGTGTCCATTTTCTAGGCGTAATTGTTTGATTGTATTTGCTTTTCTTATTTGTGCTGAAATTTATCTTTTTAGATGTTGTATGAAGTAATATTAATGGATTTGGTAGCCAACAAAAAAAGTTATACAACTAATATGATAACTTCTTTAAATTTCTGGGAAGGGTCAGTTTACCACATTAACTCTCTTAATGTTATAACTGTATAATTCCAGAAGAATAATCAAAATGAATCATTTTCCTCGTATTTGGCAACAAAAATAACATTCTTAAAAAATTGGGGTGTCGGCTGTTTTTTTTTCTGGACAAAAACTATGATATCTTTTAAGATTTTGTTTTAAACTAACCTGTAAAATATTTAGTTTGTCCCCTAATTTTCTACAAGCTAACATAAATGATGTTTTGGCTCCACCAAAATAGCTTGTTCGTTCTTGTCAAAGATAAAAAAAAATGTAAAATTTTCCTAACCTCACGCCAATCATTATAAAGATTAATTACTCACGAAATTTTAGAATTGAAAACTCATCTTAAGACAACAAGTTTTTTCGGCCCTTTTTTTGTTGTCTATCTATGCTTTTTATTGTGTAATGAAATGGCACTTAATTGATTAATGACACTTTTTATAAGTTATTCAAAAATAACTATTAATAAAACCAAAGACAAGGATATACACGTGCGCAGAAAAGTTCCTTTATATAAACTTTGGAAAATATTAAAAAGAAATAAAAATCCGCCAAGAATTTATAACTTCCACACCCTTACGATATTTTTTATAGGTAGAGGGGGGGGGGGGTTGATAAATTTACAACTTAGGATTGGTTAAGGGTAAAACATCTTAGGCCGTAATCCCTATAATTGAATTTATCATACATTGTACCGCTTAAAACAGCTAACAAAAATAATATTGTAATTTTAATGTGAAATCTTTTTATTGTAATCTTTAAACGATTAACTAATTAAAGATTTGGTACCAAAAAGAACTATTATGTCAATTTCTTTGTTGAAAACTTTTACAGATTGTATAAACACCTTTCATAAAGTCAAATGTTTTGACTTATTCTTTTTGATCAAGATTTGTTTTGATCTCGACGATTTTTTGCTGGACTTAGCATAAATTTATTTGACAAATTCTATGTGTAATTTTTTTTTTCTTCTAACAATTACATTTACATACACAAATTTATTGTTAATGATTTATTTTTTTTACAGGTATGTTAATGTTGTTTTTTGGAAATAAAAGATCTATACAAATAAAAAATCTATATCATCAGTAATTTAAGGATCAAAATTCAAATTCAAACTACAAGCAATTTCCTAACAAAGAAACAGAGGGAGTTGATATAAAACTAAGTCAGAACAAACTTAGTTGTTCAATAAATTATGTAAAAGTATCAAATATTTCTTGCAAATGTCATGTTTTGCCCTGCTAACCCTGGAAGCTGTTTGCTGACATGGATTATATCAATGGTTTATGTCGTTTTTTTTTTAAGTAAAAGGATGTCTTCTGTGTATGTGTCTGTCTGTCTGTACTGAAGGATATCGCTAACCGATATGGTTCTCCTTTACAATATATCTTTTCATAGGTCCTCGAAAGGTTTATAACAATTTATGGGGAAGGTACCACCACTCCCCCAAGAGAAATCAGCCATAGAAAAAATGCCCCAAATATTTTTTTTCTCACTTTTTCTTTTTTAAACTAAAATTAAAAATGATGACCACAGTCCTATTTTGATATAATAAGAGCACCAAAGATTGGTGGGGTAAGAACAATAATTGTACCAACTTGTTTAAGATTTTATTATTCTGTAAAATGAGTTACACCAGTGGCGTGATTAAACAACACAGTTTATGTGTTCAACCCCTCCCCCCCTTTAACAAGGAAAAAGGATATGGACTATGAAAAAAAAAACTGTTTTGCATATGCTTTTCTAATATTCTATATTTTATTGTTCATAAATTTTTATAAAAAATGAAACAATGCTATTGCGCAAAAATGAACCCGGTATTAGTGTCTTAGAAATTATCTTAGTGACGTAACTAAAAACGAGGGATTAGAGGGTAGGTGGGAAAGGTAACCCCTAAAAAAGAGATGGATAATAGAGGTGATTGATAATTGATAATTGATAAAGAAAATGTAGGAAATAATTTATACTCTCTGTACTTTCTACCATAGATTAATTAATTTGTATTTTCTAGACAAGGATGACAACATCCATAAAAACGAAGCACAAAAATCAGAAGGTAGAACAAACGCACAATAGCTAGAGTGTCAGAACTTAATAAGCAGAATATTAATTTTGAAGTCTAAATGAAATTGCACTTAAATTTGTTGCAAAATTGCGTAAATATAGCATACAGTAAAAGGACATACTTCCGTGCAAAATTTGAAATCAATAGTATAATTCTAATATGTCTAATAAATGTTGTCAAAAAAAAGGTTGAAAAAAGTCCGCATATTTGATTAAATTTTTCTTAAAATCCGCATATTATGTTGATATAAACTATAATATATTATCACTAGCAGTAACATCACTAGAAGCTTTTAGGGTGGTAAGGGGGAAAGTTCATTCTTCCAATTTTCAATTTAAGTTTTAAAACAAAGAAGTAAAATTGCGGAGATGGTACTTTTTTTCTAGGTGTTATTTTTTTTGGAGAGTGGAGAGCCCTCTTCCTAAATAGTTATAAACTTCTCTATACCTATAATAAGCTTCACTGTAAAGAAGAACCCTTTAGGTTCAGCGGTTAACAAGATCCGTTGCTACAGTCAAAAAAAGCTTAGCTTACTAATTTATATAATAGGATATAATAAAGTAACAGGATGTCTGTTTGTTTGTCTCTTTGTTTGTTTGTTTGTCTTTTTCTTTTAAAATCTAGAAAAATAAATTGGTTTATTAAATTGGACTCTCTCCTCCTCAAGTGCTCCAAGAGGCCTCTAAGGCGTAGCCGCTAGTAATAGGATACAGTAACAAAATGCTAATCCTTATATCAAAGTAAAAGAATGTTTGTGTGTGTGTGTCTATTTATATGGAAGGATCTTCCTAACTAATATGCTTCTCCTTTGCAGGGACATAGGTCATAGGTCATGGGAAGGTTTATAACTATTTTAGGATAGGGTACCTGCACCCTCACGCGCTTAGAAAAAAAACCACCAACATTTTTTAAATTTTTTTCTTTTAAAACTAAATTGTCCTTTTAAGTATATCTGTCAGACAGACAGACAATAGATATATGGAGCAGATCTGTATAAATATAAGGTATCTTGACTAAAACTTACAGCTGGCTATCTAAAAAAGCAGTCGTGAAAATAACATTTCTCCAACAATAAGGTTTTTTAAGCATGACCGACAGTCAGACAGACAAAATAATGTATAGAGTAGATGCAGGGGGGGGGGGAAGGGGTGATTACTTGAGGGCACCCTCAAATTTTGGAAGTCGTTAAGTAGATGCACATATATCTTGGGTATAGTCCCTTTCATGACAATGCCTCTTAAGGGACGTTTCTTGGTATTTTCACAGTAGATTTTATCCTATTTCTAGCCACTGCGGGGGGGGGGGGCTCTATCCATGCGGGGCCATTTTCCTAACCCTGCAGGGCAATCACCTAACCTAACCTAAAATAATCCATCAAAAGCTACTGTAAAAAAAAATACATTAAAACACCTCTTAAAAGACCTTTTCACTTAAAATTTCAGTTGTCTTTCTTCAATAGCAGCCAAAAAACACACAAAGCATGTTTTAAATGGACGTACTGACTTTCTGTTAACAATGATAGAGTTGCTTTCTAAATTATACCTAACTGTCATAGGAATCATCATGAAGAGTTTGAAATTGATAGGATAATTCTAACATGTCTTGTTTAATAATCTAAAATCAATTAATAATTTTATCTAATTTCAATTTCAATTTATCTATGAAATAAATGTAAAGCTGTACAGGTTAAGGCTACTATCTGACTCAATACATTTCTTTTTCTCCTCTTTTTAGCAACCGAATGAAAGTAATTCTTTTCAATTCCAGATAATTATAAGAATTGGTAACATTTGCTTAGATATTTATTTTATAAAAACATAGCAAAAAAAATAATAACCGTATTATAATACAGGTATTAAATATTTATATACAAACAATAAAATTGAATATGAATAAAAATTAAGGATGGATCAATCAAATAATAATTATGTACAGTGTCAAAGGACTAAACAATCTTGTGAGAGGTAATATAACTTATGCATTTTAAAAAGATATTTGTTAAATAGACTGATTATTTAAAGACATATTTGTTAAATATGTTGCTCTACTGGATATCATTACCCTTGTTAGAATGTACCATTCATAAAGAAGGTTATTTTTTAATGGCAAATCTGTTTAAGCTAGCTTTTTTAACAATTACGTTCAAATTCCGTTAAATTTATTGATATAAATAATCTAATAATTGATTGTTTTGTTTTTATTCGTAATTGTCTTTTTTATATATACATTATTATGCTTAATTAAAAATTTCTGATAAACATCTCATTATATTTAAAGAAAAATTAGCTGTCTCTAAATTTAATATAGAAATAAAATTATTATGGAAAATCAATTGATTTTTCATGGTAACAAGTATAAGTTATAAAATACAGACGAATTTATAGATGTAATCTTGAAAAGATAGCTTTAATTTAAAATGATAAATATGCGTTATTTTTACCAAAAACTAGACAAAACCCTTTTTTGTTGTTGTTGATAGCAATATCTTATTTCTTTACTCTCGTTTATATATAGTTTTAACCTAATATCTTTTGATTTAATTGTTATTGATTTGAAATTTTGACTAAAAAGCTGGCTTAAAAAATAGCTCATATGTGATAAAATATATAGCATTTTGCGCTAACTTATGAGGGGTTTATACAATAAGTATAATTATAAAAGCAAATATTTGAAAATTATTTAAAATCATTCAATGTTTAATGTAAGATTAAGCCAATTATT